>NW_014333334.1:164922-314043 GCF_000341935.2 Cephus cinctus
CCCCCCTCCCCGCACGCCAGGCACAAACGGAGTGAGAAAATGGAAATGGCCGCCGAGTAAGTAATTTATTTTTCACAGTATAAATAATTAAGAACAGAAAAGACGAGAAAGAAAAAAAGGTAAGCAAAAAAGAGTTAACGAGTGAAAGGTCCTTATTGAGCTTGAAAGCTGGAAGCTGGAAGCTGGAAGCTGGAAGCTGGAAGCTGGAAGCTACGTCACTCTAGAGGCTGGAGTGTCAAGTTACCCGTTTTACCTCATTTACAGAAATTTATCAAGAGCATTAAGCGCATCGATCGGTAAGAACATGAATGCACACTTATATACTGACAATCAGTGCACGTAGACACGTACGTAGGGCGATGCCAGTGGCAGGCACCTGCGACCGCGTGTGTCCTGCGTCGAGGACTTTGCAGGACCAAAGGAATAAGCCAAAGGGTTGCCTCGAGGCTTTATTAAAAGGAACTTTGGGCGATCTAACCTCTTTCCTGGTAGCCTAACTGCGTCGTATCGCACGCTGAGCTTCCTAACGTGATCCCTGGGCGTCCTGGGAGTCCTGGGAGTCCTGGGAGTCCTGGGAGTCCTGGAGCCGTCGCCTCTGCCCTCCCGCGTGATCCTGAGGGTCTCCGAGCTGCCCCGCGTTTGCAGGGGTTGATAAGCCTCAACCCTTCCGGAAGGCTCTAAACAACCACAGCACTTGGCCATCGGCATTACGTATTACGTCAAGGTCCGAAGGATCCTCCACTTCAAAGCACCAAAGCCAACCGGCCCGAACGAACGACCCACAATTCGCGATTCAGACTTACAGCCTGATCACCTTAAAATCTTATAACGATTCTTTTTAAGTATTTCATAGCAAAAATGCATACTTCGCCATTTACAAAGGATTCTGCAGCTAAGTTTTATAAATTTATTAAAAAAAAAACAAAAGATCCACCAGCTTCTTCAAAAATTCTTGGCTATCTCGAACCGTATAAACTGTCCAAATTGAAAACGGCCAGAGTGATGATTACACTGCGCTCACTGGGTGACTACTGAATGAGTCTGCCGAGGCTGGAAGCAAGAAGAAGAAAAATTGAAGAAGAAGAAGAAGAAGAAGAAGAAGAAGAAGTGGTAGTCGGAGTGAAGCGGATAGTAACACATGTCATTCTCCCCTAGTCAGCTCGATATGGCTCGTCGCAACGCAAGGCGTCTTGCAGATAAGTTACACGTCTTATCTGGAAACGGCGTCCCGCGTGTATAGCAGATACAGTAGGACACTGAACATGAAAGGGAAGAAGAAGAAGAAGAAGAATTCTAACTGGAAGCTTCTCTTCGGGATCGAATGAATGCCAGTGCTGGTAAGCAGCAAGTAAAAAGTGGTTATCACTCGAAAGCAATTCCCGGTAGCGTTAAGAGACCATGCATTAATTCCCGCCATTGATTAAGCTACCGTTTCCAGGGATGCTGCGGCACGTACGCGGATGCTGCCTCCCAGCGACGTTACACATATGCACACGTGCACGCGCGTGCACGTGCGCGCGTCTGGCTTCTCCAGAACTTTCCTTTATTCTTACGGGAACGACGCAACGCTCAGCCGCATCCACGTACGAGTCTCCAGTGCTTATTTGATCTCGTCATTTTTCACGGTGAAAAGTCTTCTGCCCTTCTCCTACACAGCTGATACTTGCTGGGATAATTGTGTGAGCGTCGAGAGAAGAAGAAAGTTTTCCGATGTGCATAAAGTTAGAACCGACCTTTTTTTTTAAAAAAAAAATGTAAATACTAATTTATTATTCTTCATTAAGGACGATCCAATTAAAACTTAATGTACCATTTCGTGCTGATTTCGTTCTTTTAATTCCAAATTAAAAAAAAAGACTAGACCTGGCGTCATCTGGCATTGGAGTTCTAAAGGTGTCTTGAGGTACAATTAGCCTGACCATTCCCAAACCCATCCCAGCTCCGCCTGCTTAGCGTTGAAAAAATTGTAAATTTATATTAATAAAGTGGGAGCATCGAAAGATATAAAGGAATCGGATAAATGCACTGCGCCAGAGGTACTTGATCGCCAGGAGCTCCCTGTAACAAATACGAGGGACCCTATCGGGAAGCCACTATTGGCAGTTAAAGTAGCGGCATCCTAGATGGCAGCGATGCTCGCGAAAAGCGAACATGAAGGAAGGAGGAAAAGCGGTTGCGGACTTGGAGAGGGCCCGAGAGTCGAATGCTTCGAACGCTTCGAACGCTTCGAATGCTTCGAATGCTGCAAGTTGCTGCACTCGAGAAGTCGCTGGGCTCGCATTAACGTTTCAAGGAGGCCGGATCGGAAAGTTCGCCATCGACATCCACGAGACCACCAGGTACCTAACCTAACCTACCAGTGCCTACATGTGCACAGATACGACCCAGCGGAATACCGACTGCGTGGTTCGTGTGAAGCCGAATGGTCTATAGGAAGGAGGGAAGCGGCGCCATTGCTCACGCTGCGCTTTCCTTCGTTACACGTATTCCTCTGTACCTCGGTTATCGCCTCCGCTAAATATATCTACATATAAATATGTATATAGTACGTGCTACCGAGTACCTTCCTATCGCGTGGGTGAAGGAATTAATAGCGAGTCACGTGGTCGCGGTGACCTTTCCGAGTATTGCGTCGTCAAACTGCGTACCTACCCTAAATCTTCCTTAACCGAGTAATAGACGGTGTCCTGTTGCGTAAACTTTTCTTTTAATTTGCACTTATCTTCTGACGCGGCAATAAACTTCGATTACGTTTCACGACTCTAGGCGCGCAGAAAAGCGATGCACGTGTCAAAATGTAACGAGTCGAGTACCGTGACTCGGCTGTAGAAGCTCAGGACGTACCGAGTATAGGCGGCAGTGCAATCTGTCGATTCCTCGCAGAAGCAGAATCGGGGCTGGGCGAGCCGAAACGATCCCAAAGGACCTGGAAGTCCTGGTGGTGTATTTTGAAAATACGCCCACGTCACATCCTGGCTCACAATCAGTCTACTTGGCAAATCATGCGGGTATCCAATCAAGCGTGTGCCGTTTGACTTGCGAGTAGCGGGAGCGCTTAGAAATACATAATTGAAAGAGCCTGTAGAACAGAACGCAGCTGATTGAAGCCCATAAGCAAAATAATATTACCACCGAGAAGATTTAAAACTCGCAGAGGAATTCGGATGAATTTATCATGCTCTTTCAGTGGGAAAATGGCGACGGAGGAGGAGGAGGTTCCTCGGAGGTCGCGAATTTAGTAATTCCAGGTAATGAGATCTTTGAGAAATAGAGGTAGGTGTAGGCAGATAGACACTGGAGTAGTAGCCTTTGTGCCGTAGAAGGTCGACACGGACGAGAGAAATTACAGGACACCAGAGTAGAGACCAACTTACACACTGGCCAGGGTAGACGAGAGCAGTAAGTGAGAATGGACTGTAGAGTCTAGGTAGAATGGACGCGAGTGTAGCCCACATGCATACTATATCAAGAGACACATGTTGAATGTTGAAGGAAGAAAGAGAATAAGGCATCATAAAAGAATTCCAAAGCAAAATGAACGCGTGGCTAGCTGGCTCTAGGATTCTACCGAGGGTACGGAGCGCGTGCGTGTGCGTCCTCCTCCTCCTCCTTCGGGAGTAGCGGAGAAGAGAAGAGAGAACCGGTCGCTAAGATCGTTCTACCCTACTCAAGGTAGGTACGTACGTTGTGGGTTGTGGAAGAGGGCAGGAGAATTCTCGCAAAGGAAGGGCGCAGCCAGGAACTCAACAACAGAGCATTCCACAGAGTGAGTAGCGAGCCAAAGACTCACCTCGGGAACTGGCCTGGCTACGACTATGGGAATGGACTCTGCTCATTTTCTCTTGTATATCTCCACGAAGTAAAAACCTCCTCTAACGTTCTTCGGATTCTAGGATTGCCTAAGATCCCAGGAAACCCGGCACCCCTTACCCTCTTTTCTACATTTCGTATCGATAAAACCGTTCGTTATAACTCTTGTTTCTCTTATCTTGTAATACAGTATTTACGTTCGTGATCTAGCTGCTCGCCGAGAATTCTGTACTCTCTTGGTGGAGAGCTAGAATGCCTAGAGAGTCTGTAGAAACGTTTGACAGGAATGCCAGGTCGCCCACACTGTATACTACATATGTATGTCTCTCTGTATAATATTTCTACCGAATCTCACTTCTCTGTGGACATAGCTGCCATCATTTTCCATTCCGCGGCATCTTTTACAACTTTCACTCATTCGCCGGCTAATTTTTGTTTCGAGCAACAAAATTATTTCACTAGATTCCTCACAAACTACAGGCTCTTTCGATCAAATCTAATTTTATATGATGATAATAATATCAAAGATAGAAAGTGACTTACTCATCGTCGACAGTCGTGAACGTGTAGCATCGATGCGTAATCAAGTGTTGTTTCCAGACGTGATATCACAGGTACGGTTTCAGTAGACGTATCCTGCACAGCAATTGTAGAAAATATTAGCACAGACGTCACGTTAAAGAATGCACTCAACGAATAAGATAAATATGTAATAATTAAGCACACACCAGGCACGAGACCACAGCCAGCAGGCACATAAGAGACAGAACTTGTCGCGAGGAATGTCACGAACCAGCACAATGAAATTTTCGAAGGATAACCGATCGCGCGACAAAACAAACTGACTGCAAAGATACAAGTATCAAGAAATTGTCTATTTTTACGCGCGATTTTTATGCACTAGAATCCAGGTACGTTTCGTATGAGTTTCCGGTCTCAGGTATTTCGTAGAACTGGCATTTTTCGGGACACCTGTAGCGATCGCCGTAACCGACACTGTACTGGATGAGTGCGGGCAACAGGTTCGTCGGGCCATCGCTGGAGAAGGGGCACAAAAGGGGAACGGAAGGGGCCTAGAAGAATCGTGGTGGTCATCCCGTCCCAGCAGGTTAGGCAAATCGTCCGCCATTATGATTGGCTCCTGGCGCAGCATCCACAGCAACAGGTAGCCACGCTGAGAACCGCTACGAATTATTTTTCATCTGGTTGCGTGTGATAGACGCCCAGGTAAACGAGGACCTTGGAGAATGACGTCGTTTAATAGAGGGCGTCCTATTCCTTCTGGATTATTATACAAATGTCAAAACTGGGCTCACTGAGATGTTGTCGACTTTCCAAACGCTACTTTATCCTCTTTTCGAGTTCTTGGTGGCTTTTCGCCAGAACAAAGCTCACGAAACTAATTTTTTCCCTTGGCACACTGGTGACATCTGGTGAGCGTCGATGGTACTATGCTCGCAGGTACAGTAGAGTTTATTATCGGCAGAGATGAGTAGGGAGATGCACAACGCCACGGTTTTATGCGATACCAAAAGCATGCCGCTGAATCTCAGCAGCGAGTCCGGAAGTAGAGTTATGTGATAATAGCCTCCGTCCATAATGCGGATCACGTCGTAGCCGAGCAAACAGCGATCACGAACGTGAAGCTTGCCGGGCAGAGTCCACCGTTACTTATCGCAGGTTCCCAAAGCAACACTTACAATTAGAACGAGACAGCTCATCGGATATAGCCTAAATACTTTTTTTCTTTGCAATCCTAAATTCGATCGCACAGTGTAAGCTCGGTAAGTTTAATATGACAAAAGCAAGCAACTCATGCCTGTCTGCACTGAAGCGTATGATGCCACCAGCATATTTAATACATATTTTAACGATGTTGCGTAGCAGAACGATTGTTAAAACCTATCAGGAACTATAGAACTCCTTGATAACTATTTAAAAAGCCTTAAAAAATGTTTCAACAATAGGCTTTTTGAAAAGTTCTCGAGGAGTTCTATAGTTTCTGATAGGTTTTAACAATAGTTCTGCAACGTAAAATCGTTAAAATATGTATTTTAAAATGTCTTAAAAATGTTTTAACAATAGGCTTTTTGAAAAGTTCTCGAGGAGTTCTATAGTTTCTGATAGGTTTTAACAATAGTTCTGCAACGTAAAATCGTTAAAATATGTATTTTAAAATGTCTTAAAAATGTTTTAACAATAGGCTTTTTCAATAGTTCCCGAGAAGTTCTATAGTTTCTGATAGGTTTTAGCAATAGTTCTGCTACGTAACATCGGTAAAATGCCTATTAATGATACTATTCGCACCATATGCTTCAGTGCAGGTATGCATAAGGAGCTGGTTTTCAGTGTTGTTTTTAGATTGTGTTTCAAACAGTTCCGGAATAGTTCTCTCTAGTACTCAACGTTGGGACCATAGTTCCGCCTAGAACTATTGTTAGATAATGCTTTTTTGAAAAACTCGAAAAAATGGTGTCTAGACACTGTACCTGCTACGACACTTATCTTGAATTTATAAAAAAACTGTGAAGGTACAAACGATGGAACGCAGTGGAGATATACTAAAGACTATACTCTTTCAATGGGGACTCATTGAAAATACCAAAATCTCGGACAAATATAAGTCAGATCTATGCTATACTTCCGGTATCCGCTGAGTATAGCAAATTTATGGCTTTCAGCATGGCCGCCTACATAAATGTTTATGGTGAGTAGAAAAAAAAAGGAAAAAAGAAAAAGATCACTTACCCCAGGATCCTCGTCTGCCCTTTTCTTGTCCATTTGTATTGTTCATTGGTCCAGTACATCTGTCGATACTCGAGGTCCATTCTGGTGACGACTTGTTGATCCAGCCTTGACCACTATTTTGCACTTCCTGTATTTCCGGTTGCGGACTTATTCTTCACTTGTCACGAATAGACCACTACGCGAATTTCCGCGAACTTTAGATAATGTCTTCGCGACGCACTTACTGAAACGTATCAATTCACTACGTCACACTTTTTTTTCATAAATGAAGGTAAAGGATAAAGAGTATAGAAAGAGACGTTTCGCGACGCAAGCACACCTTGGCATAAGTGATGCCCTCCTACGACAGGTTTGTCAATAACAACTCGTACAGGGTTCGTCAACGATGCTCTCGAGTGACGATGCAGGCTGATCGGTGCACGGCAATTGTTCGCATTTCAGTATATCGTTGACGCTCCCTGTAATGCTCCTAAAGCGTACGTTTCATTAGCACAGCAGGGCTCTAAGTGCGTCTCTCTCGCACGCATACGGATTAATATACTTTTTCTACTACCTATAACTATACTACCTACGCGGCATTCTCGACTACAGTAGGATTTCCGTCGAGCGATCACAGTTGCATGCTGCGCTGCATTTTGTTACATTTACCTATAACTATACTACCTTTAACTTATAACTATACTACCTATAACCTTTTTGAAAAACTCCAAAAAATGGTGTCTGAGAATATACTAGAGACTATACTTTTTCGAAGGGGATTTATTGGAAAGATTATCTGATTGGTCGAGATCTTTATAGCCGATAACTCTTCCTTTCCCTCATGCCGTCCCTCTGAATCAAGTGGAGAGCGTTCCTTAGCAAATCGGTACTTAAGATTTGAAGATCCTCCACGGCGGCTTCCCCAGGACATTGGACAACAGCTGGGTACCACATCTTTAACTCGGGCAGGAGGTTCCTCCCCTTATCGTAACGAAACCTTATCTCCGCCCGCTCTGCAGCCCTTTGCCCGTCTCCGTCGGGTATTGTCCTTTGCCGGGCAACGCGCTATGTCGAGACCATCTCCCCACGAGAGCACCTGGATTCGAGCACCTCGACGTCAACTAAACGATAACGAAATCTTACGACATCGTTGGCATATCTATACGAATCTGCTCGTCAAGCTACATGTTCGTGATTGCGGTCAGCTGGGCTACGACGGGATCCGCAGTAGCGACGGAGGCGATGATCACATAAATTCTATTTCCGGACTTACCGCTGGGATTCAGCGCCATGATTTTGGTATCGCTCGAAACCGTAGTGCTGTGCATCTCCCTACTCATATCTGTTATCGGTAACAATGATTTAGGAAATAAGAAACAGAAGTGTTACATATCAGTATAGTATACATATATGTGCATGATGGGATGAAAGACTATTTTTTGCAGCTGGTTTATTTATTTTTCCTGCATTTATGATTAAAAGATTTTGAGTTAGTGTTACCTATGGTGCTAAAGTGAATGAATATGTCTCGTAAATATAATACGTATGTCAATGGTTGAATCCGAGTGGAGGGATTGTCCTTGTAAAGATGTGTGCTACAACGGCAATGTATTATTGCGGGAGATAACAGTTACTACTGTCAAATTCGATATTTCGTGGTACGCTGTAAACAGAAAGGAAGACTACAATGTCCCGTTGGGATAAGGTATCTGTATTTTGTTGCGAATAGAACAACAGCTTCTCTACGTGTAAGAGTCGGGCGTTTGTAATCGGAGGATAACCTACGAATCGCTGGCTGGGAAAAAGAACACTTGCCGTTACTGAGACTCAGTCAAGTTTCTTGCTCTTTGCCAGAATGGCGTGCTTATTATTGAATCAGGACGACGTGCAAGTCAAAATTCCGTCTGTGGAGACTGTCGATAATGTTACATATTATAATATCGAGGTTAGGATAGCAGCTGTTAAGTGGACAGTAAAGCACAGATACAACGAATTTGCTGAACTTCATGAAATACTTGTCTCCGAACATTGTGTTGAAAAAGACATATTGCCACCAAAGAAACTCATTGGGAACAAGAGTGAGATATTTGTGGAAAAGAGACGCATTGGGCTGGAATCATATCTCAACGCAGTCTATCAATACCTAAAGAAAGCCATGCCCAGAGAGTTTGCGCTGTTCCTTGATTTTCATATGTACGATATTTTCTTTCTGCTCCAAAATATGGCTCAACAGTTCTTTGCCGAAGGGGATTCATTACTACAAACTTCTCAAAGCTATACGTTTAATCCAGTCCAGGTAGCGAACAAAGTTTTTGCTCAAAACCTATGTATACTTTTAGATACTTCTGTATCTAACTTCAATTACTCTCTGTTTCAGTTACATGCAGTCAGTGAGAGATTAAAGCAGCCCTGTCCTCCGTTGGAAGTAGTGGATAAAAAATTTGATTTTAGCCATGTTTTAGACTTCAATTCCCACTTGAATACACTTATAATTCAAAGTAGTAGTGATCCATATGGTACAAGTAACATATACCCATCATCGCTCCCACTTGAATTGTCAACATTTAAGAATGTGGAAAATTTAACAGTCGACTCTTATCCGATGGATAAGATCTACAACATGGGAAATTTGCGAGACACGGTAAAAGTTTTAAAAGTTCACAACACAAATCTTAAGAATATAGTTGATCTAGCAATGTGTGAAGAGGTGCACAAACACATAACTAATGCCAATGATTCTCATCTCTGGCTTCAAGTTACGCATCTGGATTTGAGTAATAACGCAATAGAGACAATAGACGAAGCAATCCGTCTCCTACCGCATATCGAATCCTTGACACTGAACGATAATGTCCTCACTGAAATTTCAAACGTGACACTTTTACCACGTCTCTCACAGCTTCATCTGGCGTCTAATAATTTTACAATCCTACCTAACGATCTTCATACAAAATTAGGCAACATAGTTTTCATAGACTTCTCCCAGAACAAACTTACCACACTTGCGGCCTTCTCCAAGCTTTACTCCCTGGAGGGACTCGACGTGAGTTGCAACCGTATCGAGGACATCGAGGAAGTTAAAAATATCGGCGGTCTGCCGTGTCTGGAGAATCTAAGACTAACCGGGAATCCAGTGTCTACCATAGTCGATTACAGGGTGAAGGTCCTGGAACCGTTTGGCAAGAGGGCCGTTGAAATATGTTTGGACAACGAAAAACCGAATCAAAAGGAACTGGACACAGTTTCAGTATTGCAGGCATTACGAATAGCGCGAGAGGGTAAATCGCCAACGTTTACGGCAGCGGATGCGCCATTGTTCTCAGCGGAAATACCGAGTATCTAGAGATCCCGGAAATTCGTTTAACAAAATAAAGAAAGAATCTACATGAATGAAGATACGCTGCCAGTGCACTTACAATTTTTGTATTAAGAAAATGGCTGATATAATGAGGACAACGATGCCAGTCTTTCATTCGTCGAGACATATGTTTCCTAAGAATATTAATGTTTCCAGTATCCAAAGGACTGTCGTATTTCTTTTTCTCGATAACTTGGGCGCGTACCGGTGCTCTAACTGTCATTATCTTATGATAGCGATATCCTAATCAATATAAGCGTATACCAAAACAGTAATATGTAGCCCCACGCGTAAAATCTATTTTTTTTTCATTTTGGTAAATTTTTGTTATGTATCGTGAGTCGGAACGCAAAAGATACAAGAACATTGAAACGAATACACGGAAGAACAAATAAGAAATAAGGCATGCCGGTACAGTGGACAATATTTGTATGCGTATAGAATTTTTTAAAGGTGCGATCCTTTTGTAAAAGGAAAGCAGAACGGCGAATGAATTTTATATGTAAGTAACTAATAAGACTATTAATCTGTATATAAGATAACAAACTATTTTGTTAATAAAGTAATAAATCTGTGATAATAATAATATATATATATATACACACACAAAAACGTTTTGTCATTCAGTCGCATGATCACACCATATACGAGTAACGGAGCAGATGTGAACATCGACAATTAAAATAATAAAGAAACGTCCTAGATTAATCCAATTTATTCTCGAGAAAAAACGCAAGAACATAATAAATTATCGTGCTTTATTATTCCTACGTACCGATAAGTCATAATAATATAGAATAGCTTAGCGTTACAAAATAGAAAATATTTTATTAACAACGATGAAGAGGAGTTTCGTAAATCAGATGAAGTAGGGAGATATTGCGCCCGCATGCCCACCCCCGGGGCAAAAGTAACAGTGAATTAAGTTTTTCCTTGCAAAATAAATTGAGACAAGTACGAGGAGCAAAGGAAGATGTGAAAAATTGAAAATCAACGCGCGATCGAACCAGCAGGAAGCACATAAGGTTATGAATATATTAAATATATATTAGCTAACAGGTATATCAGCATAGAGTCCTCCTCGCTGTAAATTGACTTTTATTCAATCTCTTGATAATGTGCGTTGGCTCTTTCACATTACAAAATCCGGACGTTCACGCTATTATTATACTTCATTGCCGTGCGAGAATATTAAAAAATATTTCATAAATAATATTAATAGTGTAATGCTTAAATACGCTAGGCATAGTGTTTAGTCTTTTAAGATACACCTATAAACTAACACGTAAATAAGTCATTTATTACATATATAACGCTTCCCATTCGTCTAGTCGCGCATCAAATTCCCTCTCTTATTTCCCCAAGACGCGCGTCCTTGAAACAGAAGGATTCAAAAGTATCCGATCAAAAAATAATAAAATTTCACGAGAGCTTCTGCGATTAAATCGGTCCTGCAGCGATCTGGAGCATTTTCCATAGCCATCTCAAATTCTGATGTAGATATTCGACAAAATGAACGCGCTCGTTACTTTCAAATTTACACGACACAATCGTTCGGCCGCAAAGTAATTGTTCGATGCAAGAGAATAACTTTTTGAATTTGCACATTTAACATCAAAAGTGACAAGGGGCGAGCAGAGGACGTTGTAGGATATTTCTTCTTCGTAGGAAACAGTAGGGATGGGGGTTTAGGCAGGAAGGGAGGGAGGGATTATTATTAAAGATCGAATTAATAATTTAATTGTGCGCGATGGGGATGAGCTTCTCGCCGGCTCCCAGTGCTGGCAGGGGCGCCTCGACGGTCAGGACGCCGTCCTTGCTCAGAGAAGACTTGATGCTCTCGGGGTTGGTGCCCTTGGGCAACAAGAATTCACGGTTGTACTCCCTGTAGACTGATTTGCTCTCTGTCTTCTCCTCGTGCTTGGCATGGACCTTTAAAGAGAGAGAGAGAAAGAGGTCAGCGTCAACAAATGTGCCTTTAATTATTTTTGTTAGTCTTTTCTCTGGTAGCTTTAATAAAAAACAATGCAGTATTAACAAAAGCAGCCAAAGCTTCCTCTGTACCAAAAAGCTTCCTCTGAGAAAACGTCCCGTCCTATAGCCTATATATATACTATACGTAATTGCTAAGAAATATAACGTCCATTTAAATTATTCAAAGAGCAAAGTGACGGCGTGCGACTACACGTGACCTGCTGCAATTGGGTCACCCGTTATTAATATCAGAGGCATCGAACGGCGCGGCAAGTCCCGAGAATATTTTACGAGAATTACGCACTCCGGTTTCCAATTACGCGGGAAGGAAGAGACTTTACGGAATATCTATAAATAGACGATAGCGTTACGATATCGTTATTTATTAGCCATTAGCGTCGACATATCGATGATTGGCCGTGCAAAGCGTCATCGGGTCCCTGACGATATTGATCTTTCCTTCGAACGTCCACGGGCCGACGACTGGCCCACCGATGGTGCCTACCGACGTCCCTACCTCTACCCTTGGTACGTTTGCAGAAAGGAAAATCTAAGAAGGCTCGACACATTATAGCATCGCTGTATGAGTCAGCCATGAAGCCGCCATTGTGCCAGCTAGGCCAGCGGCGCCCTCGACTAGGAGACGAATGCGTCCAATGTGTATAGCTACTGCTGCTCGAGAATTGAGCGAGGTCAGTGACGATTCTCGCTCGGAAGGAACTCGCCTGGATTATTGGAGTACGTCAAGAAAGTGCAGTCTGATAATATGAAATGCCTCTAGAGTATGTCAAACCGCTGATAAACATTGGCGAATTAAGATGGAAGCGAAGCGAGTCGCTTTGCTGGAACTTTACGTGGAGAAGTAGGTTAATCCAATGAGATAAAGAGAGCCCAAAGTGCGTGTTTACGCTTTCCTCCAGCTGCAGTGGAGGCTGAGCGGGAGAGCGAGAGAATACGGGATGGCAATAAAACCCAAGGAAAAAGCACCCCCGAGAAAAAGAAGAAAATCCCGCCGGGAAGGCGCCGACCCATCTGCTTGACCCACCAGAGTCTGCCCGACTGAATCCGGGTGAATCGATAGATACGTACGCGAAACTGTCTTAATACACGTGGAACAACGTTCCTATTTCTTTTCCTTTTCCATTCCCTCTCCCTGCGCCCAGCAATCATTTATAACCAGCCAAGGATATCCTGGAGACGCCAGCTCTTTATCCTGCGACTAGGAAATTTATGGAATCCTCATTAATCACATTCGGGCCAACCGAATTGTTGTTATCAGTGAAAAATAAAACTGTAGATTCTGACAACGTAACGCATGGCGCGCGAACGATAATACTGATAATTACAATAAATATAATTCTAATCGAATGGCAGCCTCCAACGTAAGGCCCAATTACAGAGGAGTAAAACCGAATGTAAATCAGAGGAATTTATCCACAGGATATTTGGAAGCGCACCCACCGGTAAACGAGAGTGACCGGGATACTGCGTTCGTGTGTATCGGTCGGTTCAAGAGGTTCCCGACACTAATTGCATTACGTAAAGTGCTAATGACTTAACTTCGTGTCGACAGTTTGACATACAAGCCCGTTCGGATATCACGAGACTAATTGTGAGGCGGCTCAGGAGACCCTTGGGAAATAAAATCGATATCCAAATTATTAGCCGTGTAAGGAAGAAGAAAATCCGCCAAATTCGGATTATCGCGAGAAATACGCTACTACATTTAATTTTTTGATAATTTGGATCGCGAGCCACTTTTTTTTTGTCTACTATGCGACGTGTCTCTGCCGTTTAGTATAGTTGGTAGAGGGCCAACGTGTTACCAATATAACGAATCCAACTATTTTAGTCGACGATTACGTCAACAGTCTTGCCAACCGCAAGGATATATATACCTATACGTGTAGCTGCACGAAAACCTCGAGTAAAAATTGTCGGGCAGCTGTTTTACATATTTCGCCAACTATATTCCCCAGATCGTTAACAAAATTGTTATATAAATCCTGCTAAAGATCAAATATATGAAATCAGGATCGCGTGATCCTGACAAGGATCGTCAACTCGCGTGCAGCCACTATCGACCGATAAAAGACGCGAAATGGTTCAACGAGTCACGCGATTCAAAATTTCTAGATCCGACCTGATAAAGCAAAGACGATCGGTGCTTTTTAAATCCGAAATTAAAAAGCCGCAAGAGAATCAACAATAAAATATGCAAGAAAACGCGGCTCCCGAGGAAACTTGTAACACAAGAAGAATTGCGTGAGGCTGGAGAAAACGAAAGACACCCTGACTGGAATCAGCGGGTAATTCAATGCGCCATCCTCAGCTCCCCAGTGTCGTCTTACCGGCGAGTGCGGGTTACGTACTTTTCTTTTTTTTTTCAACGTCCTTCACAGTCTTGTTTTCCAACGACCAAAGCATATCGAGGACCACTGTCTACGTTAGGTTATCAGTTTAATAAAAAATTGCGCAATGGTTTGTTGCATCTGGAAAATGGGGAATCGTAAAACAATTGACAAGAGATAAAAAAAACCTAAAGGTCAATCCACAACGCGATACCTCCCGAGTATCTTAACTCTTGGTTCTTGGATCCTCCAGCTTTCATCCGATTTCCTTTCTCTTCCTACACTGCGGCGTATCCACCCACCCTCCCTCCCTCCCTCCCTCCCTCCCTCTCTCTCTCTCTCTCTCACACACACACACTCACTCTCTCTCTCTCTCTCTCTTTCTACGCATGAGTCGTAGCCCGTTCATTCAGCTTTGGCGTCGGCATGAATGAAACTCGCCTGAACGGCGCAGCGTCGTGCGGCCCGCTTTCCACTATCCGAAATAACGGCAGCCGCTGCCTTGCCTGACTCAGAGACTAAATATAAAGCGCCACATTTTCGACGTTAGGCTCGTAGAGAGCAAAGCACAGCGCGACAAGACGGCGGCCGGGGAGCGTCCCGACGCCCTCGAAATTCGATTGAACGAACGAGCCGAAGGAAACTCGAGAACCTTCTGCCTGCTTTGCTATTTAAGGCTCTTCCCTTTCGGCTGCACGCTAGTCGTTCGGGAGGAGGTCGAAGCTGGAGAAGAGGTCGACCTTGTTCCGGGTATCCTTTAAGGGCTCTAGGGAAGGGAAGCACCAACAACAAGTCTGGTTCCAACCAGTTGACAACCGGACTGCAGCCTTCGGTACGGAAGAACAGAATTCTCCTTGCCAATAAAATAAAGCCGACACCGGTCCGTTAGATGAGAGACAACTCGAGTCTGAGAAGGCCTCATCCGGCGCCTACGCCGACGCGTTTCTTTGGCGTCCACAGTGCGAAGTAAATTAGGAGATTCTAATGAAGAATATAAATATTTCCGCAGATTGCGTAACAGAGTCTTAACGTACACAGTACAGGAGCGTCAACAAACATTAGAGACGCTTCTGCCAATTCGCCTGACACTCGGAAGCCACAACGCGGGACACGCGGGACACGCGGGACACGTCGAGCCTACCGGAACGAGGATGCTGAAGTCCAGAGAAACGAGCAAAGGCTCTGGAAAGAATTTTGAACGTCAAATAAAATCAGCGTCTAAATATAGAGATGATCCACGAGAGAGACTCAATGCCGCTGACTTTCGCCAAAAAGAATAGGAGAGGGATCCAGCGAGCAAGAATTACAGAAGAAAGGACCATCCCGTTACCAAAGAGCCGAACAAATTTGGACAATGAAATAAGACTCGTGGGAGGAAAGAAGGAAAGGTCGAGTTCGCCCGTGAGGTCATTCCAACGTGAAGACAACGGCAAAAGGAAATGGCAGGAGAAGTGCCAGTATTGTTTCTCGCGTAGCAACAACTCGGAGCATTGAACTGGAGTTTGCACAACGGTACGTCGGCATCTTTACTGTTTCTTTAACCTTTCTCCATTTATTTCCTACGATCGAATCGATCTCTGACATTTTCAGTGGTCCGATGCAGTGGTCCGACCTGCCGAGGTACCTGGCGGAGCCCACCGCGAGAGTTTTCCAACGTTTTCTCTTTTACCCGTAAAGATAGCGCATAGCGAAAGAAAAAGGAAAAAAAAGAAGCAGACTAGTTATAATTCAGCACGTCGGTTCACAATGGCGGCATTATTCCGGTCTGCCGGTGTGACGACCACCGGTATTTTCGGAGCTGGTTATTTCGGTCGTCGGACTCGAACCGAGTCGACTCCCACCTTCGTTTACCGTACACATCTCTCCTGTCCATCCGTAACTGCCGGCCATTTTCGAAATTGCGCAGACCCACCGCGAAAACCAAGAAAAATATTCAGTACGCCGAACTCGCATGAGCACAATCCACAAATAGGAGCTTCTCCATGGGATTTCTTCGGCTGGTGCACGTAAAAGTTAAACTTTCCGATATTTGAAATTATCATCGAGAGGAAACACGAGGAGCATCCCGTAGGTCGTCGTGTCTCTTGTCTTATGCAAACGGGGAACCAGATACGCGCCACCTTGGCAAAGTTGCGCAAGTGCACCAGCAAGGAATGCTAAGTGCCCAGCGCACGCACCGGACGCACCGCCGCTGCTGTCCGACCGGGTTGCGACGCAGCGCACGCTTTGCTCTCCTTATTTTCAAAGCCAGTTCAGCAGCAGTTCCGATAACTCTTTCAACATGCAAGACTCACCAGAAGCTTGTTGTCCACAGTCTTCACGACGATCTCTTCCGGTGTGTACTGGGAGACGTCGAAGCGCAGCTTCAGCATCTTGTTGTTTCCCTCATCTTGAATCAAAGGACTGTTCAATCCGTCCAGCCAGGTGCGCGCGTCGTGCTGAGGACTCAGGGAGCTGTTCTGGCTCGATTGCTGTGTGGTCGTGCTGGAAAATTAAAACGACCGAGTCAGAAAATCACGAAAAATCATTGTCGTCTTGCGATTCGAAAAATCATCTAGTTCATCCGTATAAAACACTGAACGGCATCTATTTTTACGTAAAGAGCAGAGACACTGACAGATATATAGAAATGGGGAAAAAGGCAATCGATTAAACAGAGAGCGATTACAGCTACGCGTTTTCTTATGACAATTAGCATCGCCATCGAGAGTTAGTAATCCCTTATCTAAAGATTCCGTCGTCTTTCACATTAAATCTACGTGGATAGTCCGTACACACACACACACACATATATATATATATATATACCCTTTTTCTTCTACCTCTTTAAAGATTTACTCGGGTCTCTAGAGTCTACTAAAAACTAACCTAGACTACATATATATATATATATAAGAGTTAGTAATCCCTTATCTAAAGATTCCGTCGTCTTTCACATTAAATCTACGTGGATAGTCCGTACACACACACACACACATATATATATATATATATACCCTTTTTCTTCTACCTCTTTAAAGATTTACTCGGGTCTCTAGAGTCTACTAAAAACTAACCTAGACTATACTAAGATCTTACGAAGACTAAGGTATCGTTATGCATTACTTTGTCTAGTCTAGATCTGCTCGCTGCGCTTCACTACGCCGGAACAGGCACAGTAACGAAAGAGACAGAGAGAAAAAACGCAGGCATTCACGCAAAGCACAAAGATCAGGGCAATGGAGTAGAGCACGAAGCATTAGACACATGAGGAAAGCTTCCCGAGGGCCGAGACAATTTTCAAACATTTCTCTTAGCTGCCAATGCAAAGTGTCTCGGCACAGATAACGCTCTGGATCATCCAAGCTAGCAGACGGGTCAAAGGTCACGGATGATGGTCGAGTGCGGTGTGCCGCATGTCAGGCAAATCCAGGAAGAGGAAGGTTTGTGATGCGAACGAACGATTGGTGCTTCGTATCTGGCAGTTTTTTCTCTTTTTTTTTTTAGCGAGGCTTTAGAGTGTCACCTGGTGAAACTGTCGAAGGCTGAACGAGTCGGCGGTACAGCACTACTGTCGATCTTCTCCCAACCGCCTGTCTTGGAAGTCGTGCTGCGGTGCTCGCTGCTGCTCGTGTGGTGTCGGCTTGCAGAGTAGTTAGTCACCAAGGGTGCCAATCGCAGCCAATCACGGATACGCAATACGAGGGAAGGAGAGGATAGTTAACTCGTGGTTAGTGTTTTTTTTTATTTATTCGTCGTTTTTCTTTAATTCGACGCATGATCGTGAGTGCTAGCTAGTTCTAGAGTGTAGAGAGGAGGGGTGCTCCTGTGCGTTTTTTTTATCGAAATAGGTCAGGACTGGGTATTGACGATAAAACAAAAGTGCTAGAAACAAGATCTAAGAATGAACGGATTTATATAGGAAAAATGATTTAGAAACAAATGAAAAGTTGATAGAAGAAAAAAAAACACCAAGGTCTCAAAGTGGCAAGGGTTTACGGTACTGCCAACCCTCCTCAGGCACGAGTAAGCTGCACACGGAGATGCCTTAGATAACGTAGGGACCTTAATAAAGAGTTAGCCGACGTAAGCGGAAGTGACAAGTCTTCCTTGTTGAGGTCAATGACCTCCCTCTGGAGGAGGGAAAGGCCCTGAAATAGTGCGCGATGTTATTTCCGTCCTGGTACACCCATAATAAACGTAACATTCATGCCGGAAAGGCAAAGCTCAAGTCCTCCCGAGAACAGAGGGGGGTGGGCTCCGCGCACCCCAGAATTGTCACGTGACTTTACGCGTCGCGACGCCACGAGTTGACATGGGAAATCGGATTTATAAAGACAGAGAGAAATGCATGTATCATTTAAACCGCGGAATTCCCGTCTATCTAATCAGCGACGGGCACGTTTGACTCTTCTCAGAATTTCAGAATGAATTCTAGGAAAAATTTGATAACTCCCTTATCTCGCTCGAATCGCATTCCAACGTAAATTCCCTGGCTCAGGATAGCCAAATATTTGCGTTTCCTGATTACTGGAAAGCGCCACTCCTTCCGGTTGACTTTCAATAAACGCCGTAAATCCGTCCCGTAATTCATTGAGGATTTTCAATAACGGCGGCCATTTTCTTTCTTATCGCACTTCACCGCCACTTGACAGATCGATCGGTTATTAAGTACTAGAATAGTAATAGAAGCCCTTTTCCCTTCTAACGTATGAGCGCGTGACAAGTCTGTACGTACGGTGCCCATTGGTCAATTGGACGGATGGTCGACGTGTGTTTCGCAAAGGGAAAAAAAAAAACAAAAAAAAAACAAATGGAAAGTCGATCAATTTTTAGACGAGTTTGGTGCTCGTCGACACTGACCGAATTCAGGTCTCCTTAAAGAGGCTGAGCCGCTCGTCAACGAGTGTTTAACCGAGACTTCGGTCTCGCACTGAATCACCGGCGATTGCGAAAACCAATCGCACTTGATCTCTTTAATTACAAAGGCTAATCGCGCGTCAGTACGGACCCACGTATGAGTTAATGAAAATGAGAAAAAAAAATAAGTATATGCAAACACACACGTGTACCCACAAGCATGCAATTCCTCGACTAGTCTACGCGTTACGTATATGCAAGAATAAAAAAAGAAAAGAAAAAGAAAAAAATTCTTCAGTGCGCTTCGCTCTCTAAAGCGTCACCGTCTCTACGGACGGTTGGCCAATAGTTTCTGTGTTTCTGTTACCCACCGATACCGAAGGACGGTAACGTGCTGAGGCGGAATAACGTCTTGAGCGAACATCGCGAAGATCGGATATTGTAGAATCCAGAACGTGAGGTCGGATGGTCGAGATGAGAACTGTCAAAGGAACGTCTGCCCAGTGTCAAGTGTTAAAAATGACTGCGCATCCGGCGAGAAAACCAGGAATGACTCTATTGCTGTTTCTGTCTTTCGCTATATTAACACGCGTGGCTATGTAGTAGGCGCAAGTTTAGTCGTACGATTTTCGTGCTTTGCCTATTAACTATGCTTGTGTGGATAGGTGTAGCCATATACGTTTCAGAGTGCGTCGCTCTAGTGGGGAGAAGACTGGATTTTTTGTCCACGTGACTGGTCACGTGTCAAGGACGATTGCGTCACGAGGTGCATTGCGCAAGATGACTAAATACCTTTTTCAATCAGCACCAAAGCGCTTCTCTCCTTTTTTTTACAATTCCACTCGCTGCCATTGTGCGATTGCTCGTATATACCAGGGAGGAATGACAATTCAACATCCTTATCTGCCAGAGATCGCGTCTTATCTATTCGAAAGATTCGGCCGAGTCAACCTTCGATTGAAATTTTGATAAGATTTTAAATTCATCGATTGGCAAAACAGCGAAGAAGGGAGACTCGATTTGAATCTGGTGAGAAGTTCGGCAGAGCTCCAGGGGTGTTTTAACAAAACTCGTCTAGCAGGGGCGTAAAGCCAAAAACGAATTAGCGGCCCCTAAGTCCTATTTCTGCGTGGCACGTTAGTCCGTAATATTCGTCGTACAAAATTTGGTCGGTCGATACGAACAAAGTGACGCAATGCTACCCCTCGGCACGAGCAGCCATTGCACGTGTATCTAAAACCATAGAGCGGCAAACGCGCAGAAGGATAAAAATCAATAAGCCCCAAAAAAATAGACTCGAGTTTCTTTCAAAAGAATTTCCTCGACGAGACAAACTTTTCTTCCCTCCAGGAGAATATCGCGTTACCAAAAGGCTTTATGGGACGACGCTACACGACATCATGAAAACGCGATATTACGTTACGTCGAACCAGTGCATGTTCAGCCAAACCGCATCCACGTTAGTTTCATTTATGGAAAAATAATCTAACAAGCAGTCACGAACCGGAGCTACTAGGCAACCAAGCACAAGATACATCAAATAACAAAAATGTAGACGGAAGAACTCTGAATAGCTTCAGCCGGGTTCATAAATGGCGCAGACCGAGCGAATAATGCTGCACACAAAGTGCTCCCACGTCTGCTGATACCTTCTCTCTGGCTGTCCGTCCGGCCCATTAAAAAATGACAGGAAGAAAAAAAAAGAAAAATGACTACGAGTAGATGGAGCACGTTTGACGCAAAAGAGCGATGAACGTAGTTGATATCAACTCGATCCTCTACGTGTCTATAGAAATGAACTGCAGAAAAGCGAAAATATGTTACATAGGTATGTGAGGCTCAAACACGAAGTGACGGTAGCTACGTGCCTCGTAACGACGCTTTGAGTGGAATGACGAAATCTCTAAAAATAGCGATAACACGTCAAAATATAAAAAATAGTGTCGAATCGACCACTGGGAAAAATTGAATGAAATCTAGAGAAGAATATGCAGTATCGGTTTACACAATTTGGTTTAGACTTTGAAGAAGTATGAAAAAAGATAGAATTATAACGTATACGGGCAGCCAATGTATCTTCGAACGGGTTTGCTAGTCTAATATATTTCGATATCAAAGTGGCTATTAAGTATATATGAAACACTCCAAGGACTCCGGTAGAACATTTATTTTTGTATCTGATCGTTTAAAATAAAGCCGGCTGTTTGTGACTTCACGTTTGCGCTTCACCTGGCCAGTTATAACTGTTTTTTCATTTTATTTTTTTGTATGACAACTGAAATTTCTATAGGAACTTATCTACTGAGTGAGTGATCAGATGATAGACATTCTAACCTGTATTCCGTGATGATTTCCTAGCCGGTCAATAAAATTTCATAATTTCATTTCTAATTAGTTAGTTAATTTATGCTACTACGTTTTATACAATGTGTCATACTAAAAGTAACTTGTTGATTGATTTTTGACAAGTCTTCATGTTGGTATTGTAAGCTAATCGATTAAGAACGTGAGATATCCCTTAGTGGTTGGTAACCCTTGCCCAGTTAATATCGAAATAAACAAATGTTTTTAGGCCTGACTGATTGAGATTCAACTGAATTGGATAATTTCGAGTAGATAGTCGAGTGCTTTTTCGTATTAATTCAACAATTAAATCATTCGTGAAAAAAAAATATACGAAATTCAGCCTAGTCGCTTAGTTTTGTATGTAAAGCATTTAAAATTACGTACACCAGATTTTCAACTCGAATACAAAACTCAAATATAGTTCTTCATCCACACGCGATAGAATATGAGAAACAGCTGTGGAGAGAATACATTGTAACCTATTTCTAACATGTCTCCCACAATAATTTAATGAAATTCTACAAGCTATTATTTAACATAATAGTAGTGGTGCTTTATATTACATTTTCCAACAGAATTCACAGTGCCTCTACCTTATTTCGTATCTTTCAAAAACCAGTCACGTACTGACTACACGTATACAGCTATTCTAGATACTTGTTGCTATTCTCTTGTTGAACTCTGGTATAGCACTCTTCAAGAAATACGTTTAAGAGAAGTTAGAACAATTCTAACACGAGTGACGTGATAAGTGCGAATAATTAAAATAATTGAAAGAAACACGCAATTATACAGTATCTCTTAATATAGTATACAGACACTAGGTATATTTATTAGCGGAATAAGAGGAGAATGTAGGGGATGTAGGACTTTAGGACGTAAGTAACAATTTTATAAAGTTAAGTAAATCAAAATACCTGGTGGTGCTCTTGAAGAAGTTATTGCTCTCCCGGTTCATCAATTCCGTACGGAATCGTGACATCTCCTCTTCCATCTTCCTCATCTCAGCATCGAAGCGTTCACGGATGTTAGAGAATTCTGTATCGATGACGCTGAAATCACCGAGCTTGATGGGGACGTTGCGCTTGATACCACTGTCGGCCATTTTTTTAATTTTTTCTTTCCCGCTTTTGAGACGATTCTGATAAGTGCTCAACACTTCACACACCGTTAAAATATATACAATAAGGAATATATTTCAAAGCAACAAGAATTTCTTTCACTGGAGATCTCACGACGTGCCTCTACACCGTTTGACTTTTCGCCTAGGAATAAACCCGGCTCGCCGACTACTCCTTAAATAGTTGTGCGAGCTTCGTGGCACGATCGTGGGAGTTCGGCAATACTCGGCGTTATTCGGTCCTCGTGGCTGGAGTGGGGAGTGAGAAGAGGGACTGCTTCGCTATGGCAGCCAGACTCTGGGACTCGTGGAATGTTCACGAAAAAAATGCCTACCAGCTAGACGGTACTTCCTACCAGCCGATTCTTCTGTTTTAATAAAACGCTACATTTATTTGTCAGCGTCACGTTTGCCAATGGCAATACACGGCTCCATGAAATGCATGACTAATGCCGGTGGCACTTCGCGCCTTATACAGATCACACTGATGATGAATATCCTACCACGCGACTGATGTATTTAGATTAGTATGGATCCTCAATTGATATACTGTAAATTTCTAGATTATTCCTATTAAATTTTAACTAAATTTCAAGTCCATTAAGAATATCAGAATTTGTAGAAACATATGGGATTACTTAATAAATTGTATGTACCTATCAGAAGTAATTTGACTGATGACCCAGTGGCCTGAAGATTCAGGCTATTAGTCCGTTATAAAACGTCCCGTGTATACATATGTATATTAGACCCACGACTAGCAAGTAATAGCTGAGTGCATCGAGAGTGACGAGTCCCATAAATTGAAAGGAATAATGAATCAACTTAGTGAATCGAATTCAAAGACATCCTGGCTTTCCTCCATCTCGACCCAGAGAATCTTTACGTCACGTACGTTAGGGTTAACGAGGTGTAGCCAGGGCAGCTTTTCTTAACGTTAATTGACTAATTAGCTTACGTTAAGCAAGGTTCACGTAGAGTAGCTCAGTTCAAAGTGATGCTCGTTCGTTATCGATAGAGAGAAGATATTAGAGAATTTATCAGACAATTATGTATATAAAGACTATACTGCTCTCCCAACCATCCAAATGATTGTTACAGACGCAGCAAAACACCCTTAAAGAAAATTGGAGCATAACTTAGTATTTTGTTTTCTAGAAAAGCCAATTATACGCGGAGCTGTCTTGTTTACATCTGAAACCTGTAGAAACCGTTACCGAGTCCAGCTGGTATGATGTTAGTTGCTATTTTGGATATTCTCAACGTCATTTATAGATGAACTCAATGGATGACGTGGTACAAGCTAACCGCCTCCTTATTCTTCGCAAATAGAATTGTTGCAGCGCCCAAAGAAGAAAGATCCAAGGATATATTCTCATTGGATGAATCAAGCATCCATGCGTTTCTCGATTGATCTACGAATCCTATGGATATAGGTATTATCCCGTGCATTAGAAAAAGAGGAATATAGAAGCAGAATAGGTAGAGACGAATATCCGATGACTCACCCTGCAGAACTGCCAACTTCAAACTATATATTTCTATGCTATTCGATTATATGTATATACAAAGCGTCGCGACGCTACAGAGAAACATAGATATGTGTGTCAATGTCAGAATGGCTTGGCGTCCCCCGTGCCTCCTTTTTCTTCCTGCCTGTGTCGTCTCGCTGAGAATTTCAGAGTTTGTGGATTGGCGCGGGGGGATACGAAGGGCGTGACGTCACTGCTTGCCACAGGAAGGACAGATCGATAAAAGCGCGTCACAACACACCATATAAGGCAGAGAGGAGTCGCCGAAGTCTACGTCGATGGTTCTCACCGAATGGCCCAAATCCCAAGTCCCAGGATGGTGAGATATCTGAGGTAGCGTATCGGGACGGAAGGAAGCATTTTCATTTTTTAACGACGTCATCCACTTCGCTTTCTTATTTTATCTTGATACGTAATAACTCGGTTATGTATGGTTATGTACATATAGGCACATTGTTGAAATTACTACTGGTTGGCATTCGCGTACGACTACGTATCGATTACGTAGAGACGTTGTGGGCGTCGAATTTGCTCGGACGACGTCCGTGCCCTCGGCTACGTAGTCACACGACTTCCAGCACCATATCAGGCTACACTCTGGAGCGGCCAATGGGAATCCAGAAGAGATTTTTCATCCTCTAATGACAATACGCAATTTTTATGAAGATTTTGCTCGGCACGGTAGAGGAAGGAGTCACTGAAACATATGTACGTGAATGGCCAATGTTTTCTGTTGAAACAGTCGACAGCGGTTCTCTTGTCTGCACAGTCTTTCGTTCTTTCGTTCCTTAAGGGTGCGAGCAGTGTGCGTGGGCCCTGAAATGACCTCATCCACAGTGACGTAGCAGGCGCAACTTTCCGTGCAGACCTCATTCGTCTCGCCTCGTATCTGCAGCATGTTCGCTATGTAAAATGGCCTCTCTAGACTTTTTACGGCTTAACAAGATCAGCCATGAACATTGCGTATATATATATATATATATATATTATTGATATATTGTGTCTGATATATATGAGAAAACGCTCTACAGGCACTCGTATGCAATATTTGCACCGAGTCAAGGGCTTCGACGACTTATTGAGAATAAGTAGGTGGGTAGTATAGCTTTTTTCAAGTATTAACAAGCGTTGCCTCTGTTGGAGGTGGTGACTGTGACAGATTAATAGCCACGTAGGCAACTATGCAGGTTTACGTGCAAAGCTAGAATACTGTCTTTTGCTTAACTGGAATAGAAATCTCGCCCCTATGGAATTTGCATAGACAACCTCGACCCTGTCGAGAGATAGAGAACGTAGAATTCGTACAGTTCGAATCTGGCCTCGGACACTGCAGCTGTCTCAGATTTTCTTGGCTATTAATAACCTAGCACCACGTACCGAAGCTTCGCTGTCTTTAAAGAGAACGTCAGTTTGGTTGTTTTCTTTACTGCGCATACCGGTACGCCTGGCTGCTACCACCGAATTCCTTCTACAAATGGATGCCTATGCACATTAACGTATCAATAGGTATTTCGAACTTTTAGATACTCGAGATCGTTAAGCCTCGGTCGCTATTTCCTGCAGTCGGACGTTATTTCAGCTACTGCTTGCGATTCTGGGTTCTTATGGGACTTGGCCATTTTTTTCTAATTATTTTCCCTTCTTGTTTCACTCATTCGTCATTGAAAATCCAATATGTGGATGCGAATGACTACTAGGATTACGTGATTGGTTTTGCGCAATCAATTCGATACAAAATCACCACACGTCGCTTTGTTACGTACGAGTTTATTCGTGGCAGTGACATTGGGACGGACTCCAGCGACTTATATTCTGCAATTTTCTTTCGTACGTTATAACGATACAACGGTATTTTGTATATGCGCTTCGCCACACTTATTTATTATAGTTGTTTTCTTTAAAAACGTCTGACAAGCGTGAGTAACTTGTTTCGTACCTGTTTTTCCAATTGGAAGAAGGATAGCAGAGGTAATGCGCTGGAATTATCCTCTGCGTACATCAAATTTCTATCTATAGGTGCTCCTTGGATTATTTTTAACTGGTTTCAGGTAATTTGAGTAAGGTGTGTAGGCTAGTGAAAGTTAATTGACATTTGTAAAGCTACGTTTAACTGTAGAATTGTAGAATAGAAAAACTTAATTGTTTCCTCCCTTCTTAGAATTTGCGATGGTGCTATAGCAAATTTGATATTTAAACGATAGCAAACGTTATTAGACTTGATTTCGACCGTTTTGGAAGTATTGAAAAACTCGTAAAATTTCATCATTGGAATACTGTATCGCGGAACCGGCTATTATATTAAAGTATAGTGTAGTTCGAACTTTCACCGATAAGGGGGCAGCACCTCCTGGGCATATAAGTGCCGCCATCTCTGAGACAACCAGTGAACTTTTTCCAAGAAATTATTCCAAATATATTAGTACAAAAATACTAGCGCCGCGGCTAGGCGTGGCATTGTATTATTACTCTGTAGTATTATTACTTACCTCGCGGCACTGCGCAGTGTACATCCTCGGAAAACTGTAAAATAAAGAAAAGACTTGTTAAAACCTATCTGTTAACTAATTACTTGCTTTTTGATTCGATTAACATTAAAGAAATTGTGGTAGTGATTTTGCTTGCACTCCACAGCATATAAGTGCCGCCATCTCTGAGACAACCAGTGAACTTTACAGCCGAAATATTATATTCGGAATATGTTGTTGGTAAAAGTTCACTAGTTGTCTCAGAGATGGCGGCACTTATCATGGGAAAATTCTTACACTTTAATATAATGCTGTTACAGAGATGGCGTTACATATCCAGTCCAGGATATGTAATACCGGGGATATATCCAAGATCATAACCATAAGGAAAGGAGGAAAGGAGTGCTGTCGGTCAACAATTATGAAAACACGGATGAATGATAATTTGCAAAATAAAATTACTGTGATGAAGAATAATTGCAAGCAGCAGAAAGATAAGAAGCCATTTGACAAAAAGAAATACAGATTACAGAAATATAGTAACAAGTATAAGGGTATGGTATATATTACCATGTACTGTTAAAATGTGGGACAGGTTAGAAAGGATACATTTATAATTTTGAATTTCTTTTGTAGTTGATCAGTGGGAAGAGCGAAGGAAAAAGTCTGTATTACGGAGGTATTATAAAGAGCTTCATAAAGATCAAGATGCTGCTCGAAAATTGTCATTATTTGCATCGAAGGAAAGCAAAGAGGATGACAGGGCAAGGTATGGCATGTTATTGGTAATTAGTAGATATAAAATGTCAATTGTACTGTATATATACTTTCATTATATATTTTAGTCAACCCAAGAAGAAATCTAATGCTTTCTTTGCTGCAAAACAAGAATTTCTGAAGAAGAAAGAAGAGAAGAAGAGAATAAAGGAAGCAATGCTAAAGTCGAAGGCTGAGAGAGAAGAAGCGTTAAAGAAATACAAGGAAAAGAAGGCATTGATCTATAAAAAATTATCTAAAAAAACTAGTAAGGGTCAACCTGTGATGAAGGATAGAATGGAAATGCTGCTCCAAAAAATTCAGGAGGATACCAGAGACGTACGATAGCCTTTTTTTGTATACATTTCTGTATAAATTCATCATAAATTACCAACACTTTTAAATAAAAGAAATGCTGCTGTGCACAAATTCTTAGTATTTTACATGTCGTGCCGCTTTAAAACTGGATCGAAGTAGTAGATTACGAAATTTGGTATCTCATTGGAATGCGCGTGCACAAGCATGCACCAAGAGCACCAGGAGTGAATGCGCCGGCGCTTCACTAGTGCCATCAAGTGGTAGTACTGGAAGAACAGCCGTCAGCTAGTCAGCAGCGGTTGCAAATGGCGACAGCCACAAAATCACTGGCATCGACTCGCGAATAGTTCACGCCTCCCGTGTCATTCCGTGACTGAGCCATCCGTGATCACAACCCTCTATTAAATCGGTACGTACTGCATGATCCAGAGTTCCCCGGCGAGCACTCAGGATCCATTTGCAATAAGAAAAAGCTTTTGAAAGACCTTAGGGAGGACCCCGTTCTCAAAACCGTTCTGCCACGGATCGTCTCCTGCCTTTTCATTCTTACAGCACTTTCCAAATCCGATTACATTTTTATACAACATTCTGCTATCACGATGACTGCTTGTTAATCTCGTACTTTCCCTACATGATTCCATTTTCCGAAATTACTTCCTACCCATCCTAACGAAGCAGGGCTGATAGCGGATCCGCGGCCTGTCAAAATCTTGCGTATTAGCAAATCTAGGACAAATTATGTAGCTTCAGTTACCGGCTTTTTCATTTATCATTTATCATTTCCAAGATGCATGTAGTCAACCATCATACTTATTGGCCTATATGAGACTACATAATGTAAGGTGGTTTGATGGCTCCAATTTTTACTTACGGCATTGATATCTCAATTCACTTATTCAGTTGCAATGTAGTAATTAAATTTTAGTCAATTATTTTGGAACAAGCTAGCATCAGTGTCCCAGTATTCTTTAAAGATCATATATTATTATCATGTGTTATACAGCGATATAAATATTATAGGTCACTGCTGTTGGATTAAGCAAATAATAAAAATTCAAACAAATATAGCCTATATAGTTTATAACCACTCTTTATATACCATAGCTTCAAACAAATGTTATTAACTGGTTATCGTATTTAATCTCAAGACATTCATTTGTTTGACCAATAGTTATTTTTTTGTATTATATCAACTCTACCATGATAATTGATAACATATGTTTGTAATTTAAGTTCTCGATATATCATGCAGAAAATATGTATTGTCTTTATAGTAAATTTACTTCACAGGTGGTTCTAAGTAACAGGAGGCAAGATGCCAGCTGTGCGTGGGGATGGCATGCGAGGACTTGCAGTGTTCATTTCAGATATCAGAAATTGTAAGATTATTTCCTGAACTTTAAATAGATTCTAAAACTTAACATTGAAAATTTTCTTCTTATCACTTCATTCAGTGTGGTCAAATGTACTATACTCTCATACACTTCCCATTAGTAGCAAGATAGAGGGCCATTGATACTGAGAGACACAAAACGCTTATGGCACTTGTAGCAAGGAATCAGGGGCGGAGCTCTGATACCAGCCTATCTGTCTGATAGAGGTAGACTTGACTAGCAATATGTAACATTCAGATAATAGTCTGATGTGAATTCTCATGGTGTTCTGGTTAAAAATATATCCAGTCGTTTCATAATGATATTAAAAATAGTTATATCCTTTTTATCATTTAAAGGAGATACCTACGACATTACTCCAACATTGATACAAAGTGTTCATATAAAAAGTCTAGAATCCAACAATATGTTAGAAATATTTGAAAATCCTGATGGAAGAAGAAAACAAATTTGATCCCTTAAATCATGCAAAATTTTCATTATACTATAGAAAATCATGAAAACTAACAGAGTGAATAGCGTACTGTGAGCTTTTCTATATGGAAAATAACTAGACAGTCAACATTGTGTATGAACTTCTTAAAACATGGGCTCTGAAGCATAAGCATCGTATTTAATCTGCATGGTAATATGAATTGATCTGCGTTCACTATAACGACATAATCGTCTACAAAATTACACTTTATTTTCAAGACAATACACACAATTTTCGTTCTTAGGCCAAGTGGCATAGTGCCATTTTAGTAGTGTGCACTTCAAATTGCAACACATTATCTTGTCCTTGATGATATAATCATTTTGACGTTTTAGATAGCAGCATGGTACAATCTAATAGAGACCGACTGGCCTAATATAATTTGAAGAGTTAAATAAGTATTCATCATAAGTCACTCTTAATCAACACTATAACGTTATTAATACTCAACTCTATTTGTTTCTCATGAATAAGACATTACATGAACGATGTACTTCTTGGTGCTTTGGCAGAAAATCAATAAAGATTTGGCAATAGGAGGACATTATACTTTGTCGCTCAGTACCAAGCTCATAATCCTAAATTTCTGTGTTATTATGTATCAAGCTCTATGCACTAAATTGGAGGGACGATAAAACAGATATGATAATAGAATAGGATTAAAAATTCATTTTATGCAAACGCTACGGTAATATTGATAAAATAAATGATTGAATCATCTACAGGCAAGAGCAAGGAAGCCGAAATCAAGAGGATAAACAAGGAACTGGCAAATATTCGTAGTAAATTCAAAGGAGATAAGACTCTCGATGGTTACCAGAAGAAGAAATATGTCTGCAAACTTCTCTTCATTTTCCTTCTTGGGCATGATATTGACTTCGGCCACATGGAAGCCGTTAATCTACTGTCATCCAACAAATACTCAGAGAAACAAATCGTACGTATCATCAGGAGGATTAAGAATTAAGGCTGACTCGTATTATCTCCTTGTGACGATTACGCTTTATCGGATAAATCTTTTATTAGAGCTGTGCGTCCGGTCTGGATTGTTATTTACTGCACACTCAAAGTTTTATTATGAGTTTTAAGCATCTAATTGATATAAAAAAACCGAATAGAATTATTATTCAAATTTCGAAAATTTACAAGATACTTGAATGAGACGTATACAAATATTTATCCTTCGTAGAAGCGTACGGCCAACAGATTGCCCTACTGTATTCAATGATTCAATCCTTCACAGTTCACACAGGGACTATAATCGTGTGTGTAATCATAAGTCATTGACCTGTGACCCTGTAGAGCTTAGAACCCATGAGAAAGACAAATCTCGGCTGTTCTTAGAAAGATATTTTTCGTATAAGTATCTACTTAACAATGACTATTGGAGATTTTTACAGTTTTGCCAATTTCTTTCTTTTTTTTTAGGGTTATCTCTTCATTTCAGTCCTTGTGAATACAAACAGCGATCTCATAAAGCTAATTATTCAAAGTATCAAGAATGATCTTGCCTCGCGCAATCCAATTCATGTGAATCTAGCTTTACAGTGTATTGCTAATATTGGAAGTAAGGAAATGGCTGAAGCGTTCGGCAATGAGATTCCAAAGTTACTTGTGTCGGGGTGAGTATTAGAATATAGACAATATGTCGCTAATCACAACACACATTCAGAAACTTTCTAATGGACCCACTATAATTTCATTCCATTAAATATCGCACATTGGAAATCAGGCGACTGGACATTAGGTAAACACTGACGCTTGGGACACTGAGCTTTGCCGCGTTTATAATAAAATTTCACGTTTATAATTGGCTTTAGAATTTTACACGGGGAGCAAAGGCACACTTGGCCTAATATTTTTAGAAACTAACTTTATTATTAAATCAAATATGTATTACCTTTAGGGATACTATGGATGTCGTGAAGCAAAGCGCAGCTCTTTGTCTTCTGCGGTTATTGAGAACTGCCCCGGAGGTGGTTCCTGGCGGTGAATGGACTTCCCGTATCGTACACCTTCTTAATGACCAGCATCTTGGTGTTGTCACTGCTGCAGCCTCACTTATAGATGCTCTTGTCAAAAGGAATCCTGATGAATATAAGGGTTGTGTGAGTCTGGCTGTTTCTAGACTTAGCCGGGTAAGTTTCGAGATAGCGAATCAGAATTAACGATTATAGCTAATTATTTAATATTATACTTGGATTTTGTTTCTCTCCTTATCATAGATTGTAACGTCGAGTTACACAGACTTACAGGACTACACGTATTACTTCGTACCGGCACCCTGGCTCTCTGTTAAGTTACTGCGACTACTACAGAATTATACACCGCCAGGTAAATCACCCATATTTTATTACCAGCACAAAAAAAGGGATCATCAGGTCTTATATATATATTTATTGTTTTCATTATATTGTATACAGCCGAGGATCCTGGCGTTCGTGGAAGACTGAACGAGTGTCTCGAGACAATTTTAAACAAGGCTCAGGAACCACCGAAGTCGAAAAAAGTTCAGCATTCTAATGCTAAAAATGCTGTACTCTTCGAAGCGATCAGTTTGATTATCCACAATGACAGCGAGCCGAGTTTATTGGTCAGGGCGTGTAACCAGCTGGGTCAGTTTCTGTCAAATCGGGAAACGAATCTACGATACCTGGCACTGGAGTCGATGTGTCACTTAGCGACTTCGGAATTCTCCCATGAGGCCGTCAAAAAGCACCAGGAGGTCGTGATTCTCTCAATGAAGATGGAAAAGGATGTTTCAGTGAGACAACAGGCAGTGGATCTTCTTTATGCTATGTGCGATAAGAGCAACGCCGAGGAAATTGTCCAGGAGATGTTGAACTACCTCGAAACTGCAGATTACTCGATTAGAGAAGAGATGGTGCTAAAAGTGGCCATCTTGGCTGAAAAATACGCGACGGACTACACGTGGTACGTCGACGTCATCCTGAATCTCATAAGGATAGCCGGCGACTATGTTTCTGAGGAGGTCTGGTACAGGGTCATTCAAATAGTCATCAATAGGGACGACGTACAAGGATACGCAGCGAAAACAGTTTTCGAAGTGAGCCATTTAAATATCATCTCGTTGTCATCCTGCAGCTTTCTATTTTACATTGACTAATAAATACTATTACATTTTATCAGGCTCTCCAGGCACCGGCGTGCCACGAGAATATGGTCAAGGTCGGTGGTTACATTCTTGGTGAGTTTGGAAACCTTATAGCCGGTGATCAGCGTTCCTCACCATCAGTCCAATTTCAACTTTTGCATTCCAAAGTATGTAAATCCACATAAATATGACACAGATGCATATCTTAGTCTAGTGCGAGAAGATTGACCGGCATCGTTATCATCCTCGACCCTCTTTTTATATTACAGTATCATCTATGCTCTCCCATGACACGAGCATTGTTGCTCTCAACCTACATAAAATTCGTAAATCTTTTCCCGGAAATTCGAAGTCAAATCCAGGATGTCTTCAGACAGCACAGTAATCTACGTAGCGCCGACGCGGAGCTTCAGCAGAGGGCATCGGAGTACCTGCAGCTGAGTATCATCGCTTCGACGGATGTCCTGGTACGTCGTCCTAGACGAAATAAAAATTTCATGAAGAGTTCATTGCATTGTCTGTTCTGTCCCAGGCGACGGTTCTGGAGGAAATGCCAGCCTTCCCAGAAAGAGAGTCTTCCATCCTGGCTGTCCTAAAGAAGAAGAAACCAGGTCGAGTTCCGGAGAACGAGATCCGGGAAAGCAAGAGTCCTGCTCCAAATACAAATCATCATACTGATACGCATGTTACTCCTGTATCAGCTGCAGTCAATAATAGTTCAGCTGATCTTCTTGGTCTGTCGACTCCGCCATCTTCTCAGCCTACGAGTAATACAGGTGTCTTGCTGGACGTTCTCGGCGACATCTACAGCGGCTCTCCGAACAGCGTTGGTGCTACTAACGGTGCACAAAATACCTACAACCCTAAGAAGTATGTGATGTTCCATAAAGTCTCTGACACAGCTCACGACATTTATATTAAATTTTATAAATATACAATAATTTTATTACGCTTTAGATTCGTTTGCAAGAATAATGGCGTCTTATTTGAGAACGACCTCATTCAGATCGGTGTGAAATCAGAATTTCGACAGAATCTCGGGCGTATTGGCCTCTTTTACGGGAACAAAACGCAATTCGCACTACATAGCTTCCAGCCACAGTTGTCGTGGTCAGAAGAGAACCAGGCGAAGTTGGCTGTCCAAGTGAAACTCGTGGACCCCGTTTTAGAAGCTGGTGCACAAATTCAGCAGATGATTAACGCAGAGTGTATCGACGATTACAATGGTACCTTAGTGAATAATAATGCAGTCTAACGAATTACTCTCGATTATTAATAACAATGAATCATTTAATTCCAGACACTCCGAGTATGATCATTTCGTTTATCTATAATAACGTAGCTCAGAAAATAACAATGAAGTTACCATTGACAATTAATAAATTTTTTGAACCTACGGAGATGAATGGTGAATCCTTCTTCGCTAGGTGGAAGAATCTAGGAGGGTAGGTATTTGCCTAACAAAATTGACTAGTTGATACAACAAGTGCACAGCTGTAGTTTCATGGGTTCTTTCTGGTTGTTTTTAATTCCAGAGCTAATCAGCAACGCTCGCAAAAGATATTCAAAGCTCAACAACCTATGGACTTGGCTCAGGTTCGCACGAAGCTTCAGGGATTTGGTATGCAACTTTTGGACGGTATAGATCCTAATCCTGACAATTTTGTATGTGCGGGAATCGTACACATGAGAGCCCAGCAAGTGGGCTGTTTATTACGTTTGGAACCCAATAAGCAGGCTCAGGTACAATACTTCATTAATTTCATCCTCATTAATTTGCATCACATTCTATCTAGAGCTTTTATGGGAATGCATCAGGAAATCTGTCATTCCTCATGAGATCGAGTGATTGTTTGACTGGATATAATTTTTCAGATGTTCCGGTTAACGGTGCGTTCGAGTAAAGAGTCGATGTCAATAGAGATCTGCGACTTGCTCGTAGATCAGTTCTAATCGATCTAGCAAGCTCTTGTAAAGTCAGCGACCAAAACGTACTCTAAGGTCGTACAACCAGACGGCTCAGATATTCGTGATTTCTCGTGACAGCCGAGGAATCTCAAGCACGATTAATTGTTAAAAATGAAGAAAACGCTCTACCCAAGCCTACACTCAATGGTATTGCCTCTTACAGCAGGATAGCAACGTGCACCTCTCTATCAGGAGTATTAACAACTAAGAAAAGGAAAGGGCGTTGTAACAGAAGAAATATTACTTAAATGAGATTTGGGACTTGGGACTAAGCCATAATAGAACAAAAAACTAAAAAAAGAGAAAAGAACAGGCAACATAGATTGGCATCAATGGGTAGTATTAGTAAATGAAGGTAAAACAAAGAATTACTTTTAATTGGTTTACCAAGCTACGATAAAACTATGGCAAATACTATACTGTATACTAGACGGATCTCCTAAGACGGCAAATGACGCAACACTCGATCCTATTTGCCAAACATGGGACGAAATTAATTGAGAATAATCAAATATGCGATCGGATCGACTTGCGTCCTATGCAGACTGTCGGATCCTCGTTTAAAAGTGTCCAAGCATGTTTAGTCTCATTTGCATTAAGTGATTCCGTTTTGCTTTTTCGTTTGAGTTTGTTGCGAAGGCGAGCGTAGATTTGGGCACGCTGAGTGCACTAGTTGTATGATATTAATTATTCGCCGTAGACTTTCCCTTTCCTCCCTCACCTTGCCTCCTCTTCCTTCCTTCCTTCGTCTCTTCCTCCTTACCTCCCCGATATTTAAAGAAGCTCAACAATCATTTCTTGTAACTAGCCGCTTATTTCAAAGTGTCACTTATCTTCCAACTATCTTTTCTCTTTTGTTCCTCCCTTAGTCGATGCTAATTTTATACCATGCACGTTTCAGTCCTCTCTCTCGATGACATTTATGAACTGACAAATCCATGACTGGTTGTGGCCGACACTTATAACACTAAGGTACGATAAGTAATTGATAAAGCTTCAAATCAGGAATAACAAACAAGAGTCAGTTCCGGCTTTAACAAGAACGCGCCCTCTTTGCAAGATGTACATTTCCGTAGCGTTTATTGTATTCTGTACAGGTCTAAGAAGATGAGAGACAGAGAGAGAGAGAGGGGGGGGGGGAAGGAAGGAGGAGAAGAGAAATGGCCCGAATTATGTTTTAGCAGCGCTTAGAAATGCAAAATAGCAACGATTCGCGATTAAGTTAGATTTCCAAGATACTGCAAAAAATCGAGTATAGCTTCTCCTCGATGATAATAAATAATGAGATAATGATAATAATAATATTACTAATAAATAATAATAATAGTAGGTAGTAATGATACGCGAGATGCACGAAGCCAGAGAGTGTGTGTATGTGTATATGGTGTGTGTTATAAGCAGCGTGTGCGCTCACCCTCCGTTAAGAGTCACAAAGTATAATGAAATGAAAATTGTAAAGTTTTATTCAATTGTATATAAGTATTGATACTTGATTGATTGAGTCGTTATAGCTCGATTCACGCCGCCTGTCGCAATGTTAATGCTAAAAGGTCGCGGGTACTTTCAGCCATGAGGACTCTGATCTTTTGCCTCTACGTTTAAAGAGTGAACCGATAAGAAAAGAAAATAACAGGCTTATCCAATTCTTTGCTTTGGCAGACGCGAAAATTATGGCGCTCGCACGAGATGTATATTTTGTCCCAGATTGCGTGGTGTAAATTTCAAAAATGGTACGCTTCGTTTTCCCGTGATTTCAATCGTCTTGTAGAATAATAATGGGGTCCTGTATTTATAGGAGGTGCTGTCGCGGCAAGTGCCGAGATGCGCGCGTTTTCAGTTCTCTTTGTCTTTCTTTTTTTTTTAGTCATTCAATTTCTGTCCTCGAAGTGGGAACTTCTTTGGCGAGTGTCCAGACGAAATCGCAAAGTAAAACATAAAAAGAAAGAAAAGAAAATAGAAAGTAAAATAATTGATGATGAAACACGAGACGAGTCTAATAGAATCTCAATAACGAGAAGGACATTTTTCTAAACGTATAATTGACGTATCCTTTTCGTTACGGTGCTCGTAGTAAGATTTTTTTTTAAGGCAAGGAAAATAAAAATATACAAAAATTGATAAAAATTGAATGTGCGCTAAATTAGAAGTTGTGAAAATTATACAAATAAGTATATACTCGTCTCGCGGTTTACTCAAGAAGTCATAAGTCACCAGTCATGGATTTCCAAGTATCTTATATAAAACCCGCGATAATGAAAAGAAAAAAAAAATGGAATATTGCTCCCAGCACAGGACAGCTAGGCATGATTATTCTTTGCCTCGTGTTTATTCGTTGTACAAAAAGTATAACTGCGATCGAGAAACCTGCGTTATTGGATCTTCCAATTAAGTTATAGTCCCCAGCGAACGATTCCATAAATCGTAATTAATTTGTATGTACGGAAATGGGGATAAATAGCTGTTAGAGACGCTCGACACTGAGTCATTCGCATTAATCGTCGTGTATGATTAATTGATTGTGTAGCCATATATAGACATATATATGTACTGTTATTTCATTGTCCGAAGAAACCGAGCATTCACATTGTCAAGAAAATATTCAATCCACAGTAATCCGTCACCGCGATATTATTAATTTCAAAATTCTAAATAATCATTTAAAATATCTCACCACTTGCTCCTCTCACTCGCTCCTTTCCAACTAACCTCTCCACTTCCTGTGAATGGATCGTATCCGGACGTCCTCTGTAATATTGAATTATTGTGTATCATTTAGCATCTATGTACATGTATGTTTGTAAGACACTATTGATTTATATATTATTGAAACAATATAATATCTCTCGTACAAAACAATGCTGTGTTAATTGATTGTTTTGACGTGTCAAAAATTCTTAATTCACTCGAACGTTACGTCTACGGCAGTAGCTGTATATAATGTGACATTTATATATATATATATGTATTTAAGATTAAAACGGACCGTGAATAGAGAAAAAGAAAGATAATAACGACCACAATACGCGGTCCATCGCGGCTCATTATTTAATGTCTATCTTGCAGTTTACCTCAATTTTCTTTCGTCTTGTGCATCCTCCTTAGAGCGTTCGTTATGATATTATTACATTACGGGGTCCACCAAAATTTGTACTAAGTACGTACTTTGCGAGAAAATCAGTTTAATTAAGGCCGACAGAGCGTACGAGTACTTTTAGTGCACTCTCTATTACTAAGGATCTGTTAGTAAATCCGTATATAATAAAGACACAATGATAAAAGTGGCAACAAAACGAAAGATAAGAAATACAAATACCAAGGGTACTTTACAAGAAGGATCTGCGCTTAAAATATATTGGCGGTTGGTTGAATGTGTCGCTTATTGTATCACATTTTTTAAAACTTATACTCGTATTAATAATAAAAATAGTAAACAAAGCTGGAACACATACGAGGATCGTTATTAATTGTGGATTGACAATAGGACAAGAAAGAATATAAAAATACAAAAGAAAATGGAAAAAATACGAGAAAGTTTTATGTCTGTCTCAATCTGTGAGTTTATCTCGTTATGGCATGTATACAGGACATTCTAATTAGCTTAGCTATGTTTGTTAAGTACGATTAATCGTGTAACTTCGAAAGTGACATATATAAGACTACTCGTTATATTTTTTAAAGCACCACGCACTTAGATAACTATATAACTCTCGATCTATTCTAATTCTATTCTATTCATCTATCTATCTATCTAGGACGTATACGTATACAGTTGTAGTACAGGGATTATACTTATACGCATTTCGGTCAATGTCGCTAATTGGTATCTCACATGAGAATTCAGTTGGCTGATACTTATATATAATCAATATAGTATATATATATTTCCAAGGATTCGCCTCACAGTGGATGTTCTCGGGTATCGGAATATCCTGGTGAGAGCATCCACGTCGGGATCCTGGTTATCTAGGAACACTGCACTTCGAAGCCGATAACCGGCAAAACGGAACAAACACTTGGAGACTGGACTTTTCGCGGTATTTATAAGTAAAGAAAAAGTAGAACTTGACTGTTTGATTTCAAACAATAAAAAAAATATTACTATACAATTAATAAAGTTCTTTCAATGATGTATTGAATTATAATATCGCATTAAACTCTCGATTTTTAAGATGACGTCGACGCAACGTCTCATCGAATTGTTCCGATCGTCCGGAGCGAGCGCAATGGCCCCAAATATTGTCATTAATAATTAAGCACTGGGTAAACATTGAACGGTGAATTTCTTTTCCTACTGCCATGAAAATAGAGAATTTCTTCTATGGCCCAAACATTTTCCGTGCGCGCATACATACATAGATACATACATGCATAAATCTACATACAAAATATAATTAGTCTTTTCTTTGGATATACATATACATATATGTATATGGATAGGCGTTGATCAAGGAAATTTATGATCAGGGAAATTCTCTCTCTCTCTCTCTCTCTCTCTCTCTCTCTCTCTTTCTTTCTATCCTTCTATGTTTGCTTCTGTATGTATATTGTGACCGGAAAACAATTTAATAGTATGTATCAAGTTGTTTTATTCTGCACATCAGCTTTCTTTCTATCCTTCTATGTTTGCCATATATGTATATGGATAGGCGTTGATCAAGGAAATTTATGATCAGGGAAATTCTCTCTCTCTCTCTCTCTCTCTCTCTTTCTTTCTATCCTTCTATGTTTGCTTCTGTATGTATATTGTGACCGGAAAACAATTTAATAGTATGTATCAAGTTGTTTTATTCTGCACATCAGCAGAAGGATGATGGTCATGGTACTGTATAGCTTAGTCTTGTATGATCCGCATTCCGAATTATGAAAGGAGAAAAAACAAGTGAACAAAGAGAGGGATAATTAATCAAGAGGACGGCTAGGCTTGTAATTATATAAGATTACCGAATCTCACCTGTAATCGATATTGAAATAAAATACATATACACTGCTGTTTGAAAAAAAAAAGGATTGTATCTGCGCATGCATTTCCAGGTTGAAAAACGTTGAGGACACACGTTACACAGAATGAATAATTATACTGGGAGTTTCATTCAGTATCTTTCTCGAAGATTGACTAGTTTAACGTTTATCCTACAGCTTCTCACACCAGTTTGAAATTAATTAATTTTTTGTCCTACCCTCACTATCCGCTTAATTATCTCTTTCCCTCCATCTTCCGTCGTTCCTCTATATACAGTCGATTACTTTCAGCCTGAGGATCACGATGATGTCTTTAAAGTCTTTGCATGCCAGCCAATTCTTCATCGACGTCATCAACGTCTTCCAATGCCGCTTCGACGTCCTCCCTAAGGATGAGATCCCGGCCGTCCATCCGAAACTGTTCTTCAGGTTCATTCACTAGGACACTCTCTTCGCCGGTGTTGCGTGCATCTTCCGGCGCCAGGAAGAAGCTATGTCCGCGACATTTACGACGGTAATCAGGATTGTCTTGGGCCTGCCTATGGCAAGAGTCGCAGACTGTGTCCATCTTTGAAGTACAAGGATGAGCCTCGTAGAGTCCAGGTCCGCAACGTGAACAGATCCAACACGGCTGAGTACTGTGATGAGGACTGTAAGTACCACGGAGACATTTTCCACACTCCGTATCCTTTCCCTTGGTACAGCGGTTACTGACTCCCCATCCTGGACCACATCTGCTGCAGTGAGTACCGCCACGATGATGTCTTATGTGAGGCCTGCCACTTGCCATCTGAAAACAAAATATATTTTTTCATTAGAAAATAACCAAAGAATTTTATTACTTTTTTTTACTACGTACAGAAGTCCTTTGTAGGATTGTAAAATGCGCTTAAGAGAATTCTCTAAAGTAACAGGTGCCTGGGAAGGCGAGGGCCAGCTGACGCAAGGAACACCTTGCACTCGTTCCCTGCCATACGATTCAAGCGAACTAAATCATTATATCAAAGGGAAAAACAAAGATGTACAATATAACATCCGAAGTTCACCCTCAGAAGGAATATTTTATACCGGGAATGATAATGCCGTACGCGATATCCATCTGCTCTGCAATCCTTACATTATTCGGTATATTAACTTAGTATGATTATAACGCAGTTGTATGAAATTATTATTGATGCACAATCAAAAAACCCCTATTTAAAATCTGAACAATGTTCAAAAATTCATTGTAACCCTGGATTAATTAAAATGGCAAAGGCAGGCCGGCTGCAGCTGCCAGGACGCCGGCACGCGCTGCCGGTCACCGCTGTCAGGTGAATCGTAACAGCCGGCTTTCTGTTCCCATTTCTCGTGTTACCCTCGACGATCATAGTGGTAGAGTAAAGATGGGAGAGACGCTACAGTCTCGTATTTGTTATAAGAGAGAAATTAACGTAGGGTAGAAACACCGGGCCTGACACCGGTTCCACATCTGCCTTAGGGCTGCCTGCCCACAGGAATAGCCTTCCTATTATACATACTGATCGAATATTACTACGTAAATTAAAATCACCTTATTTAACAAACATATTCGAAACTTTTTTAAATGTAAAACGAGCACTCAGTATATTTCTAATTGATATAATTGGAGACGTAACATGAAGCCTCTGGTAGTCTTATGGCTGCCAACCCTTCACTTAGGGGAGACCTTTGACCATGGGGTCAGGAATTAAAAGAAATACCTATCTCTTAGCTAGCCAAGTGTATACAGTGGTAACGCGCTGGTCGGTATGCATTGCATGTACTTGTATATAAACTGCCATCTGCTGCCTGCTAATAAATAATTGGCCGGTCACTTGAGTAACCGCAAACGAGGGCAAATTATACATTCGACCGGGTTAATTCGACCCTTAGGCCCTTTAGTTCGCCGTGTTAACTTGCAAGTTCACCTTACACCCTAGAGAGCTGACTTTCGCCCGGGGAAAACTGCCTACCGTTTACATACATAACTATTTTTTCTGCTTTTTGGTCTCTCTGCCTATGTCTTTCGCAAATTACTACATGAACATATGTAGATACCGATTTATATAATCTAAATTACGTAAAGGGCTATAGATACGCATAAAAGGATCCAGAAGACATTCCATTTAAATGGGACGTTTATGTATTATAAAATTGTGATGCTCGAGCGACTGGGTCGTAACCATGATACGTGGAAACGGCTCTTAGTGTCTTGACTTTTTATTTTTACATTTATTTCGTCCTCGCCATAACCGCGAGAGTCTTTTAAACGGTGGTCACGCGCCATGAACCACACCATGGAATTTCCTCGAGTGTCCATCGCGAGAAAGGAAAGAAAAACCTTGCTTTTATTTCGTTAAACTGGATCGGAGAACAGGTGTATTGCGGTACCGGTATATTCTTTATGGAATATCAAAGTGTCCATAAAATATAATGAATCTCATAAAAACTGGTCATACTCGAACTTTTTTTTGATTGAATCGAAAGGAACGGACTGACAATAGAAAACGGGAGTAACGCGAAAATCGATTTGAACGTGTGTATATGTGAACTGAAATAACATTGGCATATGAATAGGAATATCCTGTGTGTCGAATAAAAACGGAAATGGTAATTGCTGTGGCTTTATGGCGACCGTCGTTCTTCCTTCTCTCTCTGTCTTTCCCTTTATTTCACACTTTCCATTACTCGACTCTCGATAGCGAAGCCAGTGACGTCCTGGTATTTTCCATCGACATAATGGGAATTGCCAGGAAGCCAAAGAGCGCTTCTACAGATGCAGTCGCTACCTATCGCCTTATGAAATTATAGAGCTAGTACTTCCACGCAGGAAATAGAAATTCGAACAGTGCTGATTTTTCTCACTTAAACGAATAATACTTGTTCCTTTTAACATTCCCTATGTGTAGTATCATTAATACAGAGCCGTCTATTGATATCATTTTTCGTTTACTTCCAACATTCCCATATAGTTCACAATATCGTATATGTATGGTTGGAGTTACGGTACGACGATTTCCGCTTTGAAACTTCCCTTCCATTCACTTCCTATAGGAAGTCAGAAATATGAAGGGGAACGAACGAAGGAGGCAGCAACAGCAACGGCGGCAACAGCTGCCACGTTAGTTAATCCTCGTAGGACTATCAAAGAGCACCAGAATAATTATCCCTGAGGATGTTGCTCTTCCAAGAGTATTAACAAGGGCGACGGATGTAGTCCAAAGGTAGTTAATGTCGATGTTCGTGTTCCTGGAAATACAGTCAGGGTATTGGAAGTGAGGAAAAAGTACCTCCAGATCTGAGGATCAAAAAGACTATGAACATTCAGTAAGGTAGGTAAGTGGGTATACGAAGTACCTGTCCAAAGGATGATGGCAAGGCTGGGAACGTCGCGAAGGTAATAACAAGGAGCCCTTGCGATGCGAGCTATCCGCTGGGAATCTTCCTGAGCTAATTGCAGCGAGAAATCATTATCCTTTTCCTTTGGCTAGTGAGTGCAGCCCGGTCACACTTAAGGTTATCTCAGCAGGATCTGACGAATCCTCTTAAAGTGATCATACCTTTTACTTCCTCAAAATTCTATAACATGATGGATATGATTCTGCACCTTGACCCTCCATTGAAATAATCATCCGACATCTGTCCCAGGTCCACGTATATAACCTGTTAAATTGTTAACTGGTACAATTGCTTCTATCAGTTAAATATACGCGAGTCCAAATAAAATAATATCTCTCTCAGAGACAAATTATCAGTGTATCGCAATCATACCTTTCAAAACAGACTATTCAGCATCTCAAAATTGCTCCAACTCCCGCGGTGATTTTTCTCTTCTCTACAAAGTTTGCAATCAGCGGTAGAGGTCTCACGAGCCACGAAATAGCCCACTGGACTGAATAACTCTCTCCGGCAGTGGATATACACGTACTATGTACTATATGCAGCATACTGACATATGCAACAGCACAGAGTATACACTCAAATTCACTCAGCACGTGTGGATCTAATATATTCGCGCATCTACACAGAATTATTCGCACTTCTCTACGAGACTATACACCACATACGTATGTACTCCAGAATCAGAAGCAAACAATAGGCAAGCAACAACGGCTGCCAGGATTCCCTGGTTCCCACGACTTATACGCGTTATTAGTCCAGCCTTTTGACCAACCCTGATCATCAAGTCAACCCCATGTGTAACACGCATCCAGGGATAAACACATGTGAACCGATTCTTATCTATTCTCTCCCAACAATGCAATGCAAATTTATAGCATTTAACCGTCTATATACCCTACTGCTCCTCCCCTGCTTACTTCCCTCTATATCGCCAGTTGTCGCTGACCTTTTTATCAAACAATTCTTCAAAGTCGCGTAGTTACTTTCTGATAAAATCCACGGTACACCATGCTCCTGTTATTATCTGCTTCTCAAAATGCTCTGTTCATCTCTCTCCTGTGAAACCTGCATTGTTCTCAAGTATCTTTCTCAAAGGCAGCACACCAAACCTACACCATCCACTTTGCACTTTTAATTGTAGGCCGTTATTACAGCTCTCACACGTCCAAAGTGTTGTTACGCTTGTAAAAGGGACCTTTCGTATTGCGCTCATCTTTTATTCATGAGCAAATACATACGTATATGAATCTTCTGTATAATGTAAATTGTTATATATATGCTTAGTACTTATGTATGTCATTCCGACGCCATTGCGTAGAATTTCACACTGCATTAGGATGAATTGTGTCCGGCATACTGAACACTATAAACTAATAGTCGGTTGTGTACAGTCATTTCTTGTGTCGAGATATTAATATTCAATGCGACTATACATTCCAAATTCTCCTTAATTGTGCTTTTTCTATGTATTTTTTTTTTTAATTTAATAGACTTCGACTGTCACCATCGTAGTATGTCGTGTGCAGTTCAATCAAGGACTTTCGAATGTAATAGTCGGAAATTATTACATCCTCTCTTATCCAGTGATACCACCTTACGCAATTCATCCTCTTTCAGCGTCGTGCCATAACTGCTATTCATGGAATTTCAACAAATTTCGAGAAAAGAGTCAAAGGGGTGCTTCATCTTTGGATATCCTGATAAGAAGTGATAAAAGTCATCGTGATAGAAAATTGTACTGTATACAAATAATGACTAACGATCACTGATCAAACGTGGTCGAGCGTAAAAATCGATTAAATGTCGGTCTGACCGCAACTGGCTAGGTTACTGCTAATTTCCGGAATGAACGGAACCGTATAACAGTACCGATTAGCAGAATCATATATTTGCAATAAAATTAATAATAAACAGGTCCATCGATACCCAACTAATACATCACACTGATGTACACTTCGAGCTATAATAAATTGCATACCGATCAATGATACAGGAAACGAACGCTTCATAAAGTACAATTTTTTTCAAAAAAGAAAGAATTAATGAAAAACAAAGGATAAAGATTATAAAATTATTTACCTGCATCATAGCCGCCAGCGTGCACGCAACAAGTAAGATGATTGGTAGTCGAGAGTCCAGGAACATCTTGAAGATTGATCTTCCTCTGTTATTTATTGTGGATGATAATTCTCCCGATGAGAATTATAGTGGTGCTTTACAATGGTCCCCCGAAGCGAAATATTCCGATAGCACTGCGACGTCTGTTATTAACGTGGAGGATCCAATACGGTGCAAAATTCCAGGAAGATCTTCAGTATAGAGAAAAGGAAATGTCCTATATCCAAGTCAATCCTTCTCCTCGTCGTCGGTGCGTCCAGGACTGGTGAACTCTGCTCGGTCACTTCCGGTACGACAATAGTACATGGAAGTGATCGACCCGATCCGAAGTGTACTCGTTCGTGACTGTGAAAAATCGGTCGATCACTCCACGTGAATTGAACGCAATTTATAAATATCGATTAAAGATCGTTTATTCAAAACGATATTAGTTCCGGCACAATTTCTTTTAAGTATAATTATTATTTCGTTAATTAAGACTTATAAATTTATTACAATTACTCATGGATAGTATTCACTGTTATTGAGCGATGTTCTACTAACCGAATGCGAAGTAAACACACCGGCGTTCCTTTCGAGAATGAAATGAGTATCCAGCTGCGAGGCAAGCACGAGGTTCACCACCATCACGTGGGTTGTTCAAATGCTCCCACCACTTTTCGAGCAACCCCTTGCAGAAGATACGCCTCCATATAATCTGCTAAAATGACTCCGTCGAGAATATCATCATTTAATATTGTGATACCGAGAGGAATGATTTTCTGGAATTTACATTCGTGGCTTTTGAAGCACGGATGATGGTCCCTTATGGACCAATTTACTGAATTATGCTCAGTACATCTTGTGTGGTCTTTGATCATGGTACGAAACAAAAGTAGGTAATCCGATCCGAAAGAAAAGTCAAAAGCAAATACGTCATCTCTGCACCCTTTGTCCTTCAGGTACCCCGTAAAGAGATGAAGACCCTTAGGACCACGCTTATCTTCCTCCCTGTAAGAATAACAGCAAAGACTCTATAATTTTATAATTTCAAACTACAAAAGCAGCACGAACAACAATATCCAATCAAAGTTTGATTAAATATTTCTGTATATACCTTTGTCTATACAGTATAGACCAAAAGCTGAAATTCAAACCCGGATCATCTGCATCAGCTGTCCGTCGGCAGCTGACAGCCTCCTTTGGTTAGTTTCTTCGTGCCTGATGGCGAGTATCCAGTGCTCTGGAGACAGGTGTGGAGCCGGCACGCGACAGCCGGCCGTCGTCACATTGCATACTCATAATGGGATGAATACTGTTTCTCTTTTGATATGCGCAGTCGAATCCTCGAAATCTCCTATGACTTGAAACATGCCTGTAATACGAAATACACAATATAGAGTAATACCAGCAAAATAATGGTTTCGCATACGTATCTAGTGTGGGTCTTGGTGCCATTAGAGAAAATCAAAACGACAACAGGTAGCACAAGCGCAATAGTTAAATACTTCTTGTTTCCAATCCATGGCAAAGAAAGTAAGCCCGTTAGTCCAAGTCAGCAGAGATGGTATCCTTAATCGCGTTGTGCAAGAGATAGTAACGTTCACCGGCAGAATCCGCTCTGGAGCCTCGAGTTTCCCATACATAAATAACCGCCCACGCCCTGAATGTTATATCATCTAGTTATAACGCCCTATATCAAGTAGACATTCTACATCTACACATACATCTAAATATCGTACCAACATTTATGGCTTTTCACTACTAGAGCTTTCCCGTGTACTTATGCACCACGTGTACTGGTTTTGCCTAGTTCCTGCCACTAGGTGCACGTGACTAATTTGAAAAAAGAATATACTATATACTATATCCAAGTACATCCTGCACTTAGAGTAGTGAATATTCCGGATATAACAGGTGCACAAGTATTTTATAAGCATCTTATAACGTATTCTCTATTCCTTTATTTCATGCTATTTCCCATGCACCTATTGAAAATCACATTACGGAGATGAACGAATGATAGGATGCAATGTAATTCTGTCAGGGGATGGTATAATTAATGAAGCTATAATTAGAAGTTGAGAGGTAGGTCCCTCCCGGTTCACAGCATCAACATGTTAATTTATGAGCACGCTCGCGCTCCCATGAACAGATTGTCGGATGCGTTATAGACTCCATGGAATTTGAGAAAGAAAACATTTAAAAAATACGCAATTTTAAGTTACAAACTTCAGATGTCTTACTTGAGATGGGATATGATCAAAGTTAGGATGAATACATTATTATATCCTGATAGTACGTTAGACATACTGGTGGCGGCGCCACCGCTCGATACATTTCCCATAATGTATTACAGGATCAAAATACTTGTTTCTATATAATACCTTATTGAAGCACTAGATCGCACTGCCGCGGCACGGAAACGTTTGATTGTACGAAGGAATGCCGGAATCCAGGAGCTGAACAGCATTATCAGGTAGGTAGAAATGAGATAACCAGTCCCGTATCGGTGTTGCGTACTGTCTGGTTCACAGGCGCTTCTATACAAATTCATTACAATAATTAATATCCTAGGTTTATTGGTCATAGTAGGGTAGATCCACTAGTAAACGAACATCTTACGAAACATCTTCAGTGAATGAATACTTGTGTTAAAATCATTGTATATAGGTATAATCTGCCTGAGTTACAAAGTTTCAAATAATTTATGAGGTCTCTCATTACCTTTTAAAATAATTTCATAACAATGAATAGATAGAAGGATGCAAAGGCATCATAGTTAATTCTAATTTTGGCAGACTCTTGCTAGCGCATGCTTGTAACTTGACGGATGAACGATCAATGTAAGTTGCGCATGTGCGTCGCAGCTATAGTCAATAGCAGAGAATTCCGAAGTCTGTCATATGATTGCTGATCTTAGTTGGTTGTGGATTATGATTCATTTTCTGAAACTTCTTCACTGAAACTATCTCAGGGAGAAGACGAGCATGCTCTGAAAGATAATACTAAGTGAATTTGTAAGTTCCTCATATACGTTATATAACAATGTGATATAATTAGGCAATTACTGGTGTATTTCTTTTGTATACGGTTGGTCACTATGAAAACCTAAGGAACCTCAGGTCCAATTTGGATCAAAATAAATAAAGTTACATGACATAATTAATATTCGTGCAATAACAGCTTTCAATGTGTGTTATTGAAGGACTCCTTGTCCTAGGTTATGATATAAGGTTGCACCATTAAATGTTAACATAGAATTAGATGCGATTATTTACAAATAGCAAATATCTGGTTTTAACACCTCGCGGAAGTGCACATGACCTTCATGCACGTATGCTCTTTTTATCTAGCCAATTCAAGTTTGCAATTCCATATTTGCTTTTCTTAGAACGCTTGATACCGGTCTCAATTGAATTGCCAAGGTCTTTCGGCCAATCGTTATACCGCGTTGTATTGTGGACTGTAACGGTGCATCGACGTATAGCGTTGTCACGTTATGTTCTATGAAAAACAAACAAAATTATAGTTATCCATAAATAAGAGGAAAACTTTATAGGTTTGTATTTAGTGTGGTCTGTTGTTTTGCAAAATTTGTATGTTATGGGTTGTTTTGTCATCAGAATGGTCAGTCTGGATCCCTGTTAATTTTCCATAGGATAAAATCATTCTTGAATAGAACTGTTATTACGTTCTTCAAGTTTCTGTACCACGAAAATTCTTCACTGTTAGATATTCTGGTACACGTATTTTGAGTCCGATTTTTTGATGATTAAACGTGTGATATTTTTCTTATCAAGTATTTCGTTGCGCAATGATTAAATTTTATCTAAATTGATCGATTATTTATTGTTACGTCGACCCAAAGAATTTGTTTCAATGCGATTTCTCTTATTATATTGCGACGAAGGAAATAATGTCTATCGCTGAGTTGCTATTCCAGTATTCTGCTGTGCTAATCTTTGCTATACTCGGAATGAAGCTGCGTTCGCGTCACTGGTATGTTCTCTTGGAAGGGGTAAAATGTATAAGTTGCTAGACTTTTCAGCTGCGGAAGTAGCGTCAGTGTTAATTTAGCGAGTGCCTCGTACTAGTTACCCCTTTAGAAACTGTTGGCGCTTTTCTGTAAGACGATTTATTATTTAATTCACATAGTTCATAAAGACTGATAATATCTTATCGATCCTTTGTATATAATACAATAGTCATTTCGTTATTTTCAATTTAATTTCACACAAGTCGTATTGCAATGAATCGAGCATGCAGCCATTAATATTTAGTGTATTTTTTAATATTTTTAATTTTAATTTTTATCTGATAATAAAATGCATGGCTTTTGATTCATTTCTTGAAACAGTGTAACTTGCTATAACTTCTATTAACGATACAGACTTTAATATCTAAATTGCAAATCATTCTTTTACTGAATATTAAATTGAAATACGCGCTACTGACGTAGGATATAAAAGTCGGTTTGTTTTTTCATACATTGAGCCGGAGAAATCTTGACATGCGATTAATTAGTCATTTTTTTCTCTCCCACTTTTGATAATATCACTTAAAAACTTTTATATGGTCAAGCAGCCTAGACGCACTTTCGCTATGGAAATTTTTTCAATAGAAAAAATTGATTTTACCTTACATGATCAAAGTAGCCATCCATCGAGATCTTTAATAATTGAGTTCTTTTCCATAAAATTGCAGAATACTCATTATAGTATCGGTGATGGAAATAGCAAAGGATCTGCATAATGATGTGGACCTAGAAAACATATCCAAGATTAATGAAAGCATGGAAAATCATTATAAAATGAAGAACAAAAGTAAAATTGCATCAGAAGCCGAAGAAATATATCTTACTGGAGATAGTGACAATGACAGCGGCTTCTTGGGTGCGTCCACCGGTTCCTTAGAGTGTTTGGAGGAAACCTCAGAACCAGAAGCAATAAGCCAAGATGATGATTACTTTGAGATTCAGGATGATTTCGATCTAAATACTGAAGAGGACATTAGCAAAAAACTTGAATGTCCTATGAAGTCGTGCATGACTGAAAAAGACAATATCGCCATACAGGACTTTGAGTCCGCGGTAAAGATTGTTCTTGGTAAAATCGAATTTCCTAAGGATTATGAATACCTAACAATATCCGCCAAGTACGAATGGCTGAAGGAAACACTTGAAAAATCCTGTAGGATACTACCCCATGACCTGTTACAATCATTATCAGGATTTCTTCTACCTGGCGATTGCGGACGAGCTAAGACTGACCGGCCATCTTGGTTGGACATGGACAAATTTCTTAGAGGACAAAAATTCGCCCAAGATCATCTGTTTGGCGTTTACTTTGCAGAACTTTTATCACTCTTTGCTTTGTTCTCTTTTCGCGATGGACTCAAGCCGATGATTGTCACTGGAAAATCCAGTACGCCTTACACGGCATTTAGAAGGTTAGTGGTGGTCTTCACCACTTACAGTCAAGATCTCCTTTATAAAAAGAAAAACTTGAACCAGCGTTGGTCTATCACACCTTTTTTTCTTTTAATTAAGATACCTTTCAACGGGAGTGCGCATCAGAAACTGGTATACAGAGGATCCTTGGTTAAAAGGTACGGCCGCTTACAAGGACATTCAGACAGTAAGGAGAATGCACAGTGCCGTAAGACAAAGACTCTGGAAAATAAATAAGGAAGATATCAATGAAGAGGCTAACGTCCCAAACGCCTGGTGTCCAACTAAGGATATCTTACTGGAAGATTTCCGCTCCTCCTGTCCGGTACCATCTCCTGGACAGTGTTTCTGGCAACATTGTGATGCATCATCCATTCAATTCAAAGGACTCAATCAGAGTGATATGTCGGCCACGCAGTTTGGATTCGTAGGACTCATTATACTTCATCCAGTATCCTTTGGTGTTCATTACGCCACCGATGAAGATCTCGAAGCCTTTTGTCATGTCTGGAGAGGAATTGGCTATCTTTTGGGTATACAAGATGAGTGCGTCTCAATTCCTATTTAAAAAATAATCCAAAAGATATATAAAAATCGAATCTTCTACATTTGAATATCAACTTATCTATGCCCATTGTAGATACAACTTCTGTCGTGGCTCTTTGGATGAAATCAGACAACGTTCTCGCGACTTTATCAACTTCTGGGTGAAGCCTAATCTGCGCGAAATTAATCCAGAATGGGAACACATGCTTAGGTGTATCCTAGCAGGACTTCAGTACTATTTTCCGGGCAGTTCATACGAAACCGCCTTGATGTATTTTACGGAACTTATTGAAGTTCCCATGCCGAGACTCTACAACTCAATGTCCTACATGGAATGGATAAAACATAACTTGAACAAGTACGTAGTGTGTATATATATATATATATAGTCTACATAATTTGCATAGCGTCAACAACAACAACAATGGCACTTTTACAATAAGTTTTCCATCTGTAAAATAAATTTCTGGTTATTTCGTTGCAGGTCTCTATTTTACTTCATGTCAAGAATAACTGCTGTAAGGCAATTGATGAACAAGAGGCTCAATGATGCACTTGATAAGGCTGTGAATTATGATTCTGAAAGGCACGAAGCACTTAAGAAATTGTCAGAAATTACATTGGAACGTGTTGCAGCACATTTGTAGTTCTATGCCAAATGTAATCACGATGTTTGTCCTCTTTCTCTTGCGCAACGAGAAGATGCGCACAGATTAAAGAAAATGAAGTTAATGAGACATAACGTTTAGTGTAGTAACTGCACTAAAGTTGAAACTGTTGATCAGAAAAATTTGTATGGCAGAGTGCATTGGCTGGCTATATCGTTATTAATTTTGTTAGCTTTATTAATTAGTAATAAATACCTACACAGTGACCTATAATAATAAGTAGTACGTTGTAATGATCGTGAGGTTGTGATATAAAGTATAATAATTATATTACATATAGAATATTTTTACAACTAAATAGCACGATAACAAAAAGCAAGAGCACAGCAACTTTTTCTCCCGTGTCAATGCAAGATGAAAATTCTATATAATAAAGCAAGTCATCAACGAGATAAACAAACTAACTGTTCATGATGATTCCATTTCTTACTGGAAAGTACATTTAGCCATAATGCGATGTGGTGAACCTCATCAAACGTTACGCGTCTAATGCCAGCAATAATGCAGCAGAGATTCAGAGATTCTCAGATTCATTGCACTTCGTTGCATAAAATACAACTTTCGTAAAATCATAAGATTTCAGATCCGCAGCTTCTCTCTTCCGTATGTCATACTTCTGGCAAATTGGAGATACCATATGTAAGTAAATATGTATATACATATGTATGTATTCGTGGGCAGCTCCGTCACTCACGTTCACACTCTATTTATGTCGCGGGTGGGAAAATTTAAATGCTTACGAAAAAAAAAGGATTTTCTGTAAATAATAGATCTAAAGTTTGATAGTTATTCGTTAGATGTATAGATGTATAGTGAGAGGTGGACCTCTGTACTGAGGCTAGCTATCAATCTAGAATAAAAATAAAGCTGGTCGTGTTTTTGGACGATTGCATATAGACTTTAGGATCCTTCTAGATGCATTCTAGTTACGACGCGCTGACAAATAACATTGATATTATTTCAATCTGCGATTAGAGAAGGCCGAGTGTGTTTCTGGGAGTTCTATCGCATGATCAGTCATACGTGGTTACTATTGGCCAGGAACAGCTGAAGCGCTTCTCGTGTACAGGGTTTAGCTATTACATTAATAAAGTCCATTGTATTGTATGTGTTTGAGAGAGAAACAGATAGTTAGAAATAAAAGAATTTTTGTTTTTGGAAAAATATGCAGATTTTTTTTGGTTTCGAAGAAGAACTTAGTTTTCTAAAGATGTGAATGCGTTATCAACTATCAAGAGACGTGCAACAGGTTTTAAAGTTGAATTTCTCATCGTATTTATCAGCTAGAGTACGAGGAGAGTACCTTTATAATGCCTCCCAGTCGTCTGGACGCCGTTTACAGAAGTATTTTGCTCACAAAATTTTTTACCAAAGGTTGGGGCAAACCTGAGAATTTGAAAAGGTAATATTTAACCTCCATGTAATCCAAACATGTGCTACTTCTTTGCTCCATTATCATTTAAGAACATCGCTTGTAACATTTTGGAGTCCTTCCTAGTTGCGCTTTTGTAATTTGTATTATTTTTTTGTTATTGAGGATAGTTTTATGTGATGATTCTCATACTATGTCATGGCAGAGAGCATATATTATATATGTTCTCTGATCATGGTAACTCATTTTGTTATTTGAATCAGTGGTTACTTTTCTGTTCTTTCTTAAAGATTCATATACTTTTATACTTTCAGGATATTCGAATTTAGGAAGGTTGTTGCGAACAGAGAAGCTTGTTATAATCTTATACCTCGTGATTATCCAATAACTATCACCAAGGTGGAATACTCGATTGATTGATTATGCAACAACAACTACTTCTATAAACAGTAAAAGTAAATGTCATTACTTTCAGGATGAAGAATGGTCAGATTGTCATATTTTGGAAGGTTTTTTTTTATCTCCTTTTGAACATCATGTACCCAATTTAATGCCAGAAGAAACAAGAAATGCCTATTTTCAAGTGATATTACCAAGTAAATGGACTTCACATAAAACTAAACCCATGTGCCTACATCTTGCAGGTACTGGGGATCATGTAAGTTTATCTTGCAAATGATATCGCCTTGTGCCAAATGACAAATGTAAAATATACTTTTTAAATGTGTTTTATAGTTCTTTTGGCGGCGAAGAAATCTTATTGCAAAACCACTGCTAAAAGAATCAGGTATCGGTTCAATTTTACTGGAGAATCCATTTTATGGACTAAGAAAGCCCAAAGATCAAATGTAAGAAAACGTTCTTCATGAGGTTTGTACTAGACTGCATTAGTATTACAAGTTATTGTGTACAGCATTTTAAATGAAAGTAATATCACTCACCAGACGATCCAGCTTACACAACGTATCAGACATCTTCATTATGGGTGGATGTCTGATAATGGAGTCCATCGTTTTACTCAACTGGTGTGAACAGCAGGGATTTGGACCACTGGGTTTAACCGGATTATCTATGGGAGGGCATGTGAGTATTAAAATATATAAAAATACAAAGAAACAATTGAAAAACAAACATAATAATAAAATAACAATTATGAAAAATATTAATTTTACAGATGGCTTCTCTCGCTGCAACTAATTGGCCTAAACCCATTCCATTAGTTCCATGTCTGTCATGGTCTACAGCTTCACCCGTATTCACTCAAGGAGTTATGAGTGCCTCGATAAACTGGGAACTGTTAGAGTCCCAATATTTTTCAAACAAAGAGTACCAAAACGATCTGGCCAAGATGGTAAAGATCATCGATCAAGACGTAAGTTCAAAACTTCCGATATTTCATAATATTTACTACAGTAATACATGTCGTAAACACTTGTGTATTTTAAGAATTGGCAAAAGCATATACTGCATACTGTAAACAACACATGACTCAATGACTATACCTGTTATTACGTCAATTCACACTTACATATTGAATAGAATAATTCTCACCAGTAATAATCTAATCTGTAAGTTAGTATGAGGATTGCTTTTCTATATTTAAATGCCCAAATTGTGATTATAGGATGCCTTCCTGGCAGGTCAGCACTTTGCTAAACACTATCCAGAAAGCATGTTCAGAGTGAACCAGTTAAAGAGGGAAGTAAAGGTGCTTGACGGGGATGCAAAAGGCGATTCTAATAGCCAAAACAATAATGCAGACCGTACGACCAACAATAATCAAAGTAATTCCAATGAAAATAATAAAGACAATAATACAATGGACTCAAACTCTATAAAAAATGCTACCAATCTTCGAATTGCCGAAGAAACGGCAGCAGCCAAACTCTTCCCCTTAAACCTCATATCAAATAAATTTAAAGTTGGAGAATCGAATGTTCTCAAGGGTAAGCCTATAAATCTTGCACGTCACCTTGCAATTCTCCCAATTCAGAAGTCCATTAATCCTAACTATCCCCCATATGATAGTCATCTAGTCATTCAACATGAAACTTCGAAGGTATGCTAAATCCAGCTACACATGCAAGCTTACTGTGTGTCTCAATCATTGATTTCCCAACATCGATTAAGGCTTTTTCTAATCCCATGCAAAAGTTTTAAAGAATATCTGTTTACCAAGCATTTGTTTAAGTCTATACTAATACATAATTTTGTTTTGTTTGGCTTGGCTTTATGATATGTCCTGGTAACAGGCGTATGCCTGTTGCCCGTGTCGAAACACCCACTGTTTTCAGGCAATAAATGGCGAGAACGGGAGGCTCTGCAATTTATGAGAGGAATGATGGACGAATGTACTCATCTAAGTAATTTCGAAGTTCCTGTCGATACAGAACTAATCATAGCCGTATGTGCCAGAGATGACGCTTACGTACCACGTGAGGGATGTATGAGTCTCCAGGACATTTGGCCTGGTGCTGAGATTCGCTTTATAGATGCCGGACACGTAACGGCTTATTTACTTCATCAGAAACTCTTCAGGTGCTCTGAAACATTTACATCAATCTTTTCTTACACCTGCATTAATATTTTAAATTTCCTGATATTAAATGCTATCCAAAAATAAATACCTAATGCGTAAAGTAACATTTTTAATTTTTTTTTAGATCGACCATCATAGAGGCGTTCGAACGGACTATGAAAAAGTATCCTATCGACAACAGTTGACGAAACCCCCATTATTGTAGCTATTGAGTGATTGTTACACTTGTAAATAGAACTATTAGACAAAACAATATTGATTTATGTAGACAGGTTTATTTTGTCCTGTATATATTAGGAAGGTATAATGTTCGCTCAAGAACATTCTGTTCCTGTCGACAAGCGTCGAAGTACTGCCACATTGTGCAATTCATATTTGAATTGGATTTATCGTTTTTCGGTGATCCGAATCGAGAATATATTACACATAACAATGACGATTGTACTTTGACGAATCAAAACTTTATATTTGAATAAGTGCACCGTTAGTGCTATCACTGTGAATTTGATCGCCCTATACAATCAATTGATATTTATTCACAATTGTTCGCCATATTTACACCAAGTTTTACACTATTCTAGCCAAAAATGTATTTGTTATAATGAGAGATTGTCGTTTTATATATATATACAAAAGAATTGTTGTATGCTGATCACGCAATAAATATTGTGTTTTATAACAGACTCGGTTAATTTCAATGTTAACAATATGGCCGACTGATCTGATCCAAGTACCCGCTATACCAAGGGGGACTTGAAAAAATGATTTCTTGAGAATTGAAATGACTAATTTTTCGATCGAAATACATCTTATAAAAACCCTACTTTATTTTTAACAATTCCTCGGCATTCAAATGACTATCAAGATACGTACGCTACGGAACAAACTTCGAATATTCCGCTATCGGCACAGGAAGTATTGTGTCGCCATCCTGGAATGCAGAAGTGAAAAGAATAGATGGCGTCGTCGTACCGGAAACCGTTCGGCCCGCTCGCGTAAAGGCTAAGAAGCAGCGTTGGCCACATGTGTTTGTGGGCCACTTTTCCGTGAAAAAAGATCCTCGAAAATGTTCCGCGTTTACGTAACCCGGGGGTACGCTATTCGCCCACGGGAATGCTAAAGTTCGCCGACTGGAGAACCCATGGACGAGCCCTGCAGCAAGTGACGTGTCGCCAAGAAAGAAAGTAACGTGCCTGAAATTCATCGTGCCTAGCAAAGAGGTTGCTGTCTGCTAGCTCCGCTAGAGACCAGTACGGAACTTCCACACGGTGTGCCGAGCAAAACTAAGTATCGTAGTAAATTGCGTTGAGGTTTAGTTACAAGTGATATTGCGTACCGTGTGAGTTAAAACAATTCGGCGTAGTTTCAGGGAATACATTTACCGGCATATTTGCAAGCATCCGATTGCTTTAAGAGATTAAAGACGTGAATTCGTCGAGTCAGCGTGCTCGTGTACCGCCGCTACTATACAAACCGCGTGTCTCCGGAAATAGAACTTGTTTCCACGTCTGCTAATTTATCCTGGTCGTTCCGCAGGCCGGAGATCGCAAGGAATTGCGAAGCGCTCGTGGTACGTTTTCTTTCATTTATTTAAATAACGAGTACGGCACGTTTTTATCCGTCACCGGGAGGTAAAAGCATTAGGAAGCGCAACGTGCTCGGCGTGGTTTTGGGAAAGAAATCGCTTCGATTCCTCGGCCTTGTATCGCAGCTGGTCAAGCGGCTATTACTTGAGGAAGGTTCACCTTGTGAGACAAAGGTCGCATAACCTGTCGAGCAGCAGTCGTGAAGACTCGTGAGTGGTAATTCCTTACCCTCTGTGAAGATACGGCGTGTTCGCGCTAAGTCGGGGGCCATGCGCTCGGCTCGCAACATGGACACTTTCTGGGCCTTTTGAAAGCTTAGAGAAAAGTACGCTTTATTCGTGTCAACTGTTTGGGAGTTTTTAATGAATAAGCTTCGGCGAAGTAGTGGCGAGTCTTTGATTTTGATGCTCGCGTAAACTTCCATCTTTGTGAATTACCTCGGACCTCGTGTTTTTGTAATCCACGAGTGGCCCAAGATGGCGACCAAGGTGGCTCCCGGCTCTCAGGGAAGTGCCGAGCGTGAGGAGGGCCCTGGGGTTTCTTATGCGAGTATCCTTAACCCTAAAGCTGCTGAGGGTACCAAGGACATTAAGGATAATAATAAGGAAAATATTGGCGAGGTGGCTCCTACTACTGGAAAGGACCGTCTTGTTTCCACACACAGCCCTAAAGGCAAATCCTATCAAAAGAATGGAAGAAGATTTAATATCCAGCCACAGTCAAAATCAGAACGATGTCCACAACCTTCTTCGGAGGCAGTTAATAAGAATGTGGGGGTCGTAACGATGCCTAGTGAAAATTTAAAGCAACAAAATGAGGTAGCACGTGGTGGTACGGAGGTGTTGAACAATGGTGATCTGGGTAGCGATGGAGAGTTTCAGACAGTTGCACCAAAGAGTGCACGTAGGAAGGAGAAACAACGTGAACACCGTGATCATCGTGATCGTCATCGCCATCGTGAGAGACATCAGCAGCCACGAAATCACAGTGGAGGTAGTAATGAAAGATCACACAAAGACAAGGAGCGTAGTGAGAAAAATTCCTCGGATCATGTCCTTGCAAAAGAGGGGTCTAGAGATAAAGAGGATACTGGATTAGATCCAGAAACAGAAGCACAGCCTGTAAAATATGTAGAGGCACCCTTGCCAGCTGTTAATCCATGGACAAAAAGTAAAGCTCCGGTAGTTCCTTTAATATCCATAGCCCCACAACCACAGCCACCTGCGCAGCCTCCTGCAATTGCCAATTCCTCGATAGACAAACAGGCTGAACGAGAGAAGAGGGTATTACAGCCACAGCAACAAAGAGGGAAAGCTGGTAAGCTTCAAATAATAATTATTTCTCAGCTTCAATAGATATTATTATTCCTACATTGACAATTGGTATACAAGCATATTGTTTTTTAAATATTCTAGACCCTAGCTACTTTAGGTGCATCATGTGATAATTTCTTATTAGTAGAGTTGAACATTGACTGCCTTATTAATATTAGCAAATAAAACACCAAATCTCTCAGGAATACCAAATACTTGAGATATTCAGGCTATAGAGATACCTGATGATTATCTCACTCACATTAGTTTCTCATACATGTCTGTTCATATTCAACTTCGTTGGCACACGTGATGCAACACTGAAGATAAACAGCGTTTCATTTTATTTTCACACACCAGGGTCAGTGGTTCAAGTATCACTGTGTTCTACATATTTCTTCTTTTGTTGCTAATTATCTCCAAAAATTTACAATGTGCTTAAATTTTAATGCTTTGATTATTCTGTATCAGTTCTCTAACTTTTCTGAATTCATGAAGCAATGTTATACTTGTATCAATACATTAAACAATTTCTTATTCACTTAACGTGGACCCAAGCAGGCCTAACGTTTAAGAAATTAACAATTTTGCAAAGATTGTTAATTTTCACTCTTCGTTAGAATTTACTCTATTCTTTTTATTCTATCCTAATATTTCTGTGAAATAGTTATATCCACAACGCTTTTCAAAATCCCGAATTTCTGAAAAAATGATATGGTAAAATTATTTTACACAGCATTTACATTCCTGAAAATGATATTGCATTAAATAAATCACAGATTATTGTACTTCAAGGATTTTCACAGTAAATTTCTATTGCGTGTGACTATCCTAACAACGTAATACCTCATACATCATAATCAGAGTCGATCCTCTTAACGACGATCATAACGAAAGAATATATAAGAGAAGTGTCACGCAAGGAACCATTATACTTCCGTTACATAAATCATTGTCCATTCGGTTATCATTTCCCAATTTAAAATAAACAATAGGAACGCGTCGTCAAGACTTAACAATTATAAATATTGTGTATGTCGAATCAATTTTCAAGGGTCGATATACCGCGGTTATTTAATTTCAAGTCATAATCCCATTTACGAAACTATCACCTGCTATCATTAAATATGCATAACCCATCTACGCATACATAACATATGTCCTAAGATACATGCTCTTTCTAACCTATCTAATTATCTCCAAGATATATCTCCAGTTTACACATTTATACTCCATATGGATAAATCTACTGAAACGTATTCGTATCTTATCGTATGGTATGGCCTTTAAATGTGACAAGTTCTGAACTCTTGTTCTCTAAAAACTGGTTTAATGGTGACTATCATTCTCCAACACTTATGTTTAATGCTAGCTTAGTATTCGTTAGCGATTCAGAGTGTTTTCAGTTTTTATAAATCTTATAGTCGTTTAATTAACAAAAAAATATTAAAATACTTGATACTTTGTCATATTTATTGAGTTACTATGGTGAATAGAGTATTGATATTTATTTGATGGTGCGATGGTGCCAGGCTATTAAAAATCAATATTTCTTTACTGTACAAAGGTAGAAAGATATCAGTCAATTATTTTTCGAGTCTCATAGAATTTACCAGCCATCGTGCTACTTCTGACGCAATTGCAACGTTTGTTTTTAATTGTATAATGTTTCCGTATGATGGAACTTTTTAATTGTGATAAACTTCGCGTTCAGCAGTGCCTGACGCCGCTTTTAACACGCGTGAAAAACTTGTACCTACAGTTACACTGGTGAATAACAATCATGGCAGTAATTATTTTCAACTGACGTGCAGCCTGTTACTATCTGGCAGACATTTGTGAAATCTTTGCGACAAGGGAGTGAAAATGAGATAAAGACAAGTTTTTCAGGAACAGTATTGGGGTATTATAGGAATTGACGTGTCATTTTTTAAGAACATGACGCTTAGGATTGAATTTCAATTTCGTATTCTTGTATGTGTTCTCGCGCATACACTAACAACACAAATATGAAAATCAAGGTGGGGACCACGTGGCGCGGAGCACGTGCTTCTGGCGCGTGCTTCTTTCAAGAATTCAAAAAGCCCGCCGCAGCTGATTTCCCAGTGCAACAATTAGTACGGATTAAGAGCGCCTTTTCACGAGCAACAAACAACTAGCAGTAGTAAGAGAATCCCGCTGACTGGTTGATTTCGCTCACGTAACAGCCACGCTCGGTCAAATCGGCCAAGTAGCGCGTTCAATTCCGTTGCTTGGTACTCGTGAAAAGGCGCCCTTTAAAAAAATCAACTGGCAGACGGTGACAAATGATAAAAGGATTATTAAAGTAAAATGTTAACCTCGGGCGTGGTGCCAAGTCCATTCAACTTTGAAAATTTTGTCTAGCTGTCGAAGTTGGACTAATTATGCGCTGTGATTATCGCACCGATTAGATAACGAGAGATAACTAATAATAATAATAATAATTGCACATGAGCGACGTGTCGAATGTTTCTGTTTTCGACGTTGAATTGATATATTTTGCGTTTCACCAGCCCTGGACTTTTCCTGCGTCAGTTGGCCGATCGGTAACAGTTATTTTCCCTTATTTTTTTGCTTCTTCTCCTCTTCTCTCTTCCTTGTCCCTCTATTTCTCTCTCTCTCTCTCTCTCTCTCTCTCTCTCTCTCTCTCTCTCACACACACACACACTCTCTCTCTGACCCACCCTAGTGTTTACGCGACGGCCGACGACGTCTATTTTGATACTCGCGTTTCGTAATGAACGTCGCTGCCCGATCTCCCGCACGTACGCTCTGTTTATAGACACATACCGCGGCAATTTATGCCAGCCACTGCAAATACGAGAGAAGAAGAAAGGGAGAAAGAAACAGATCAAATTTTAACGAGAAAAACAAATTTAAACGTCCTGGGAACTATTTCATATTTCTTTAATTCAGCCAAACGTCACTTTTCGCTACGTCTTTGCAGAAAATTACTTAGGGCAGCTTTTTTTACCACGAAGGCTGCAATTACCTGATAAAAGAATGGCATCCGCGGTACCTCTACTTTTAATGGCTCTCGATCGGTACCTGCGTTTCTCTTCTTCTCCATATTTCACCTGCTGTTACTTCCTTGCATCTTTTAAAGGGTTGCTGCAAAAGGTCACAGTAAAACATAAGGACACGCTTCTTTTCCACTCTGGGTCACGTTTCATCACACGCGTTGTCGCTGAATCATTACTTGCTTTTAGAAGAGACACGCATCTCGTGGCTACCGAAGGAGCCATCTTTAGGTCATGTCCACAACAAATCCTTTGGATCGGGCCCAGATGTCTTGCAGAGTAACGTTGGAAACTGCCGAATTTTAGTAAAGCTATCTAAAGAGGTACCCATGTCAAATCCCGCCGGAAGAATAGCCTCTGCCTTTGGAAATGTTTGTCTTATTGACCAAGAAAGGAGGAAGGAAGGACCCTTGGTCGATCCTTTCAATTCTCAAGGAACCGGAATACTATTCCATAGAACTTTTCGAGCGATGGTTAACCAAGTGAGTTCATGGCATTTTCGACAAAATTATAAAGCTCCGTGAATCCTCCATGGAAAAGCAGTGTTCAGCTGCTTAAAAAAAAAAAGATTTCTTTTTCAAGGACATGCAGCTTATACATACAAATTTACATTATAGTACCTTTACGCGCTCTATACTATATTTTGACTGAGTAGCTAGTAGCAGATGTATTTTACGTAAAAAGTATATATAGGCCTGTAATGTACACTGAATCTAACCTAACCTAACCTATATCGACACTTACACCTACATTTGTAAAGAGGCATGGATAGTGCGTAATACTTGTACTATAATGTATAAGACTATACGCAACAATACGTAACACGGCAATCATATGTGACTCAGAAACCTAATATACAAGAGTAAAGATTGACATTTTGTAATTTCCTTATTCGTCACGTAATAACTTTTAATATTCGTCAATATCTCCCATTAACGTCATGTCTTCCCTACAGGTTGTTTGTCTCTCAGAGGATTGTTCAAGTGTTCAAAGAATATTTAAGTTGGTCGAGCATTATTCCAACTGGATGAGTTCTGCCGTATTGCCGAATTGCGATAGAAAATTGTATTTCTTACTTAACTGCAGTACATAGCTGTGCTGTCTCTTATCGTGAAACCTATAATGCCTTTTTCAAAGCATTAATAACTATATCTGTATATTAGTACAGTAAAATTATACCACAGTCGAATCACTTGGTTTACCAAACTACTGACGTAGTTTTTCTGGTATGCCCGATAGATTGATTCTTGTAATCGAATACGTATTATCAGCACTTGCCAACCGCCACGACTTTATTTTCAAGAAAGTGTAAAACAGGACGTAGAAAAAAAAAGAGAAACACAAAAAAATATACCCGGTGAACTAAACGGCAGCGATCATTATTGGCATTGTCGTTGCGTAAAACGTCAATTTCGTCAATTCAACGGAGTTATGGACTTTATTCGTCTTTACCTAAAATCAGCAATATCTCGAACAAACGAGATCAGTAACAATTAAAGGCAGTTGTAGGAATTTTTTTTTTACCGGCATGTTGTGTTTCCTTAGTTATCTGTAATAGCCACCTCAGGTGCGTACTCTTAGTTCCGGTCACCCAGCGACGAAAATTTTCTAAGGAAAGTGTTCCACGAAAAATTGGCAAATTTTGCAAATTTCAATGCTTGTCATGAACTTTCCTTTTTGGTATCCTTTATGCAAGGATCTTCCTGCGGCGCTTACTGCATGTAGGATGCACCTCTTGCCCAACAGCTGTGTGCGTCTTTATAGTGAACCAGGTAGAAAAATCCCAAACCATTAGGGGTGCCATCCAACGTTCAAGGGTGCTATTCGAAGAGGGTACGTGGAGCCTGGAGTATATTTTGGCTACACTAGGGTAACCTACCACTTTTCAAATCTTCCCGGCGGAAAACTCGTTAGGCGTCGAGACGTCCAGGCAGGTAGCAGCTGTGGGAGACGTCGTAGTCTTTGCGAACCGCCTTTACGTTACCAGCAGCGCAATTTGCTTCAGTAGAGTGGCGGAAGTCGTGGCGCGATCACGTACGACGCTTTGTCATTGAAACCAAAATTTTTTTTTATATTAATGCAAAGTTTCCTTTGATGAATATAGGTTATACATACACACATATATTTATATATGCATATATATAGGCGCTGAACCATTCCTCTTCAGATTTAAAGCCTTAATTAATTCTTTTTTCTTCTTTTTTTTTTTGTTTTGTTTTAATCAAAGACTGTTTCACAGATACTTTAGTGAAGTGACAGTGCGTAGCAAAGTGGCTGGTATCGTGCATAATGAAAGTTGGAAGTGCGCCATAATGAAAATCAATGAGAACGACGCAGAGAGCTTGCAGCGTGAGTTCTCAAAATTGATAACAATCTTGAAATTGTCTAATTAAAATCAAAGCCCGTCGTTTGATAAAAACATTTTTATATCATGGTAACGTAATATCGTATAAAAAAAATCCTCCACACGCCACGTCCTTTCATCGTAAATTTTTGCCAATCAAAATAATGAAATTCGTCCAAGCGATACCGAAATTACCATATTTTCTTGCATCTTCGATTATCTATCTTTTTTCTCAAGTCGTATATCCGTAGCGTTAACGATAGTGCACTCCATGGATAATCGAGCAATTTGCAAAACTTCAATATGTCGATACCCACCAATCTCTCCTGCCACGCGATACACCCTATCGTAGTTTATCGTGCTGTTTGGCCAAGTGGCCTTATGCCACGTACACAATAAGCTTGTCGCCTTCCTGACGTACATACCACGAATTTCCGCAGTCGCCTTAGCACTTGGAAATTTACAATTTTATCAGCACCCACGACTTTCGCACACACTCAATGGCAGAACGTACGTGTGGACGCGCGTGCAAACGCAGATCCAAAGTTATTTTAATCCGCGCGCAGAGACATTTCCAATAAGTCCGTTCGAATTCCTATTCGCTGGGAAATCGATTATGCAACAGCCGTGACCACCTCGAGCTATGCAGTCTGCGTGTACGTGTGCACTATTGACTTGACAAGTGCAAGAAAACGCAGAGGCCTTTATTGGAATTGTCAATGTGCCCTGAAATTTGTTAAGCTTCCTTCACAACCTTCGACGCACGGAGCACCCGATGCACATACCTATAGAAATCTCACCTCAAAGGTGCATTCGCCGAAGACCAATGAAAGTTTGCACTAATTCACTCGTTAACATTAAAGCACGTAGAGCTGTTGCCTCTGTTACCAACGCGTGCTTAAGACGCAACTCATTTTCTTATCGTGTTTTAAAACCGTGTAATTTCTATGCTATAAGAATATTAATATTTAGTATTGTTCCAATAGGTTATTACAAACGATATTATTAACAACAGTAGTAACAATAATAATTAACTAATCCGAATGCACAGTATACAGTTGGCTACTAATTCGTAGAGATGGAATAAAATCTAGTTAAGGTAAAAAAAATATATATTTTTTATAAATTATGAAATTCCCAGCCACGCTTGTTTATTTTAACTCTTTTTATCGCAGCTCTTGCGTGGCACGTGTCATCGCTAATAATGTACTGATAGACTGCAACCGGAAATGGTGACATTGGCACAAATCGAATTGTCGGGACGCACCGTGAAAAAAAATGTCTGTGCATCAAAAACGTGCTAATCCATGAGTTCGGACATGCGAGACGCATCGCACACGTATACATATGTATGGAGGGCCGAGGCGACACACGTGCATAAAGACTGGACACTGATAATTTCTATTCGAGCGATCAATGGGCGGATATTCCTTTATATTACAGTAGCCGGGCCGACTCCTGGTGCTTTCACTGTCGCACGGAATCACAGAGAGACAATCAGAGTTACCTAAACTCCAATCCTGATCCACTTGCTAATTTGAATGGCTCGATCGACATTAATCGGAAAGTTTGTCCCTCCCGGCGTCGTACACTTTCACCATACGGATCGATAGGGATCGAGCCACCTTTGGCAAGCGCTCGAAAAAGAAAACAAAATTTAAAGCAACACCGATCTTGCGCCATTCGCTCCAACCAGACAGAAGTACATGCAGCTTCCACAATGTCCTTTAGGCAACGAAGAGACTCGCCTTACTTTTTAGGTCCCCGTCGATGACGTCCAAGGACGCAGCTCGAAAGACCAGAAAATAAGACTACGCGTTGCTCCATGAAAATCGACCCGAGCCTCTACGGTTACGATTAAAGACACGAGCGCGTTGTGCTTTATATTTTTTATTGCGTAATGATTGTCAGGATCTTTGCTGATAAGATTCCTTAGTCGGACGTGTGCTACAGACTATTGTCGATTGTATCATTTTTCGGATTATTGAGTTACGGGTATCGTCTGGTCCACAGGATATTAGTAGCTCTTGGGCAGGACGATGATGTCCTGAGGTCGCTCGATATTCTGACATAAGACGAGTCTCCCTCTATTGGCTTTCGATTAATTGCGCATTATTCTTGGAGATTGGTTGGGTATACGTGGCACGCTGCCTGACACTCGCTAGATATGGGAACAAACGACTTCGATCCACGTGCGATTTGCCTGTTACACTTTGTACTCTATGTAAGTTTTCCCTCGCTGTGAATCTAAAGAAAGCAGGAGAAAAAGGATATTTCTTATCTCATTGAGGAATGGTGCGGTTGTCGTCTTTTTTATTTGATTTGACCACAAGACGATAAACTTCGTCTTATGCAAAGGCGACAGTCGGAAGTCTTACGATATTTTTGTGGACAATTGCTTCCTTCAAGAATCGATTTGAGACACGCTTTTTATATGTGTTCAATTTATTTTTCTTTTTTTTTTCAGAAAATGGTGCTTCCACTGGGGTCCAGCCAACGATCGTCAAGGCGCCCAAGGACAGAAGAAAATTTAATCAGAGGGTTCGTACAGTCCCTTTTTTCTATTCTTATTAGTGGTCGAAGATCAGGACACAGGTGTCCAAAAATATCAGACCTCAGAGTAGAGCTTGATATTTGTGCCACAGTCGAATGAACAAATGAATTATGTAATAATTCAAATATTGAAACATTCGATAATCATTGTATACACTTTCCGTGCACTCATATTATCCCCCCACGACTCCTGCCTTATCCGGACGAAATCGAATGCATTCACTGTATACACGTATTGCACACCTTTTTATTTATTACTGCGGTTTCTTTAGTGCATTGAAAATTCATTCGATCCCGTTTCCATTTTCCAGGCGAGCGACTTCACGGATATAGGAGACTGGCCGTCGCTTGGTGCTCAAGGAGAGGTGGGTATCTTTTCACAGCTTTCGATACCACACCGGTCGACCTTCTTCTCGGGCGATGAGCCACAGGAGCTATACTTGATTCTAAAGAAGATTTGGTTAGACGAATGGCAAAAGCTAGAGCCTATAGAATTGCGTATGCCAGTGTTCTGTGGGTGTAGTACTTTTGCCACATTAAACATCAAGGAACGTTCTATAAATTTTTAGTACCAGATGCTAAACTCTGTAGTTCTTGTGCTTAAGGACGTTCCGCACAGCGCCACGCTGTAGTCACAGTAGTTATGTAAATCTTGGATTATACCAGGTCGAATGACTGTGGTACAGTTAAAACCGTTTCGGTTTAGAAGAAAGCTGCGGTGGCGACGCCTAAGCAGAACGGCACCCTGGAGCAGAGCGTCCCCAAGGAGAGCAACAACACGAACGTGCTTGAGAATAGTAAAGGCAAGGAGAACAAGGAGCAGAATCACTGTCAGGATGACAGCGACGAACATACGGATGGGAGCGAGAAGAAGAAGAAGGCGAACAAGCAGAAGTGGGTGCCGCTGGAGATCGACCTGGCCAAGAACAGAGGAAAGAGAGAAAGATCGCCAAAGTATCACAGTCAAAGAGATAAAAATGGCGAAAGTAAGGAACCTTCTGTTATCTCCAGCCTTGGGAATTGATACCGAGTAATAGCTATATTTTTAAAAGTTCTCTATATCTCTTCATCACTGTTTTCCTTTAGCAGATGAGAATTGGAGAGATAGGGATCACGACAGATCCAGCAGTTACAGCTTCAGGGGTGGTCGGGGAGGAAGCCGATACAGAGGTCGAGGTGGTCGAGGTTCGCGTGGGGCATCCAGAGGATTCAGGCCAAGACACGATCCCGAGTATTCCGATTATCCTGCAGACTTTTCCCAGGTGCTTAGCAAATCTTCTTATTTACTGTCTATCACGCTCTCGTGAGGTTAGCTATGATGAAGTCCTATGGGATATACTTTACTGACTAAATCATGGAGTTTCAATGGATAGTAGAACTGACGTGTGCGACGACGAGATATCAATGATCAATTGTCATTACCTCAAGGGACTATATTCCACGATTTCTGTTTTCAAGATTAATAAATTTGGCAGTACGGACCCCTCGTTCATGATGCCATACATGGGGACTTTCTATTTCAACAATACCAGTTACGTTAATCTCGACACAACGACCCTCAAGGAGTACATAAGGAAACAGATGTAGGTGTCACACACAGTACTTGGGTATTTTTTCCAGGAGTTCGCGTCTGTCGTTAATTAAAAAGATGTTTCTTTTCTTTTCAGAGAGTACTACTTTAGCGAGGAAAATCTACTGAGGGACTTTTTCCTGCGACGTAAAATGGACGCTCAGGGTTTCCTACCGATCACACTGATCGCCTCGTTTCATCGAGTACAGGCTTTAACGACGGACGTGGGTCTGGTCGTGGAATCCATCCGAGAATCCGATAAATTGGAATTAGTAGACGGATTTAAGGTAGGTTTGCAGACTATGAAATTAATGATGGCACAATTATTGAGTTCAGAGTCCGTACTGTTGCGGACTGTCTGATGGAATTGTGCTAGAGCAAATGTGAGGATTCGCTAACACCATTAGGACTTGATAAAGTCCAATAAGTGGAGTTTGATAGTAGGCCTCTCTACAATATAACAATTATGCTTACGTAATTAATGTTTAATAAATGCGATCGTAAACAACATATTTTTGTTCTTGTTACATTGTTCAGGTTAGGACAAAGATAGATCCATTGAAATGGCCGATACTGGATGCTGCGGGAAATCCAGTCTATCCTTACTTGTGCGAAATGCCAGGTCCGTCCCATAATGAAATAATACTCCCAACACCACAGCCAGAGTTTAGTCCCATGTCGAAACCTCTTACCGCAATTCCTGTGCCTCCTGTACCCCGTGTGATCCAAACGAGCAACAGCACCTCGGCAACGGGGCGACTGAGCGAGTCGGAAAGCATCTCCTCGTCAATAGGTGAGAGCCTAAACCCCGATGTGCCAGAGTTTGTGCCGGTCGTGGCGGCCGCCAAGCCCAATGACTCCACTGTTAATGACAAAGAGAATGATCGACCTAAGGATGAAGACGTAACGGAAAAGCCAAAGAGTCCGACCTCGCAGGCGAGTAAAATATCATCTACGTCGGCCAAGAGCGAGAGTCCTGCACCGTCACCCGAGGTACAGGTCAATGGGGAGACACAGGTTCCAGCGGACAATGCGTGGAGAGAAGTAGGGATCGTGTCAATTGATACAATTCAAAAGTTTCTGGTGCACATACTTAATGATTATGCATTTTAATATATTCAAGGTTAAAAGAAGAGTGAAGCACCCTCCTAAGGGTAAACCCGAAGGGAAGAAGAATATTTATAGGAAGGGTGAGGAACGTGAAGAGCTGGACTTTCAGTTCGACGAGGAACTGGACACGCCACCTCCCACAGGACGTCACAACGCCTTCTCCGAATGGTTCGTGTTTTCTGTCGCCTTTAATCTTCCCTTTACTGCGATTTCATTTCGCAAATTTCGACGTGATGATTACTCATTAACGTCTTCTTTTCCCGACTGAGGAATTTGTGCTGATCGATTTTGGTCTGACGCTACCCAAGGTATTTCCCAGCGGATCACAGTCAGTGCATCCTGGATTACGGTGGCTGCGTATGATGTTTTCAGGTCCGAGGACGACGAGGACTATGAGCTCTCCGACAGGGATATTAACAAGCTGCTCATCGTCACACAAACCACAGCTGCCATACCTTCAAGGATTCCAAAGCACGAGGGTCACGACCGTACGGGCGACTGGACCACCAGAGTCAAAATGACTCAGGATCTCGAACAAGCTATTAACGATGGATTGTTTTACTATGAGGAAGATCTCTGGACCGAGGATGGACAACGGGTAAGATTCCGTCCAAACACGATCCAACTTCTTTTAGAATATCTTTTAAGACTCCGTCATTCGTTTCCGCAGTACGGTTCGGTATCCTCGGTGGGCAGTTACAAGACGGTTAACGTAATCAGTCAGGAAGTCTTCGAGAAAATGGCACCTAAAGCACCGCGTAAGGCAAATCCGGAAGTTCCTCCACCACCACCCTCTACAGCAGAGGATATGGATCTGTCGCATTCACTTCCTACTCACATGCCAAGTTCCTCGGAGGGTCACGACAGAAGGGATCGTAGAGGAGGGGACAGGGCGCGTTTCAACGACAGAACCCGCGGTGCCAGATGCGGCAGACGTGGTGCAGTCCCTCGCTTCTTTGCCGTCGTAAAGGATGAACCTGCTGTTGATCCCAGAACACCCAGGAAGCGTAAAACTCGTCACAGTAGCAATCCCCCGGTGGAGCATCACGTCGGATGGATTATGGATGTCAGAGAGCATCGCCCGCGAACCTACTCAACTGGGTAAGAAACCTTAATTAACGTGAAAAGGCTATTGAAATTTTGACATGTACCCATAGCAAAACGTTACTTCATCTTTTAGAAGTAGTACAGGCACTAGCCCAAACGAGGGCTACTTGGCAAGCAGCTACGGAAGTGCTCCACAATCTTTACCGACCTTCCAGCATCCGAGTCACGCTCTGCTGAAGGAGAATGGCTTCACGCAGCAAGTGTATCACAAGTATCACTCGCGCTGTCTAAAAGGCAAGGATTCATTTCTTGTTTCTGCATTCCTCAAACTTACTTTTCTTTCGTTAAACATGATGAATACATTTTACTTTGTCTTCTTTTCCCGACTGAGGAGAAGTACTGCTGAGAAACTTGTTTCTGACGCATGCCTTTTGCTCTTTCGAAGTAGCGTCGTTATCATTTTGATGTGCTTCTAATTGAAAAAATAAATTGATCTTTCAGAACGCAAGAGATTGGGTGTTGGTCAATCTCAAGAGATGAACACTCTCTTCCGCTTCTGGTCGTTCTTCCTTAGAGAAAACTTCAATCGTACAATGTACGAGGAGTTCAGGGTTATTGCCAAGGAAGATGCTGGTGAAGGATATCGTTATGGATTGGAGTGTCTCTTCAGATTCTACAGTTACGGCCTCGAAAGAAAATTTAGGCCTCAGCTATACAAAGACTTCCAGACCGAGACTGTTTGCGATTATGAGAACGGTGAATAGCTTTTCTTTATCTCTTCTAAAATGCCTGTGATGCACAACATGCGACAATATAAAGGCAATTGAGAATAACGATGCAACATGCGCAAAAGGAATTATAAAAAGGGTGCTTTTTTGTTAAATCATAATTTTAAAACTTGATTCTCATTACAGGTCAGCTCTACGGACTCGAGAAGTTCTGGGCGTTTCTAAAATATTACAAACACGCTGACAAACTTCACGTGGATGCCAAACTAAATGACTACCTATCCAAGTTCAAAAGTATCGAAGACTTCAGAGTAGTCGAGGTACAAGAAAATTTAAAAGTGGTCTAAATTTTGAAAATTTGAAAGTCTTCTATAGATTAGGTATACTCAAAGAAATGCGTGTCTTTTCCCAGCCTCAGATAAACGAGATGCTACAAGGATTCGGCGGTAACCTTCGATCGCAGGCGATGAAGCGGCGTAACCGAAGCGTCTCCGAGAGTGCGGGGGGAGTCGAGGCGTCGCCAACGAGTCGAATTCGCCGTCTGTCCGGCGGCTCTAGCACAGTGACACTGCCAACCAGTAATACTGGAAACACAAGCACCCTCCACAAGCATCAGCGTTCAGATTCCGTGAATCTATCCCAATATCGTAACCGCGCCGACTCCTTTGGCTCGGGGAGGTTAGGCAGCAGCTGGCGAAGGAATGACACGTCATCCTGGAGCAGCCAGCGCGACCTGAGTAAGCAGCAGCAACAGCCACGAAGTAGACACAATTCCGGCTCGTTCATGAGACCCCAGGAAGTTACAAAGGGCCAGTCGTCCAGGGCAAATGTGAAAAGCGATCAGGGCAACAAAAGTTGCGGATCCACGAAGCCCGAAAATGCATCAACCAGCCAAAAGTGATCCCTCCTCTGGGTCTTTGGGTAAGTGAGAGTGAGTTTCTTGGGTAACCGGACGGGAGCGAGAAAATTAAACGAAAAAGAAAATACTAGTGTGACATTGTATAATCTAAGCGAGCTAAGGCGCTTTGCGCCTTTCGACCAGGATATAGTTCACCTTTAACTTAGGATGAGGAGAGCAAGAAAAAATAGTAAGAGAGGGAGAGAGAAATGTGTACAAGCGAAAGATAAAGAATGAAGAAGGAATGTAACCACAAGAAAACTTAATAACGCTGCCAAACAGGACACAGAGACGCGGTCGATGAATTCTTTGGGGACTCCTATTTTTTACAAGAATCCGGTGCATGGTAGTGACTATATATATTTTTTTTAATGGAGCTTTTTGCCTGGCCCATTTTTTAAACACGGCCGGACGCGAATCCTTTTTATATATGTACATGTTAATATGCATTCAGCCCAATTCCTAGTCTACGCGATTTAAGATGCCCGCCCACCAGTAGTTAACGTTTCGACGCCGTTGTTTATTTGATTCTCTTGGAGACGCGAATCACGCGGCCGTCCGGTGATCGTCAGAGAGAAGACAGATATATCTATATATATATATATATCTAGCTATTTTGCAGCTTCTCAAAAGTTTTCCGTGTCTTCCACTATACTCTTGACGTAAACCTCCCCGAGGATGACGTGCTCGGTATCAGATCTCACGCTCGAATGTACAAAATAACGCACGAGGGAAACAAGCGCGTAGGAAATGGAGTGAGTGCAAATCGAAGAAAAATAAAATCTCAACGTCCCCACTAATTGCAATTTTAAAAAGAGCCTCGCATTGCACAGAGTCACCATCACTTTCGACTTTTTATTCGGGGGAGGAAAGGATTCAGTCAAAGAGAACGAATGCAAGTGATAAAGGGACAGATTGAACGGGAAAGAATGAGAGTGGTGTGAAGAGTATGAGAGAGAAGGAGAGAAATTGAAGGGGGAAGAAAAACAAAATAAAAGAAATCTGCAAGTAAAAAATGAGACTTTGCAGATTCACGAGCGAACATCTTTTGCTCCCGATAATCTCGTAGGATTTATGGGGATGCGTCAGTCTACTATTATTACTGCTATTATTGATACTATTATTACGATTACTATTTACCACCTAGCACTATTATTATTACTATTTACTATTATGCTAATACTATTACTACTACTATTACAACTACTACCACCACTACTACTACTACTACTACTACTACTACTACTATTTACTATTACGATTATTATTGATACGTTATGCTATCTAAAAAAGTAAAGATTTTAAGGAGCTGCTGCAACCACATACTATAGGCATTTAAATAACCTAAGTTAGGATGCGGTTAGGCTTACTCGTACAAATCGGACTTTTTCTCTTACATCTTTTTCCGTTCAGCTCAGTAATTAGGGCAAGAAGAAAGAATGCAAAAAAGAAAAAAAGAAAAACTCTTCCAAGATCTTCTGTAAATTCTACATTTCGTCAGGGAATAATAGATAAAAGTTGGCGGTGAATATCCGAAATTTAAACACATCATCTCGATATTCCTCGCATTAATTAAATTGAAGTAAACAATAATTACAAACGAATTGGGACGATAGAAATGATACGAGCGATGATGTTGATAATAATGATTATGATAATAATAACAATAATAGCATGCGTACGCTTTCCAAGAGGTGTATTATTATGTTTATACCGTCAAGATAAACACACTCTCGTTCGACTTCCTTCGACGATCCTGTCATGCTCTCGATGATGATTTATCCAATTTCTTTTTTCTTTTCATTTGCATCGATTTCTCTTTATTCTTTTTTTTTTTTTTTTTTTTTTTTTTTTTTTTTTTTTTTTTTTTTTTTTTTTTTTTTTTATCATATTGGTGATTCATAGAAAATACAGGTTACAGTAACGAGGCGTTAATGGCTGTAATTAATGTTTGTATTGAGAATTGCGTGAGAGACGAACAGCACGGGGCGTTTTGGAGGTTCGAGGAGGAAGCGTACGCTTTCAATGTAGAGAAGGACGATAGCTGATTAAAACGGCATTTTGTTGCTTTTTTTTTTTTTTTAAATTAACGATATTAAGCACAAGAAAGCGAAAGTGAGAACGAGGAAGATATATGATATATTATATGTATGTATATGCGAATTAGTTAGATGAATTTAAAAAGGCAAGAAAAAAAAAAGAAAGAGCGGACTTTGCACACTGTAATAATTCGTAATCATGTTTTTGTTTGGATTTTTGTTCTCCTTTATATTATTGTATACGAGTAAAACTTCGCGACTCGCAGAGCAGACCGAAAGTCGAGAAGAAGTTAAGAATAAAGATGTGCAAAAAGTTGAAAACGAAATAGAGAAGCTGTCACTGAGGAAACGCGCAATATATGGGAAGCCCTGGTTGAATTTGCCAAAACGAAGGGAGAATATAAAGATACATAATTATTCTAGCAAAGAGATAAGAAAATAAAGAGACATGCTCTGGTGTCATAAAGAGGGATAAATCAGGGATAAAATCAAGTTCTTGTTCCATTAAAAAAAATTTTTATTCGCCAATCCCCGTACGGAATCCAGAAAGATACTCTTCGTCTCAGGCACAGTGAAGGATGTTTTAATAAAAATGATCTCCCAATTTGAAAAAAAAAACAGGCCAAGTCTCCAGCATCGCCGCATCTCGTCATTGTATTCATTGTATCACTACTATCGATACTGTTAACAAGACTGGTGGTTCATCGCCATTTAATCAACATCGCCGATCACTGCTACCAACCGCTACAGACCCTGTTATCACTTGGATACCGAAACATCTCCAGCACTGCCAGCTCTCTGCTCATCACGCGACCGAGCTAGTCTTACATTATTTCTTTTCTTTTGTTATGTCCATCAATAGTCATCCAGGGTGATTGGCTGTTCGAGTAATAGCTTGACGGTTTAAGAGATGATTAATTAACGAGTGACGAAATTTAATAAAATGCAATATATATATATATGTATAGCGGCGGTTGAGCAGCGAACGAATCACTATGTAATGAACTATTTTTATGCACAAAAACAAAAAATCTGTTATTCGCATGCGATCGACCATATTGATATTAAGATTGTATACAAGCATTGAAAACGCATTCGCTACGCGCTCACGCTATTGCTCATGAAGAATATGGAAGATCAGTCTCTTGTAAATAGCCGAATATTTTCGACGACTTTGGATGCCGGTTTTCTTTATCATAATTGTCTTTTACGTTTGTTCTCTTTTCTTTCTTCTTTTCTTTTCGGCAAACATATGTACATGCTTACGCGATTGCGGTTAGTTTTTAAAGCGAGTGACTATTATCATTTAGAAGAGTGACGCGTCGCCGATGCGCCGAATGCACCGCACGCGTCTTACGGATTTACTAATTCTTAACGCGTCTTCGTTTCGAGTCCGTGAAAAATTAAATTTAGAATTAGTTTGATAAGTCTGTGGGAGTTTCCTCTCGTCATGGCGTACACACGGTGCTTTCTGATTTACTTTCATTCGCCACGCACTTCGTCTTCTTCCTTAGACTGAGTCTTATTAATCGCATCGACGCTTTACGATCCGTTGTGCCAATGTAAATTTTGCTTTCTTTCCTTTCACTGTAAAAACACTCATCATTCTCTAGAGGCCCGCGTTCATTGCACTTGTTGCGTATAATTATCTTTTTTCGTTACCGTTGTTACCGTTGCTGTTGACTATTTGCGGGCGTTGACTTTTTCTCTTGCGCACCTAGAAAGAAAAGAAAATCTCCAATGCATCATTTGCGGATCACCATTTTTTGGATATATTTTGATATTGAATATTAAGTTTTTCTAAGCGATTCCTTACTCTCCAATTTTATTGCTGTTGCTAATGTCTTGGCGCTGTGGTAAAAATTAAATCGTACTATAAAAATAGAAGACTCACCCTTACACGGTTTATGGGTATGCCATGAGGATGAAGCTTCCAGCATGTAAAAAATATACATATGATTACTTAATTACTATCATTTACTTATACGTATAGTGTTAATCATTAATAAAATTACAGTTAGGGCTTACACTTATAAGCGGGTGGGGTTAATGTTGGTAACAACTCAAAAAATGTATAAAAAAATCTGCATATATTATATATATATATATATATTAAAGACTCACACGTCACACATGTCATCGATTGATCACAGGGAGTTGATTGGTCCCAGCAATAGCGTTCGTCGTATCGATGTAAATGAGTTTTACCACGAGACCTTTATAGAAACACTATGTACCGTAGTTGTGCACAATCAGACAACTCAAAAGACGAAACGGATAACATCGATAGAGAAAACAAAACGAAATCGTTCACACGTAATCTGTATAGACATATGAAAAAAGAAGCACTTAGCATTTTATAGAGTTATTGATAATTCTGTTTTGTGTAAAAAAAAAAAAACGAACAACCAAAGCATCCTGCTACCTTCATTTGGCTTTGGGGTTCGATCACGCCGATCCCAAAACCAATGACCCTACATCCTACTACAAAAAAAAATTATCTGGACAATCACTATAAGAATTTTCAATATGGCGTCAAAGTTCGATATTCGCTCCTATCGGTTATTTTCATGCTCTCGTTTACCATGTAAATTCAGAAATTCTTGCCTCACTGAGTTACAGTAGTGCCTTGGAACGATGAATCACTTTTATTGGCGGAAGACACCTATTTGTTTTGTTTTACTTTTTTTATTACTAAAAATAAATTTTATTTGTAATCGATCGATATTCTACAGAGCATTGCATAGAAACGGATCCGCCAGATGAAAGTAAAACAGAGATTAAGAGTAGTTACCGCGTGCAGTGTGAGCATAAATATCGAAAACAAAAAAAAAGAATTGGGCACACCAACTATGGTCTCCTTTACTAGAAGCATAAATAATAATAGTGTAATATCATATAAATATTGCGTATGCCATGTGTCGTCTCGAACAACTCATGTGCATATATTAAAAATGTTCGAGACGACACAGTGGCGTATTTTTATACTACGTTTGTCGCATGTAACTGCGAGAATTTTCACGTGAATTTAATAACAAGATAATAAGGGAAAAGAGATACGAGGATAGATTTACTATTATAACCTAGTCCTTTATAATAAGAATAAGAAAAGGTGTGAGTAGCTGCATATTCTGGGAGGGCTTTTCATTTAGCCAAGTACTATTAGATACGTGAAACTTGGTCAAATTAAATCATCTTGTCTCTCGTGATAAATAATTTACTCTCATTTTTCTTTTTCTTCTTGCATCATTTTGCATAATAATATTCAGCGCGATATTTTTTTTGTCATCCCCTCCATGCGGGTGATAACAAATTTACATAGGCATACGTGGTTACATCATAGATACATATACCGTAAGAGGAATAGATGAGTAAAGAACGAGAGATTGTTTTTTTTTTCTTTTAATGAAGTACAGTGATATGTAAGTCTTAATTTAAAAAAAAAGAATATAGGAAATTATGCAGTTCTTTCCATTTTGATTGCGAAGTGTCTGAGTGTCTGGATTTTCCTTCGGAATCATGTTACGTACGTGCATACATACATTTGGGAGTTGTAACGTTTGTGAATAGAAAGAAAGATTGACAAAAAAATAAAATAAAAGGAAAAACACAAAAAAGAATCAACGTATCTCATTGTATCATAATTATGGCGGAATCGTCGAATACGAGTGATCAGTCACAAGACCATTGGGAAGCAGTCAAAGTGTAAGTTAATTAAAATATTGTTCAATTCGTGTTAGAAAAAAGATAGAAATTAATCGTAATTTCCATACATTTTAAAAATAAAACGTTAATTTTATCGTTAACAAATATTCAAACGGTTAAAGCTGCGTCGTACGGCTCGTAAATTTGCCGCCATTAAAAACCGACCAGTGAGCGCCTACGTGAGTAAATAAATATTCTAACGTAAAGGTATCCGCGTTGCTTGGTGTCGGTTGGCGTCGCTTGGCGTCGCTTGGCGTCTCTGTACAACTGACGACGCCGGTAGAAAGTCTAAAGCGGGTTTGAACGTCCGTTAAGATGGCGTTAGCCTCCTTCGCGGTATCTGACGCTGGTGTTTTCAGGTTTTACGGTTATGACTACCGACTTCCATCGTCTTCGCAGCGAGAGACCACATGGCCCTGTAGCAGGTTCCGGTCCACGGATTATTTTATACCGCCTTCCTCCACGTTCCCTACCTCCTACAGACACTAGAGAAACACCAAGTACGTTTATACATATTCCTCTTTCTCGCGGAAAATCCTTAAAACTATATGCTTTCGTTAATACGTATCTGTACTTTGTGAGCAATGTGGGCACAGCGAATACATTTCGTACAGACAAACAAGTTACATAATCTTTTTTGCTTCGATACTGGAGTAGGTATATATGTATATATTTTTCAATCAATGACACGAGCAATCGGTGGGAGGTTTCCTTCGTAAAAGATTTATTGGCCATTGAGTAAAACATGTATACAGAAGTCTCTCCACTCGATCAATAATCTTTGGGTGTGTCTCCTTTTCGATATATGTAACGGTTTTTTGTTTAAAAACTTTTTTCCTTCACTTCATATTATCGTAAACGGCTTTAAATATATGAGGATGGGGAATAATATTATGGGCTTTGTATCAAAGGATTTCGCATGGAAATGGTTGGTCATCGTCATCGACGTTCACATACATATCTTTTGTATATTATAAATATGCCTGTTATTCCTCGGTTTATGTTCTGCAATCACTAATGTACTACTATGTTTCGGAAATCTCTCCAGGTTCTCAAATAATGGAATTTGCATGCAGTTTCTATGCAACACATTGTCAAAGAGAGAGATTTCTTGTCATTCCCGGTAATTGATTTTGCATAACGATCAACGTGTATCCGTCCTGGAGACATTCTGGGATCCTCGTCTCTTGGACTGATTAAACCTTTCGTAGAAAGGCACGAAGCTGACGACCAAGTCTTGGGGATGGCATGAAGGGTAGACGACGACCTAGGCGCGGTGCAAAAGGTGGTGAACGTTGCTCAACGTCGTCTTGGCTTCCACCCTGGGCGGCACCGTTCAAAGAATTATAAAGTAAATAATCCTCAGCCAATTCTCTGCCAAGACGCGGTGTAAAGACTTGCATAGCGTGACGTTTGCCTTCTGCAATTGTTTCATTATTTAATAACAATTATTAATTTATTTTATAGGAATTTGAAATGAAATAATACTTTAAGGTATTTCACTTGCTCGTTTACCTGGTATGGATACGAGAGCCCATGGTGCAGCGTTTAATGCTTCCGCTATAGCGTTGATCTCATCTACATCAGCTTCACTCTTCTCATCCGATCTTCGTCGTCTTCCTAATCGTGGACCAAACCACATTGCACCAGAAACGCCATTAAATGTTCTCTTCACGCAACTGGAACCGGAACAAACTCCATTGGCCTCATTCGCTCTCCCACCGTTACCAGTGAAGTCAACTTCCTTTGTGTCTGAAATATCAAAATGGCACTTTCACTTCAATTATAAAAGCATTATTACAAAAGGGAATATTTTTATTAATTAGAAAAAAGTATCCTTCGAGCCGGATTTGAACCAGCGACCTATGGATGCCTACTACCGCATGATCAAAGCCAACTACAGTCCACCGCTCTACCAACTGAGCTATCGAAGGTACATGGGTTATCAGAATATTCGAAATACTCAGATAGCACATTAATAATCTACTCTAATTAATCGTACATAGATTATCGTCTACTCACCGTATTCAGCAGAGATGCACGTAATGAGTAGCGCTAAGCTGACAGCGGCACAAAGATGCTTGGTAAAAAGGATCATACTGATGTCTATACGGTATTGCACCTCGAGGGCGAGTGGTGTCGGCTACAGGGAAATCCTCAGGTTATATAGGTGGTGCGATCTCAGGGGGTAACACGCGGGGGGGTGGCTTTCGATAGAAAGACTTCCGTGGGTCGTGTCGAGGGTTTACTGTACACGAGCAGGAGCGAGAGGCAAAAGTATTGAGGTACCCCCCATGGGCAATCTCGACATCCCCGTGATTTGTCTCCATTTGATTGAGACTTCGAGTCACCCATACTGAATGAGATTGAGAGAACCGAGACCAAAAATACCACCAGAGAAAATCCCTGAGCAGCAACATGTCAGAAGAGTCATCCTTATAATTTTATACCCTTACGAAGTCCAGTGGTTCCACACAAGTTCGGTATAATTATGTTGCTATAATTGATAGTTTTGGTACACTGTGTCGTGTTATCTAATAAATAATCCATGTACTACTTATTACGTTTTAGGATGCAAGGATAACTGAGTCCTTATCAGTTATCAGGGTCACATACGATCACACCCCATACCGTGTAATAAATGAAACGAGAGATTTGCTGATCCCCTGGTGGCGCCAGGGGGAAGACAATCAGTCGAGAAGAGTTAAATCCTGTCAATTATCCAATTCAATTTGGGGATCAAGTTATCAAGTCTGTGAGGTTGACTATTACCTATATAAAGGTCGACTCTAGGTAAGTTAGCCCTTCAGAAGTACAGGGATCGAAGCCCTGAAAGGATGCACAATGTCAGTTGTAAGATTTTAGTAATATAAGACACTTCCAGAGGGAGAAGAAAAAAATAAAATGATCACTCAAGGCACAGGAGGATAGTCGAGAGAACGTGTGTGCTATTCGATAGTCATGGAATGACAGAAGTCTCTGAATAGTCAAACGGATTGAGATTAATGCCTGGACCAATTACAGCAGCCGAATTTATACGTGCCGGCGCCTACTTTGGGACTAAGAAAGGATTTTTGTAGAACGCGTTGAAAAACTACCCCCAACTCTAATTGCCCGAGTAATTAAAATAACGTAACGCCCATCCTGCGGTCTCTGGTGTCTTTAAGAGGGAAGAAAAAGAAATACCCGAGAGTACCAGGAAAGTTCTAATAATAGTTGGACGCGTAGCTGTTTCTGAAGTATTCCTCTCTTTATAACTTTCTCTGGGAGTAATGATTTTAATTTCTGCTCCTTGATACCAACAATGCGATGTCCGACGCATTATTTATTCTACATTTTTTTCTCCTCAAAAATGAAACACCTAGACCGATACATGATCAATGAAAAATGAATAATAATGACTATAGCATCACTATATCAACCATATACAGTCTCTGAAAGTGAAACATTCTATAGTACTGTATCATTAATTAACTAAAGCATATATCTCAGTACTCCGAGCAACCGTGGCATCTTGTTTAGATCGCCTACGCGTATCCTGAGAGCGTATCTAGCCGTTTGTTTAACTTGCTACCATATATTTATACGCCTCTGCAGCAGTCTCACTGACGTGCCACGTACTATATCAATCAAGGTACCATCCAATCATGGAATTCAGCTGTGTGGAACGTCGATAATAAAGAAATTGAGGAAAACTTTTAATGAAACAACATATTCTTCATTACAGTCCCGATTGTTCCTGCTTCAATTCCAAGGCCCAAACATGCTGGGGCCAGCCGGTCCTCCCTTTTCCACGACGTGCACCTTCTCCAGAGTGTCCAATCTCGTCCTGGTCACATTCCACCTGTAGGAATGAATATTTGCCTCGTACACCATACTCACCAGTCCTGACTACACAAAGTTCGTATGTACAGACCCTTTCTTTTTCCCTTCCTCCTGTCACTACTTACAATAATATACAGGCGTATATACATTGGGCGCGTAATAAAGACGCCATATGCATTGAGTGGTTTTTCAGTGAGATCTAAGTGGGTACGCGGACTTCAATACTTATCAAAGCAAACAAACGTTTGGTTCATACTTTTTTTCACTCCTCCCTCTCCTCCTTACGTATTTGGAATAAGCGCGTAAGAGCCTCATGCTCTGATACATCTGTTGCAAGTGAAGACTCGACTTCACGTAGGAAGATTCCCACGTTGCTGATACTATAACGTGTACCATGTTATTCCTTATTGTACAATATGCCAGACTATTGTCCATGGTACTTTTTCTAACGATTCCATGTTGATGGTACAACTGCTGGTATTAGCGAAATAAACTTCCTGGTATTAGGACCAACTGAGGGGAGGAAACGTTTAACTATAGTGGTAAGTATAAACACTGGCTGTGCCGGTGGCCCTAATGATTTTTTAAAGAGCACCCTTAGCGCCGGAACAGTCGGAATTCAGATAGTGGTATTACCATCGTTTGTGGTATTTATTTATGAGAAAACTAATCTCTTTAAAATTGTATTGATTCATAGGCTGGATTACAAAATTAGAAGAACTCCTGATGCTACACTGTGATTCAGCTATCTGCGTTAACTGGTAATCGTTATCTAGTGGACTCTCTAGGGGTCCATTATGCGCTGCACTCTAAGAGACGTGGAACCTGGTGCAGACTTAATTGCTAGCAGATTGCCAGGACGATTGTGATTTAGATAAGGGAGCCACTCTCTGGATCAATCTAAGCGATCACACTTGAAAAGGATCGAACGATATTATCTTCACATTGCTGCACCCTCATATACAATTAGTTTCTGGCATTGCAAAGGGATGAGATGATGTTTACTTCCCAGATGCCAATAGGAAAGGACGTTTTTCTCTGTACTATACAGAGGGTGGTAAATGAATTATTATAATTACTTTTCTGAGAGTGCAAATTAAATAGAGTCAAAACTCACCCCTGTTTGTTTAGCACGTCTACTGCAGGACATAAGTTCCGCCCTGAAGGACGTGGGCGGCTCGTCACTCTGCAGTACAGCCATCAGGTAGCCGATGTAGGAACAAGCAAGTCTGAGTGTTTTAATTTTCGATAATTTTGTATCAGCCGGTACATTCGGTATACGATCCCTTAGATCGGCAAAGGCATTATTGATGCTCTGCGTCCTTCTGCGCTCCTTGCGATTCACGGTATTCCGACGTTTAACGGGACGCACCAGGAGTCCCATCCCAGAGGATGCCGTAGATTGCGATTCTACAGAACCACTCGAACACGTCAAATACTCTCTGCCCTGATTATTCTGATTGCTGGATTGCCGATATCCCAAGGTATAGTGTCCTGATAAATTTTCATGGTAACCATACTGATTATCCTGTATCCCCAATTCTTCCAAGCATTGTGAACTTCCTGCCACTCCTGGACTTCCGGTCCCTGACGTACCCCCTGTGGATAGTCCCGTGTCCATGGGACACCAAAAGCTTTCGGAACAATCCATACCCATGTTGCTGCTACCTGGGAACCAACAAGGATTACAATAAACCACTGAACATGTAAGAAATATATTTTAAAGCATATATTTGACTTACTCAATAACATTATTTGTATGGTTCCAGGCTGTTGTGTAATTTTGAAAAAATGTCTACTTGTTCCAAGACCTCCAGCCTTTTCAAAAGCTTTCTACCAACTGAATCCACGAAAAGCAACGTTGCAGCCTGCTCCGCTATCAGACATCGAGGAGAGAAGGTAGTCTTCATGGCTACTAAGAATAACGCGAACTTCTGCTGCTACCGAGTGAGTGTTTACCCCATGCTAGAATCTACGGAGGTGTTCTGGCCTGCGTCACAGCCAGAGTTTACAAAGTGCGCTGATCTCTATCCATCCTGAACGAGCCCTGCCCTCGCGGATGGCTCGTGCCCTCTTCCACGGGATCCTCGTTGACTGACGAAATTTTACCCGTTAAAGGAGTGACAACGGCTCATAAATTAAACAACCCCACGTGTCCCGAGTAGCGGCAGCTTCGAATTTTCCAATAAATCATCTGCATACGGCACGATGTCATTGATAGAGAAGATATATCTCTAAGGCAGATAATGTATTCAAAGATACATAATGATGCTTTTGACAGCTTACATTGCTAATGATAAAATTAGTCAAAACATGGATTCCTGGTGATGCTTTGACACTGCTCTTGGCGACTTTCCAGCCTTTGTAATTAATGAGAGTTTAATGAACACGATGCTGCTGACAAATGGCCATCACTGTCTTCCTCTGTATTAGCTTTGCTGTACCTTACCATGGTTAGAATATCTGTTTGAGGATTTGGAAGACGGAACAAGGGTACCAAGTGAGAAGGAGGACACAGAGTAGGGGATGAAAGGTGGTTCATAGTTAACTGGGAGCCCTTTTGCGCCTGCTTAGGAAGCTCCGCCTCTGGTTATTACTTTATTGGATTTGGGCCGAACTTCCCAGCTACCAGACGCCATAGTTATGCTTCCTTCAGATCCACTTGCGCAAACTCGCCCCAGAGCTCTCGACCATATCGCCTATTTATATAATTTTGATTATTTGTCGGATGATAATTAGAATTCTTCAAACTTTCAATTCTATTAATATCGAAATTCTTTTCGATCATCCCAGGCATCCATTGCATTCCGTTGTGCCGATGTGAATTTAAAACTAACGTAGTTGTGATTTCCTTTGTTTCGGCCTGTCCTGTTTACCCAGCAATTATCCTGAAGGACGCCCACGAGGCGCTACGACGGGAAGGTCCTATTTGTCAGTGACGGAAATATTGGACCAGCGGCTTCTAGGCTTACAGGATCCCAGTCGTCAGGACCTTTGCAGAAACACGAGACTAATACGACAAGTCTCGTGTCGCCAGGACGCGTGAGTTATGCGAGTCCTGGTGCCACTTATCCTGGCCCCACGTATCCGACTCTGGTCACTGGATGCTGGAGACCCTGGCCAGTCAAATCGTATAGAATTCCTTCGAGGGAAAGAATGGAAGGAAGTCAAGGGACATAGAGAAAACGTTTAGAGCTCTCATTGATCGGTGATATAAAATTCATATGTTTATAATCAACTGACAGAATGAACCCTGGGGACCTTCTTCATCGAAACTCGAGACCTTTCAAACTACCCAAACAGGATCCTCTTTACTAATTGGATAATTATTCATTTGAGATGAACTTTGTTGCTCGGTACAATATACAAATCGTACAATGTATCACTCGACGTGTTTAGATTGGCCGATCGGTGTGAATGACGAGCGTGCGAATGATCGCGACAAATATTTGTCCGATATGTTTTGTATTTGCTAGGATAGCCCATCGTGCGAAGAATTTGCGTAGGGCGCCGGCTAGAGTGTCTGACTGTTGTATTCTAGGTTTTAATTCCTTCGTATCAATATCTGTACCAGGAAGCTTTGATAAAATTATTGGGTTGCGAGACAGGATCTTTGAGGATGAAGAAAAACTCTTATGTAAATTAATGTACACTTTTATTATCATCCTTATTCGGCTGGAAATATCGTTCTTTATACAAAACTTTACAAATCTTATTCTTAACGCGGTAAAGTCGAATTTCTTGAGTCCTAATAATAGCGTGTCAATTTCTCAGATTATTTCCTGACTTGTGACCTATCCTTCATCAGGATCCCACGTGGAAATTAATACTCTTTGGTGTACGGGCGACATACGAATATCGGGCGCTTCTTATTCTCTGGTTAACCCTTCTATTTACATTATATATGTATATCTTGATAATAAGAATACGCCAAACTATTTACATGCTTCATTCATCTATACAATTACGGATATCCTTGTATATTTCTTATGGTATTAAGTCACCAGTGGTACCGGATCGTTTTCCTTTTTTAATTTTCTTTTTGGTTCTGATATTTCTAATAGCTATTCCATTTTCATTGCATCTGATTTGGCGGTTCTTGCTTTAATTCCAAGGCCCACATGTGCTGAGGCCATCCTGTGCGACCTTTGCCCTTTGACGTCTCCTCGAGGATTGAACTCGATGTGCTCTGAGTGCAAGTTTCGCTCTGTAACATTGGGAAAAAACAAATATTAAAATCATAGGAAGTAACATTCTTGACGTAGAAACGATCGGTGGTGGTCCACGGTTGGATGTTTTCTTGGGGAGAAGAAATTGTGAAAACCACAAAAGTAAAGGGCGCTTCCTGAGAACACCGCGGAAGTGGGAACGATTTTTGAAAATTGTTAGATCCCTCAAAAATGGTGACAGTCCTTCGATCATAGGTGCTTCAGGCGACTACCTGAAGACCTCACAGCGCGTTTTTCGGATTCTAGTATAAAAATAATTGCAGCATTCCCCTCGAGAGTATTGTATCCTAATAAAAGGATTTTGTAGCAAGATAATTTGTACTTTTGTCAAATTCATCATAAAGATCAGCAGCCAATCCTCTGTAATTCCGCGAGTTTACCGATCCGCGTATTTTGTATGTCTCTAGCAGTGGTACGATTGTTTTATTTTCACAGGACATCATGCACGATAATGCACTTTTAAGTAACATCTTTGGCTAAGAATGGGGTCTCAATTAGGAGACTAACGTTTAGTTTAACGTAATGCGCTTACTGGATAGGGAGTTTATGAAAGACAAGTCCATAACGCGCCTCATAATCCGTCGGGAAGAAATTGAATAAATAGAAAGGAGAGAAAAAAATCAAAAAACAACGACAACTCTGAGTAATCGAGCAAGAAGAACTTTCTGATGGGATCCTCCTAAAAACAGATTTCGTAAATTGTAACGAAGTAAGGAAAAAACAGTTTGAAGAAGAGAGAGAAAAAATAAATAGAGCAAGAACATTCCAATATTCTGACGTTTCCGAGTATCGAGACCCAAAGCCGTCTCTCTTCGTCACTGTTCTCTCCTCTCTCGTGGGACAAGCTCAGAAGTTATGAAGTGGCCAGGAAGATTATGGCGTAAACAGTGTGACGTTCCAGGCTCCTTTTAAAAAGAGTCCATCGAGCGTCTCTCACGCGCCTAAAGAACTCCAAAATAATATTAACTGAGCTCTGAGATAACTCACCGGATTCTGCTGGGCCTTATTTCGCCGTCCATTCGACAATATTTCAGCCCTAAAAGTCTGCGGCTCTTCGCCCTCGTCGCTCTCCAGTACGGCCATTAAATACCCAATATAGGATGCTGCCAATCTGAGCGTTTTGATTTTTGATAATTTCGTATCAGCAGGTACATTTGGAATGCAATCCCTGAGATCAGCGAATGCATTATTTATGCTCTGCGTCCGTCTCCGTTCCTTTTTATTTGCCGTGTTTCTCCTTTTGGGCCTCACGATCATCCCCTCGCGGACACCGTGGAGATGCTGGATACTGCCAGGCTGGAGCACGGGATTGGATTGGTACTCTTGTCTCCCCAGAGTATCCGTCGCTTGTGGATAAACCATACTGGAATATTGACTTCCAATAGGATGAGCGTACTGTTGATGATTGGTATAATGAGACGATGATGAGGAGGACGGTGAGAAATGGGAATCCTGGATACCAATCTCTTCTATGAGCGGCGGGGTGGAAGCTGCTGGACTTCCGGCGCCTGAACTTCCTCCAGAGATACCTGAATCGGCGCACCAGTATCCAGACTGTCCATCCGTATCCATACCCATTGGACCTGCAAGAAATCACAAACACCATCGTCACCTCACTGCCATTCTCCTAATGATTTATACTCATGACAATTTATATTTAATATAAAGATAACTGACCGTAGGGAAGTTGCGTGACGTAATTATAAGGTTGATGCCACTGCGGATAATAATCCGCCTGAGCTTCGTATCCACCAAGCATGTTTTATAATTTATATTTTTTTTTTAATATAAATTTTACGGTGCACTCTCACGGAATGATATATTCTAAAATTGAAATTCCAGAATTCTTTTAAATGTTTCTGCTCATTTAGGGTGTTTAATAATATTTTGTCTTACGTTACGGTTATCCACAGTACACAATAGACACCACAGACTGTCACAACCCTTCCTAACGAGGGCCCCAGGGGTACGGAGAGTTGATCTCAAAATTCTATGGGGTTTCTAATGACGCGTGCGCGTATGTGGGTGCTGCCGAAATGACACTGATGTGGGATCGAGCTCTGGATCTCCGTACCACAAGTGTTTACACGAGTTAAGTTTATGATCTGGGTGGATACCCAGTAGACCCAACCCACTGGCGGGGCTTCGTGCTCCCCCCAGCATATCCCTTTCTACGCCCCTGAATGCTATTCAATTAGTAAATTGAATTCTCAGCTCTTGGAGAGAGGGATGATTTAGATGATAGATTAACCAAAATTTAAGATAAGCTGTAGAGAATCGATTTTTTTTTTATTCCACAAAAATATTATTAATAGCGTGAGCTTTAGATTCTTATTAAAAAATGATGGTACAAATTTGAGAGGCTCTTCGTGTCTCTCTCAATGCAGTTTGATCGATTGGAAACACTTGGAAGGATCTTTGCTAGTCAGTTTTGTCGAATTCTTAAAAAATACAAAATGTTACTCGTGTCTTTTCCCTGGTGGATGAACGGGAGAAGAAAAAAACATTAGAAAAACTGTCAAAAGTTTTCTGCCGACCGAGTGTCGGGTTCCGACAGGGCTAGACGGTAGCAATCCCCAGGGGGTTGATTTTAAAACCGAAAAACCTGCTGGCATAAATAAAGATGCGTATCTCGCGTCCATCAATTTTATAATAGGGAATCTTATATAGGTTAAGCCAATTAAATTTTGTAAATCGTTCAGTTAATTCTACGATACACCGTGTCAGACTTACCTAACCATAAAGGTACGCGTCCTTACATTATCCACGTGTATGGGGAAGCTCGAGAAGTAACCAGTAATGTTGAGCAATAAATAAGACAATTAGAGATAGGAGAAAGCGTCTGGTACGTGGTGGGACAAAGGCCAGACGCCACGAGATTTCAATTATTTCTCCACCCTTCTGACAACTAGACAGGATCTCACTTTGAGAGAATATGCGCCAGGCCGTGCGAGACATAATGTCACTGTAATGGAACAAACGATAAGATTAAGGTAGATCAACGATAGAAGGAAAATATTAAGAAAAAATATTCTCCCTCTGATTTACTCAAATGTCTCTAGTGGTGCTAGTTATTAGAACTGATAAAACCAGCGCAAATGTCAAGTTCTCTGATGGCGGCCATCTTGAACACGCGAATGCACTGAAGTTAGAAACACGCGAGAGTCAGTGGCACTCATGCTTCTCTCAAAGAAATAAGTCTATGCCGACGATGCCGACGTAACGTGAATGAAGAAGCACTTGAATACCGACTAATTTTCATCCTTTGATCTTATCCGACTGCCGGAGTCAGGCTGCAGCATGGAATATGAGCTACGAGTTCTCTCTGACTCTAGACAACTCTTGGGACACTTGATACCTGACACAAGGGAAGATACAAATTTCTCTTTAATACCGTGATTACAGAAATTACAATACCTTGAAATCCACAAGACGCGATACCTTGGATTGGACGTGCGACAGTGCATCGATGGATTTCTAGTGGAGAGTGTAAAAAGTGAACTTTTGTAAAGAGTGAGGTTATGGCGGTGAGTGAAAGCTTTTCTCTAAAGGGTCGGCGGATTGTCAAACGAAGAGTGTTCTGGCGTGTCTGCTGAAGAAAGTGAGTGATTCTGGAATGCGGTATCCTGCACCAGGATACCGATAATAACGTGCCGCTATCTGTCGAGTCCTGGTGATGCCGCCTGTGCCTCCTGCTCGCGATATCTATTAAGTAATGATCGTGATAGTTAAGTGGAGAAAGAGTGAGAGTGCAGAGTATAGGAGGCCTTCTGGAACAAGGAACGATCCTGGGATGCTGCAGGTTCCAAGGATAAAACGGAAGAAAGTTGTATGGATAAAATTCTGCTCGGTAAGAAGTCTAACCTAACTTTTAATATGACGAGGTAGCCCTTTTTGAACAGTCTATACGGTGCATGGGTAGACTGAATTGTGAGTGTGGAATAAAAATATAAAAATACCGTTATAGGTTATGTCAAAAATTTTCCCAGGGATTGCTTTTTTTGTCGCACAGGAAGGAAATCCTTTTATGAGACAGGATCGTCAACCCTTCCAGTAATAATAACTACCCCTCTATAACCAGATGAGCCATTACACCAATGTATACCAGAGCCTACACAGCAATGAATGGGAAAGTTATGAATGAACGATCCTGGCTGCTACAAGGAATTCTTCAAAAATCTTAGAAACGGTAATTCGTTTATATACTATATAGGATACATGCAGGCGTAGAATATAGCGGAGATGAAAGACGGGACGAAGATGAGGACGTTGTCATCGTTCTCGCGAAAATAAATAAATCCACGTTAGGCTGTCTTGCGACGTTGCGCAGAACGTCTCACCTTCTGTTTTTACATCCGATTTTCATGACAGCCGTAGCCTGTCACGGTAGGGATAAACCGAGGAAAACCAGAGAGAAAAAATGGCCTACTTAACCGTACAAAATAATAATTAGGGGAGAGTGAGTCTCGGCGTTAACGAGAGATGGCGCGCGCACCTCGCGGCATTATACCAGCACGAGCTTAGCACGCGAACTCTTGTTTTTATTTCTTCTTGCGAGACAGAAAGGTTGAGACACGTTTTGAGAAAAACAACAATTCTTATGCCATTCCGCGAGTATATGGATGTTCGACATGATGGATTCTCGAGAATATATAAAAGAATGGGCTGTTCTCGAGAGATCATAAAAAGGTACATAAGAAACAAGAGTAGTATCTTTTTGGTGGCTACTAGTTAGTAAATACATAGCTACAAGAATTCTGGTCTATCCTATGGGAAAGAAGTTGTAAAAGAAAAGAGAGAGAGAGAGAAGCAGTGGACCACATATGCTCTTAGTCGTTTATTACGGTCCGATGAACATTAATGTTGCCACCTCGTATCTAAACTCTTCAGAAACTTCTCGAAAACTCGTAAAACTCGCTAGGAACACTCTTGTTATTGCATTTAACATGAAGTAACTAAGAAGCGCCTTGACTCGAGCGTTATTATACATCATTATTTTTATTCTTACCAGAGTCCTATCATGCTGGATGAAATTGAGTTTCATTGAATTATGCGAAACAGCATCGGAATCAGAAATGGCGGAATTTTTCGTCGTGAGTCAAAGCACGGTAAACGGTTAGACTTGATGGTATTACGGTGAGCAAGGAGAACCGATGAGAGAGAGAGAGAGAGAGAGAGAATGGGCCATGTGGTCTTCCACCAAGATATCAAATCATACCACGTACGCCGCGCCGCCACCTAAATATAGTTTATTGCGTTACCGAGTATTAATGGAGGCTTCCATACGTCAAACGCAGTACCCAAAGGTTACATTCTAATCCTAAAAATCGTTGAAGCAGATGAGAGGAACTTTGAAATTCCTTTGAGAAAATCCAAAGTCTCGTGCATCCTCCATAAAAGTGCCATACGACATGTGTACCGTACGTCACACACGTATCATTGCTATTGGTCGAAAGTCGCATCGACTGTCGTTATATCTTGCCAAACGGGGAACCTTTTATCTTTTTCTATTTTTTTTCTCCTATTATGAGAAATTAGTCAGCCAGTACTCATGGACATGGTCTGGCTCTCAGGGGCATGATTAAATACCAGTTATGTATCGAGTCAGGGACAGGAAGGAAGCAGTTATGGCAGGTGCTTCAGTGAACGTGGGTGGCGTGTGCTGGCCTCCTGGTTCCAGGGTGGGTCTGCTCTGTTCTGTTCATGGAGTTAATGTAAACACCTCGTCCGTACACGTGTCCTCTGTATATTATACGTATCGTACACACGCTCTGCTTACTATGGACCTGGTCTCGATCTTCATTCATGAAAGGATCAGGATTTTAAACTGTGGAAGAGACAGCGTATAAGAACAGAATGAATGGCCGAGGGAGAGTTTCGGGAGAAAAAAGAAAAGCGACAAAAGTACGAGGATGTTTCTATTGAAATATTTGGGGCTTATTCGGGGAGTCGAATGTTGGTGAGATTTTTTTTTTTCTAATTCGATGAGACAAAAAAGGGTACGGAAATAAGAGACCAATTTGTAGAGTGAAATCCCTTTGCTATCTCTCCAATACATACAGTATATTGATGTTAACTTCAAGGGAGATACTGCCGGCCGTGAAACGGCTACTTTTAACTGTCGGAATAATAAACAAACCCTTTTTGTTTCTAAAAGTCCACCGTATATACAGTGGCCCGTTGTTGGATAAATCATCCCTGATCTGGGTTAATAAAATTGTCGAGTATCATATTTCATCTATGGCGCCCGAGTGACTTACTATACAATATAGCTCTACCCTATATGTTACATATGTTACTCTATGCTACATAGAAAAAAACAAGGTCTTTGAAGCATACGAATTTTTATTTAATTCAATCGCGAATCTTCACCGATACAAGGAATTCACATTAAGATATTAATATATAGAGATTTCTGTTACTTGTGGCTATACTATATGTACCGAATGGGGCAATTAGAGTGAAAGAATCTGAAAACAGCGTCGACTTGACTTTAAGTTAAATTAGCTTAGAATCTTAAGTGGGTTTATCTCCCTTTTTCCCAGGGTAGCACCCGCGCTACTCGAGTGCCCTTGGCAAAAAGTCCGACCCCACTGTCGACCCCGTTACCATCAATATGCACTGCCGCTCCCGATTGGCCAGATCTTATATTAGAATAATGGGATAACAGTTACACCACCGCCAAAAAGAATTCTGATAAATTTGCTCTCCCCTTTTCAAAATGTTCCCAGACCTGGCGCTAATGTCACAGCGTTGAAACGCTTCGTTGCCAGGAAGCCGAAGAGGCGAATCTCTGGCGACGCCCTCCGCATCTCGGATTACACTTCTGTTCCCCATGGTGGGCGTCGCACTACGTCATGGGGATCTCTTACACGATATACAACACTCACTTTTATCCCTACTACACTACTATTGCTACTATTATGCTAAGCTCATACAGTCCTTACTATTTTATTTCTTATCTCGACTGGCCCCTTGTTGCACAGTACCTTTTTTAGAGCTCGTGATAAGAGTGATGTGTCCTGATCACTAGACACAATTCTCGATTATAACCCTTGCGATTATGTGGAATTGGACAAGGGTGCAATTTCAGGGATGAACATCCAAAGTCAATATAGCCATAGACTTTAAAAGTGGACAGAGGTTTTTTTTTTTAAATGTATTTTATAAAATTTGTACTCTTTCAGTGGTTATTTCCTGATAACATTAGTAGCTCGAATGGATTTGGCTGGCCCAGTTAGCTCAGGCTTGTCTGTTGGCAGTGACTGCCAATATTTCTGTCAACGACTTGGCAGCGGATAACTGTCAGCGAACCAGGACGCAAATGGGGGTACCAGCGAAGGGCATTTCGCTGGCTTTGACTTTTGGCTCTAGCTGCTTTGTTTCCAGAAGAAGGTCCGTCGGCTCCCAGGGTGGACCGGTGGAACTCAAGTTGCGATGGCGCCAGTAAGGCCGATCTCTCGATACGATTTACGAGTTCCATGCGTTCTCATACACCACGGTCCAGAGAGACGCAGACGCACAAATCCATGCACTCTGACGTAGGTAGACAACCTTTTGCGTCCTTCTCTTCATATGCAACCACTTGACTTTGGCCCTCTTCATATTTCACACTTATCCACCAGCAATTTCTTCCATTCTCTGACCGCTGCTCTGCATGACAATATGTTTTTTATTAATGATCGGACTATCGGAGACCGGATAAAATTAAAAATATAGATCTCATTAAATTTATTAGGTCATCTGATCTTGCCAATAAATACATTGATCTTTAGGTCACTCATGGTAGATCCCCATACTTGGTTTGCTTATATAAGGGACATGTGCTATTCTGCCATATGCCTTTTTTCCCTTTCATTTTCAAAAAGTTAAGTGGCGAATTGACCTGATACAGCTTAGACTATTTAGGAAGACAAATATTTATCTCAGTGTCATCGTCCCAGTAAGAGCTCCTCGAATTTTCCCTGAATTATTTAAGAAAATTAAAAAAAAAATAGTACAAGTGCCTCCTGCATTTCCATTGCTTCCCCTTTTCCTTTGGTATAGGATATTCAAGCTGTCCTCAGTACTAAATTCCCGTATAGTAGGATGTCCACGTGTGTACCAGATCATCGTTCCTTCCTGTCCAACTATATCGTCCCTGGATGACCCGTCGTATTGTCCGACACTCCGGTTACAGTTTATTAGGGTCAGGTCGTGCGAGACGCGTGCTCCTCCTGGAGGTTTTCTTCGGTGACACGAGAGGACAATGGTCAGGTCGCCAAGGGAGGTCGACGCCAAGACGTCCCTGACCTCCGTTAGCGCCAGGTCCATTGCGCCTGAAAGATGCAACAGGATTCTTATTACATATTCCTGGACACACGTATTCCGCATTGATAGCTGGACTTGATTCGATGCTGTTTATCGGCTTGTCGTTTCTCTAATGGACAATTTAGTGGGGTCTACTGGTGACGCAATTTTCGCGGGGGTAGAAAACAACAAGCCCCTCATAACTTCGTCCGTAATACTGGCCCTTGCAGATGTCACAGAAACCAGGGACAATAAGTGAAATCTATCCGTTTGTTCCTCGCTGCAGGACGTCCTGAGCATGTGCTAGCCAGACATCCGTAACATCCCTTTTGAATCGCTCTATAGCGATAGTCACTGAGAATTATATTAATAATGAGATGCATTCGGGGAACAAAACCGCATAACGTATCCAGGGATAGTTTTATGAGTAAATAAGGACGTTTCTCTATTTCAGATTTATTGCAGTAGGCGTATTACTCTATTTTATGGTTACTTTATAGGGATAATACTTTATATTCACATATATAGTACGGAGAGTTCAAGTATGCGTAACGTACTATACGAAAGAAGGAAGTGTTGGCGTTACGAGATTTACCTGTCGTGTCAGATTTATTATAATGTATTATAATAGAGTTGGAGACGTTTCTGAAGTTTCTAGCTACCTTTTCTGCGATTTCCCACGCAACAATATCTATTGATGTCCCCAGAGTGTCGTCTGCACGTGCGGCACCAGGAGGCGCGACCCTCGAACGACTCCATTCTGACTTTAATGATGTCATCAACGTTCCCACAAAGTTCAATTCACTTGGAATTATATTCTGGCTAATAGAAATTCATCTCTTAGTTCGTCCTGATCCGTCCAGCGATACGTGTGGCCAAAGCCAAGGAGCAGCATCCCTTTCGGTCCAGCGATGTAATTTTGACATTGGTTTTAAAAAGAGAATCTTTCCCGCGAAGAAGATTTCTTGTTAAGGTCATTTCCACGAGGATGAGTATCCATTACTTCCAAGGAGAGGACAGGCCACTCATTGTCGGCAGATCGACTTACTTAGCCGCGTCCCTCCTGTTGCCTCCTGGTGTCTTCATCCCTGTGGAAGACGTGTCACGAAGGGTCTAAATCCCAGTAGAGCCTAAGTAAACAGGGACACGGGCCAGTAACGCCAAGACTCTTCGTGGATTTCTTTTTTTATCCTCTTTTTCTCTCCTTCACTTTCTTCTACAACCCTTCTAAGGAGCTAAATGGAATAGATTACAAGAGACGCGGAGATGGCATCTACACACAGGATCACCTCAAGAGCTACATTGAAATACTTGAGAGAGGTCTTTTTAATCATTACATCACTGTTCCCCGGCTATTGGGATATATTAGCCACCTCTTCAAGAGTGGTACTTTAATTAATTATTATAAATTGTAATACCTTTCTCTATTAAAAATCTATAAATTCATTGTCCTACGCACGCATTAAGTTTTAATCGCTTCTCGCGTTCTATTAACAAATTACAGGCGACAACTTTGACGTATTATTTAAAATTAAATTTCGGCAGTTCATTATAGCTAAGATGTGTCCTCAAAGGCTTTGTTGTCGAAGCTCTTTCCCGCCGTAACATTGCTGTCTCTTTCGTGTAATTCCCTCTTTTCTCTACGGACTTTGGTGTCAAAGTTTTCTTGCTCACGCAATCCTTGTAATGCATACAGAGTATTGCTATTTGAATGGGTGGATCCCATGATGGAGATGTAGGGGTTCTCCTGGTTCCTGGGACACTCGATCTTGTCGACATAAAAATCTTTGTTGACATTTCTCAAAAAATTGTTGGCATAATCAGGACTGCTGCGTCCTGCGTCTGTACTTTCGGTAGTGTATATTTGTGATGCTGTCATTCTTGTGTCATTCCATGATTTGTACAAGGTATCGTCAGAGCCGTTGTTTTCGAAAGTCTTCCTGCTTCCTTGAGGAACTATGCCGCGATGCAGACTTCTCGTTAGAATGCGACTTAGAGTAATGAATGGCACCTCGAAGAAGAGGTGCAGGATTACTGCGAGAATTACGGATAGGACGAGATAGCCGAGAAAAGTATTTGTCTGAAAAGGATTTTGAAACTTTGAGCATTTTTAATTTCATGAAGTACCACACTATGGAAGATAATAATTATGACAATTACCCCGGTGAAGGTGGTGAAATTACTTGATATTCTGGTATTTCCTGAGTCATATAATATTATTATAAAATGACAGAGAAAAATACAGTACGTCAACTTGCTTAATGGTACCCAACCCCTCCATGATAAAAATTGATTGACAAAACCTTGAAAAAAAGAAATGTTTAATTGGAGTAAAGATTCCATTGATATTTTATTCGTTTCATTAAAGTCGCCTTAATTACCTCCGTAACCATGAACGCTGGTAAATATTATCCAAGCTACGAAAAGTGCAAATACGTGTCTATGTAATCCAGCGTAGAAACTGGCTTCAATTTTATTGTAAACGTAATCATACTTATACATATTGTATGGTCCAAAAACAACGGCAAGACCGGAAGCCATTCCGATTAACCAACCAGCGATCACATAGCGCTATAAGGAAAAGAAATTCATAAATATTATTTATACGAACTTTGAAAATGTATTCAATAAAATTAACATACGTTAGGAATGTTTAAGGATCGCGAACGAGTTTTACATAGTAAATATCCAAGTCCCAAACCCATGATATGAGGCCCAGCACGTGTGTATACGTTCTTATAAATTTTGACAAAGACTTTGGTGACGTCAAATAAGCTAAAGAGGAATAATGTCACATAAATAGATGCTACATCACTTTTACATTAATTAAAAAATTAAACTCACTCCATTGTATAGATCATGGTCCCAGGAAGTTCATAATAGTAAGTAATAAAGAATGGCACAAGTATCGATATCAATATGCCTGTACCGAGAATACTCCAGAAGAATATGCTTCTTTTGAATCTTAACATAGGATACAGAAAAATGGGTGACAGCCATACCAGTTGCATGTCCACAGAGAGATACCAGGATTGGTCAAGACACTGCAAAGTCCAATTGATAAAATATCTAAATTATCCAATTGTAATTTTACTTTAATAATCTTATTAGTTGTACCCATGCCTACCATTTGACCATCGATTACGTAATTATTCACATAGAGTAAATTTGTCCACCAATTCTTACGGCATGGCTCTGTACATGCGGCTATCCACTTATTCCAATAGGGTCCACTTCCAAGTTTGTAAAAAAGTGTCGCATAGAATCCAATCACCATTGCGTACGCTGGTGTAAGTCTGTGTAAAAGATATTCATACATTCTCATAATGTTTTTACACGTGCTTCGGTTATCATACATTATGAGTGTTTATGCATCTGCTTGACACTTTTTTCATAAATCACGAAATTTCAACAGGTGTAATACCACGTTAGCACGTGTTTCCAAAATTCACCTTATATATCGATGAACATAAAAGCTCAGTATATCGAATGTCTTATCAGGATTCTTCTGTTTCTTTGAGAAATTTGTATAAGCAAGCAATGTACCACTGAGAAGGAAAAAACTATCCGTAGCGACATTCCCATTGAATGCAAAAATACCGCGGAAGCTTCCAATCATCTAAAAGTAAAATAAATCATGAATTTTACATTAAATATTTGTCGACATATCCCTACTAAACTGTAAGTTCAGTAAGGGAATTATTTGATATCAAACGAGAATTCGATTATCGGTGCGGAAATCACTTATAATATATTAATCTGAGAAATTAATATTTCTTATCATTTATATAAGTCTTACTAAGAATGTCAGCGCTCAAGGGCGATAATGCTACGAACATCAATTTGCATCTCTCATCAATGCACTTTCAGCCTTGACAAGTGATCTTTGCATTTTTTTTTCTATAGATATTATGTTCTTCTCTATTCAATTCCCTCAAATCCCTTACCCAGAAAACTGATGTCAGGTTCAGCTTGGGATTGAATATCTGGTGGAAGTAGGTGTGTAAATATATGACCCAGCAGATGCTGAGGAACCTTATGCCATCAAGACAGGTTATGGAGTCTGCACGTCTGTTGGTGTTCAGAAGATTCTTGCCATTGGTGTAAATTGAAAATGATGTGAGGATGCTGTTTCTGCTGTCTGTAATCAAGTATCAGAAGAAGATACTCCAGGGATGCTGTATGTGATATAATTGATTTACGTATATGGCGTATGTATGCTCTATTTAATCAGAGTACTCTTCTAAATCTATGTAAATGCCTTTTACCTTTACGTGTTTTGCTTTGATGCCTAATTTTTATCACGTCGTAGGTTGTGCTCGTGATTACGATTACCAGGAAGATACCCAGGATGGATCTGTAAAAGGACTACCAATGAGACAATAATAGGTGCATCTTTACTTTTTAGATATAAAATATTTTTTTTCTTACATATAAGCAACGTCCCACTGATCTAACAATCTCTTATCAGTATTTAAGGTGTGACAAGAATGCTCATCCACCGATACCATCATCTCTATCCGATCTTTGACCCTTAAAGGATCAAGGGCTAGATTCAACGCAGCTGATATCTCAGAATAATTACAGGTAGACGGCACGCACCACAACCATTCGAATATCATAGGTCTTTTCAATATCGCGTTTGGCATACCCTAATAATTATTTATTTTCCAGATATGAATGTATGTTAAATATAGTTTCTTGAATATATACGAACCGAAGCCACTGCGGCATTATTAAAAAGATCTCTAGCATCAAGATCATCCACAGACACTGGATTTTCCGGAAATTTAAATTGTACAGTAACGCTGCAGGCTTGTCCAATGAAGTCATATCCGGTCTCCACGCTAAGACACTCGTCATAATTACCAAGCTGCTTGATATTTCCAGTAATCACACCAGGAGATAGTTTTGCCGAGGAATCGAACACTGAAATATAAAGAAATAAAATGAAATCAAAGAATATGAAAGGGAATGATAAACAGACTGAATGTTCCCTAGTCAAAAAGATGTGAGTAAAACAATCAAGCCGTAGCCTTGACTCGCTGTAGTTGGTGCGCTCAAATGATTCAAGTGTCCCAGGGAAAGATAATCGTAATTGGGAATCCAAAATGGCACTCGTGGGTGGCTCTTACGAGGGATCATATCAGGGAAGATGCAAATGCACTTCTCACAAAGTGTATCCAGTCCCACGCTTGGACCTTGACGGAGTTACCATAACGGTTATCACTATTACAATACAATTGTTATCACAGCTGATTAAAACTATATCTACACCCATTGCTGAGCATTACTGCTATGCAATATATAATAAATAATTTGATGTATTCAAAGGCTGATTATAATTTGAAATGAAGTGCTGTGAAATCGAAAAAGATAAGGATAACTGTGCACGAAAAATTAAATCCATTGTTATTTTTCTACTTTTGTTATTGATTATATACTTTATCAGTATTTTCCCAATAATTTTTAACATTTTTATTGCCCGACGCCAGACTCTTATCTAAAGACCGTACTTCTAGGTTAGATACGGAATAGATACTAAATTGTGGATATCAAGATTTATCTGAGATCCTGATATTGCATAATGATTATACTACGGTTCCTTTAATGATAAATGATGATTTGTAATCTAGTGTCAATGACATTTAATCGAAGAGGCACTAATGAATCCTCAATAAATATCAGCATGATAAAATTGAATATTGCTTAACACTTTGCCGGCCGCTGTCACGTATACGTGACTTTTTTTTTGCCAACCGTTATCCGCCGCTATCACGTACTCGTGACTTTTCTTTCTCCAGCGGTGATGCTTAATTTCCATGTTTGTGTAGGGAGATAGATTGTTGCAGAGCAATGTTTGACAAACAGGGAACTGTGGTTTCAATTGTTTTCCCCTCCCAATTTACCAGATTGTGTTTTATTGAATTCTTTAAATACTTTGCCGGCCACATCGAAGCGGGTGCTTGTTCGATTAGTTTGACACTGTCTTTCGCTGCCTCCGAATAAAAGTAAAGTAAAGTGCAGCTTGTAAAGTCTGCACTTCTGCAAAGAAAAGAAGTTCAACCGCATATACATATGTGTTCTTCGTGTAACATTCCTCTGCATGTAGGAAAATGCTTTAAAATTTATCACACAAAAAAAGAATATGGATCCTAAGGGTTAAATTTTTTAAGTAAAATGTTTAAGTAATAATTTAAAAATATAAGTTTATACAATAAAAATGTTGTAACAGTTACCTTAATGCCTTCTCTAATAATAATTACATTGCAACTACTTATGTTACGAACGATTGCATAAATACCACCGTTGGAGAGCAGTAGAACTTGCGAGATTCATCTCGCCGGCGGCAGCGCAACGGCGACTCGAGAAATGTGCGGCCGGCAAAGTGTTAAGTTGCATCTCCATCACCATAAACACTGCTTTTTGCTTCTCGATTCCACAGTACATTTAAATGCTGATACAGAATTTCCTGTTTGTATTCCGTAGCACGTGAGGAAGTCTTAGAAATATATTTTATGTTTTCATGTTTCACGTATCTTATGTCTGAAGATTTTCCATGTGATTATCACTACAGCAATGTAATTCATATGGTATGCTCAATCAATCTCTATGATGTATATGCATATACTGACAGTAATGCAATCTCTCTTATTTCCCTTAAATGTTGCAGCACTGCGTTTATTATTGGAATCGAGCAATTGAATGCTGTATGGCACTGATGATGTATCGCCATTGTTAATATATAATCTGAACGAGAAGTCATTGTTAACATAAAAATCGAACATCAGCCGATTGACTTTCGATGACGCCAGTCAATTTCTGAGACACAAGGACGGTCATCGGCATCATTGTTACTCCTTACTGACTCAGTTAGACCTCCTACGACGCATATAAACCGACTATGCGTGTAATTGCGTCACGCACTATTATTCTCTTCGGTGACAATTACCAACTATAGGTTTATGTTTATCTTAGGTGCAAAAATAACATGCACATTTGTTCACCTATTCGGAATTAACTCATCATCCACAATTTGAGCGACCATTTTATTCTTTTACGGTAGACAATTTTTTACCATTCGTATTACCAATAATATGTGAAAGAGATGCTCATGTCCAGGAATTTGTGGTCTAATTCTCTGAGCATATCAAAAATATTCCTTAGATAAACGTTCTTAATCGTTAAACGTGTGCGTTATGAACATGAAGGGGTACGTTTGCTCAACTAGCAATAATTGATTTGATATGATAAATCCAAGTATAACGGTATTTACATTTTTAAACTCAAAAATGAACTAAGCACAACAGGTGATTTAGACCAATTATATTCTTGGGCAGCAATTTTTTAAATTGCTAATATGTAATTGAAATATTGCGTTAACTGGAGATATGAGATATTTTCTGACAAAAATCCTTACTATAAATACCATTTGTTAGATCATAACATACTTTGCAATGCCCATGGTGAATATTGCTCCAGTGCTCCGAGGTAAAGTGCACTATCCTGTAGACACTTCGCTGAGGCATTTTTCACCGGAGCAAAAGGTTTTCCCAGGACATTAAGAAGCGTCACTTCTGGTCTGACGGCAGCAGAAATTTTCATCAGCAAAAATCCCAGGGTGAAATTTAACCAATACATCCTCGTTGCTACTTCTTTCATCTACTATATATACATATATCGTATTTTATAATGGTATATTGCTTAAGCTTTGTTTCAAACTGAAAATAAGATGCAAAAAATGTTCACCACGCTAATAATCTTCCTTCGGCATACCGTTAGGTACAATTCTAATGAGAACTGAACTGTTCATGGTAGCAATCGCTGGGTCGCTTATATATTGCACGAATCGTGAATATGACGGGGGTAGATATTTCCGTAAGCACCGACAACGTAGAATTGCGCCGCGAGTAGATACTCGCGTAGATACTTATCTCGCGAGTATCGCGAGTAGATACTTATTCGTGAGTAGACTCGCAATAAGATGATAAGATAAGATGATAAGTGATAAGATTATCACTCTGGTCGGTTTTTCGTTAATTAGCACTTTTATTTATCTCTTTCTCCCTTATATGTATATAATATTTCTCTGTCTATTATTGTAATTAATTTTAGTTATATTCCACTCATTCATAAGTTCCCACGATGTAGTTATCAGAACTTTTAATAAATCTGTAGCACCCATACAATCGGATCTATTTGTTTAATAGATATCGTTTCAATGTTTTTTATGGTGTGGATGTTGATTCGCTATCCGTAGTAGATTATTACTGAAAAGGACAAACCATAATATTTTATTTTGATCTTTAGTTAAAAAAATAATTATTAGAAATATATCATTTCTAGTGTTTACGATAATTGATCATTGACCAGAAGTGGAAATTGCAAACGGTAGGTCGTCAAAACGAAAGTCTGAGGCTCATATTCGACACGATGCAAGCTACTTTCCCGCGGAAGATGTATGTCTATATGCATATGTGTCTCAGGTGGCGGTAAGTCACCTGTCCCTTAGGAATGCGAGAAACTTGCAGGTTTCATCGCATTCCTTAATATATATTTTATTATTTATTATGGTGAAGCATTACAGCAATTTTAAAAACTTGGTAAGATTATACGTTTTATAATCATTGATGATCTGGTCTAATTTTGTAGTAACACGATAACTCTACTTGTTTTTCAATTATTTAATTGTTGGAAAAAGTTTACTGACATTCCAGGATTCTGGGTGGAGATTTATATGTGATTGTGATATAATTCTATTAGATGCTGTATTTAATATATTGCATTTTTTTATTTATTTGTGAATATATAAGATACAAGATACTCTAAGATGTCAAACAAGGTTTATGCTAACCAAGGAATGCTGGTTTTGTATATAGTGCATATTTCATAAGCCGTCTATGCCTGTAAAGTATACTGTATAGAATTGTATATATACCTAGACATGGGGTGATAATTATATACGTGATTAATAAATGTTTAACAAAATGAAATAATATCGTGACACTGTCAGTAAAAGTGTACATAATACCTTCAGCTTAATTATTCTGTCATACATATAGGTATGTCACAGAGAACCAATATAAAACCAAAAATTATAATATATGGACTTCATTGTTAAATTAATGAAAATATCCATTTGATTGCGTACCTAATTTCTGTGATTGCATAAAACAAATCAATCTTATAGCCTATATATTATTTGACTATCCAATTTCTTCTATTATTTTTTGGACATCTTGCCAGACTTTATTAACATATCGTGATGCATCTACCTTATACACAAGTCCTAACTTCTCATAATATTGAATAATAGGCATTGTCATAGTCACATAAGTCTGATGCCTCTTTCGAAGACATTCCTCATTATCGTCAGTTCTTCCACTGCCAGCCTGACCTCGGGCTAAGCAGCGCTGTGTACATATTTGCTCATTGCAATCCAGGAACAAAACACCTTTAACAGTTGCCTTATCAGACATTGTCTGTAAATAGAAATATGATACATAAGTAATGTAAACAATTATTCTAAACTTTTAGAGAACTAAAACGATGTACCTTCTTCCATCCTTCGACATTATCCTGATTCCTAGGAAATCCATCGATGAGGAATTTAGAAGACCTATCCTTGGACTCTTGCATGGCACGATCCAGGAGGTTGCATGTTATCTCAACAGGTACTATGGTACCATTTACAATGTGGTTTTCAATCAAATCCCCAAATTCTGAGCCAGGTCTCTCACGTTCCTCTCTTAGAAGATCACCGGCTGATAGATGAACATAACCAAATTTTTTGACTATCTTTTTGCATATAGTGCCCTTGCCGGCCCCAGGTCCTCCGAGGACGAAAACTACCTCTGGCTTTTGCATAGCAGACATTGCGAGACTCCGCAGTCCCAAAGCAAAACGGTTAATCATAAAGAGTCTACAACTAGCGAATCAAACTCAACTGCCACGTCATGAGGGATGACAGGTTCTACCAATCCTGAAGCCACATTCAGTCAGTTATCACGTTCGCTGTACTTCTTTTTTAAAGATTAGATTAGAATTTACTAACAATTCTAATAATATCAACGACTGCGTAACAATGAAATATATTACTGGACAATGCTATTGTTTTTTTCGTATTTCGTAAGATATTGTCTATTAGGTATGTTTTCAAATTTCTAATGAATCGAATCAACAAGGAAAATTTTACATTAGACGACCTTATTCAAATATTTTGTGTTTAACATGATTTTTCCTGAATTTGTATAAAAATTCAGTTTATTATCAGGTCTCTGCCGGTAATACCTAATATCAGACGCTTCTATTTACAAGGAAAGCCGTAATAATGTTTCGTTCCTATTATGATTTTTTAATATTACAGAATCTTCGTTTGTAATCAAATCGATTGCAATATGTGTTTGCTGTAAAAAAATTATCTTAAAAAATTTTGATTGAGAAAAGTTAATTCAAATAGCCACGCTTGTGGTAGGTAATTTGATTAACCTTGAATTCAAGTGTGTGATAGATTTTAACACATACATACATATGTAGCGCGAGGTGTGCGATAGCACGTTGGAAGTAACCTTTAGAATATCGATTTAAGTAATTATGTAATAAATAAGATTTATGTGTAACTAATTCTCATTATGCCTTGTAGATAGCAGGTAATTATCTTTTTTATGCAAATATCTTCCTGCAATGTCATGTCCTTAGTACTAATACATATGACTGAATAAAGTGGTTGATAGGGTTAGATTTTAATGGGTTTCAATGAATCATAATCTTCATTTAACGATTGATAGGATTTAGTTAATTATGTAGATTATGCTTTGATGAATAAATAATTCTAATGTATCATTTAATATTGCAGTTCTTTAACTAAAACATGCTGGTGATAAAGAGATCCCAGCAGTTCTCTGGCTTAACCCGACTGCTTCGGTCATCAATAAATTCTAGTCAGAAGCAGTGGAAGTTATATCCCAATGATTCTTGGATTTGTGCAAGGCTGTATAACTGTTCTGATGTAAATAGGAAGTTACAATGTAAAAAACAAAATAAGCAGCCTGGTCCTGCTAAATCTGTATTTACTGTAAAAAATCTCTTAGTTCCTACTACGATAGGAAAAGTTGAGTACAGAAAGTATTTAAGTATTGCTGCTACTATTGTGAACAAATCTCCAAAAAAAGTGCAACCATATATAAAGCTTATGCGGATAGACAAACCAATCGGTAAGTCTGCTTAACTTTTTATACAAATTTTGGTCATACGGTGCTTTAATCTCCGCAGGTTCGTGGTTATTATATTGGCCCTGTGGTTGGAGTATAGCACTAGCTGCACCAGCGGGTGCTATACCCGATTTACATTTACTGGCTCTCTTTGGCTTAGGTGCATTTGTGATGCGTGGTGCTGGATGTACAATAAATGACATGTGGGACAAGGACATTGATGGAAAGGTAATTAATTAATAACTGTCCTTCACAATAATATCTTCATACCAAATATTAGTTGAAGACTTAATGCTAGGTCGCAAGAACAAAAGACAGGCCTTTAGTCACTGGACAGGTATCGCAGTTTCAAGCATTGGTTTTTCTTGGGAGTCAGTTAACTGTAGGACTTCTTGTTCTATTGCAACTCAATTGGTACAGTATTATACTTGGAGCCAGTTCATTAGGTATTGTTTAAATTAATAGTTCAATATCATACTTTTTCGGGCAATTTTTTTCATATACTTACTACTAAATTTATTTTAGGATTAGTTATAATTTATCCTCTTATGAAGAGAGTAACGTATTGGCCGCAATTCATATTGGGAATGACTTTTAATTGGGGCGCACTCTTAGGCTGGTCTGCAGTACATGGTACTTGTAACTGGTCAGTTTGTTTACCATTATATGTAGCTGGTATATGCTGGACAATCTTATATGATACAATATATGCCCATCAGGTAATAATAGCTAATGCATATAACATTACCACTGATCTTGAAAAAGTTAATATAAAAATACGTATGCATTATTTATTTCAGGACAAGGTAGACGACCTTTTACTCGGAATTAAGTCAACTGCTTTAAAATTTGGTGATAAAACCAAACTGTACTTGTCTGGTTTTGGCGCGACTATGATATCTAGTCTTGTAGGAGTCGGATTAGCAGTAGAACAAACATGGCCGTATTATGGAGCAGTAGGAATTGTCGCCAGTCATCTTGCCAATCAAGTAAGTTGCCTAATGTTTTTACAAAAGAGGGAGGCTTTATTATACTAATAAAAATTTACAGATATACACATTAAATGTTGACAATCCTACTGACTGTGCCAACAAATTTATTTCAAATCACAAAGTCGGTATGATATTATTTGCTGGTATAGTTCTTGGAAATTTAGCGAAGAATTCGCTAGAGAAAGATGAAAAAGATGAGGGTAATCAATTAGTTAAGCATAAACCTAAGAGAAATGTTAGTATATTAGCAGAAACTAATAGAAGTCAAATATCGTCATTTAGTAGTAGTTAGGGCGGTGCCATTTTAGATTAAAAAATTCTTCCTAAATCCTAACAATTTTAAAGTATATTTATTTTAATTCTACTTTCGCGAAAATCGTTGGAGATTGTTTACATCTTTTGGGTGCCATGTATCCGTGCATGCTTCTAGGACTCACTGGTAGTGAACCAAAGACTCGTAAGTGTCGTATGTATATTGAAGTTCTAGGTACAATGATGAGGAGGAATATTCAATTTGATCTTCATGTACAATAAGCTAATAATAAATAAAAGAGGATTATGACAAATTCAATTTATCATATAGTAAATGTTTTATTTCAGTATAAAGTAGACGTCAGCTTAGTACATATATATTAGGAGTATAAAGACTATGTTATTTCTTTTGAGCTTGTAGAATTTTTATTTGCTTCACTGTCACGTGTTATTTTATTCTCTCTGCTACTTGTAAGACTCTCAGGATCCCTTTTCCTTTTTAAACTCTGCTTCAATAGTTCCTCTGAAGTATTGCTAAATATATTATCCTTGTCAGCTTTGTTTTGTCGTTCTAGTATGAAGGATTCATAAGCCTCTTGCGTTAACCAGGATTCTTTCATTGCTTCTAGAAGTTTTAAGTTTGGTAGCGCAATTGCCAAGTATCCACCCTTGTGTGGTGGCTCGAGCAGGGCCTCTGGATGTTCTAACAGTAATTCATTCACTTCTACTAATTTACCAGTTATACAACACTTAATCATATATGCTTCTCCATTGTAACATGATATGGAACATATATTAGAACTTGGCTGTAAAGGCTGGGCACCATGTTTACCTTTACCAGATACTTTATTTGAGGCTCTATCTAGTTTATCACTGACTTTAAAACTTATGCTCTTAATCTTTTTATTTTCCTCTAATACAGTATGAGTTGGAGCTAATGAAATCATACAAATTCGATTACTATGTACTCTGATACAAATGTCATCTCTTGGTCTTTGTACATCCACACAATAAAATGGAGTAAAATAGCGGTCTGTAACGCTTGGTAAAGTCCCATCAAATTGTGCTCCTTGTAACATTGTTGAAACATCTGTATCAGGGAAGACAGTAGGATCCTCATTGTTATCATCAATGATACCATTGCCAGTAATTTTTACCATTAAAGTACTTTCATTTGTTTCCTTCATAGTGTTTGAATTTTCATTAGCATTATTTGGATCCAATTGTATTGTAGTATTTTCACTTTCTACAGTATTAGTTATTTCAATACTTCTAGCTACAGGTTCTAACACAGTGTTCGACATTTTGGATATTATTCTTGCGACTGTTCAGGCTCTGGATTAATATGTTTTCTAGAATAATGTTCACGAGATTTTCTGATATTACGTAGCTGCTGTATTTTTCTCTGAAAAGATATATCACACGAGTCAACCAATTTATTTAAGATATAACCCTCTACGCTCTTCATGATTAAAAATATTGTTTACCTGATCCTTCAAGCATTGTTGAAACTGTTTAAAATGATCACCACAATATCCAAAAAATCTTCCAATCTGATGCTAAAAAGAGGGAACAACAAGGAATAACGTGTTAGGTTGTTCCGCTCTTATATGGAGCATTTAGTATCCTGGTGTTACCTCGCGTTCGCATTCTTCAAACTCAAAGAAGTCACCATTGCACGCAGAATTGTGTAGAGCCAATCTCCTGGCCATTGTCTAAATTTCCACACTGATTACACTCTGTTAGAAATTATGCAACCCCAAATAAGAATTTAACCTCTGCCGCCACGGTATCTTTTAACAATCGCGAGAAGTGAGTTACGTATTAGAAAATAAAAAGTAGTAATTGTATCACCAATCTAAAAAAATTGTTTTATATTTGAAATTTCTCCATATTTCATCCTAACATATCAAACACTAGGCTAACAATAAGTAAGTTTGAAGAACAGTTTTTTTTTCTATGGAATTAAATAAAAGTTTCCCAGGTAAGACTTGAATTGAGTACCCCGTCAATTTTTAAGCAGTACCTAGGAATTCACAGTAATACATAGTCTTCTAAGTACTGTGTGTTAATTGCGTAATTGGGAATAATACTGTAGGTAGTCTTAAATTCAAAAAACAACGATGAAGCAGGGAAAGACCTTTGCAAAAAGAACAGGTAAATCGGATTCTTGTTAAAGGCGGGACTGTTAGTTTCAAATATGTTTGGAAGAGACACTTGACCGGGACGTGCCGGCACACGGTTCTATCATTGTCAATTTATCTAAGGACGCGTCGTCATAATTACTTTTCGTAAATCTAAAATCATTGTCCAGTGAATGTTAATGTATGTAGTTAAATATTATTACTCGCGTTTTGAATACGTGCTGGAATTGCATAAACTAATTTTGGATATCTAGTGGATTTTCTTTTATGTGCAACGGCTGCCTGTCCTGCTAGTTGGCAACTTCATTGTGGATTGTGATTTTTTGCGCTGTTTGGTGTGATTTGCGAAATTTTCACCCGGCTTTTTAACTGCGTACACAGGGTAAGTGGATATGTTGGAAGATTTTATTTACTATTTAGATTTTTGTAAAATGATATAATACACTGATAGTTGAGCGTAGTTTATATTTTTGTTTCGATTTCTGTTTATCGTTATTTTTTATACTTTTTTTTTCTCTTCGTAATATACGTTAGATTCTATTTTGAACTGTCTGGCATTTATGATTCTTTTAATATATTGTTAAAAGTAAAATGATCAATATGTAAATGCTATTATTGTTTGATTCTAATTGTTTTGTTCTCTATCAAATTTGTATTAATATTATGTAATTCATTTTATTCTTATAGATTGAATGAGAATGACTTCTCGTATGAGTGAAGAGAACATCTCACAATTAAAGGCTTTTGCAGAGTTTTGCATTTCAACTCCTTGGTTATTGCATCGACCTGAATTTTCCTTTATTAAAACACTCATTGAGCACTATGGTGGCAAAATACCAGAATGCAAAAATGAAGATTCAACATTTCCAAAGTCCACTGATGGCAATGGAGCTGAAGAATCGAATCCAAGACCTGAACCCTCTGTATCTGACAGCGAGGAAAGTGACCTCGAGCTTGACATGACCGGTGTTGTTGGTAAATACAATAAAATTATATTTTATCAAATATAAGGAAACTACTTTTATAACAATGAATACAATCACTTTTGCTGTAGAACCAGACAACGATCCATCTCAGAAAATGGGAAATCTTACTTTGCAACCAACCGAAGAAGAAATTGCAGAGTCCCAGGCAAAACGTTCAGAAGCAGTCTCTGCTTTTGTTGAGAAGGATTACGAAAGAGCCATTTCACTATACACGGAGGCTATAGTATTGAACCCAGCTGCAGCTCTTCTCTATGCAAAGCGTGGACAGATCTACCTGCTATTGAAAAAACCTAACGCCTGTATCAGAGACTGCAACCGTGCCTTGGAGATAAATCCTGATAGTGCAGCAGCTCACAAGTTCAGAGGTCGCGCTCACCAGCTACTTGGGCACTGGGAGGAAGCAGCAACAGACCTTCGACTGGCTTGCAAATTCGACTTTGACGAACAAGCGGACGAGTGGCTCCGCGAAGTGACACCGAACGTGAGTACTTACCATCTTCAAAGAGCTTTCCTTTTTTTTTTTTTGTAATACATGCTAAAGAGAAACAGGTAAGTGATATGATTTTTTCTTGGGAGAAATTGTATGCATATGTACACAAGTAGCACTCACAGCACACGGTTCTTATTTAAAAAGTACATTGCCCTAAATATAGTAAAGAATCGCTACTCTTTGGAGACAGTGTCCCAATAGGAACATTTAAGGTATGCATCCATACCTTAAACGATACATAATTCTCATAACGTTATCATTATTACTAAATCATCTTATCGGACAAGTATAGTAGATCTACATCAACCTTATCTTTAACGGTAATAATAAAATAATATATTAATGTAAACTTATTACAGTAACCAGTAAAAGTATTAACAATCTGTAGAATACGCGAAAGTTCCTTTCTCGAGGACGAATGAGCCTCGCGAAACAAGATGATCATCTAGATATTATTGTACATATGAGGTATGGTGAATAATCGAATAAGACAAGCACGCGAATGACGCCTGTGACTCGTCCTCCCATGTAAATTCAAGATCGCATTGATTTCACAACATTGAATACATTGTGAAACGCGGCTGAATATTGGAAGAGAACATGGGGATAAAAATTTGATATTTTTTTGTTTCCCTTAACACGGCTAAATAATTAGCCTTTGTGCGTTTTGAAGTTTCTCTTCTACATGACGGACAAGTTGCGAACACAATCTGCATAAGCAAGGTGTTATTTTTTTCGTCTCCTTCATCTAATCTTTTTTAAAAGCGATATAAGTACAAACCTCTGAGGAAAGGTTTCACTTTCTCTCTTTCTCTCCCTCTTTCTCTCTCTTTCTAATAAAGTGGAAATATCTCTCTTGCGTAGACACTATTAAATTAAATGTCTAAACGGCCGCCATTATAGGGGAGTCGGCGGACGATGTGCGAATATCACACGGGTACCCACGTATACGAATTACGTAGCGCGTGTTTCTAAGATCAGTTTTAATAAGTACAGTCTATTACGCATATAGGAGACACACTGTGTAGTACAGTCTCGTTGACGTAAACGCGATAACGCGACAAGACATGGAGGCGACGAGGTACACACACCCCAAGGAACGTTAACTCACCAGGTCTGCTTTTTCTTATTTCCTCTTCTTTTTTCCCACTTCGTTCCTTTTCTATCATTCACTTTATTCACTCTGTTTTTGCAGGATCCGCCTCCAACTTTCGTTTTTTCTCCACTACTTCAAGCCATCAGCATTCGCTGAGGATTAACTGGACCACCAAAGAAACATACATTATAGGAGTAAACTCTCAAGATAATCAAAATCAGACGTAGTTGTTTCCTTGACAATTTCATTCGGAATGGTGACGGACAAACTTAGATTTCTTACGTTCATCCGAGTCGCAATTCTCAATGCTTTCTTTCTTTTAACCTGACCGGTATAGCGTAGAGGGAAATACGATTATTAATAGTTGAGATGAAGAAGTAGAGTGGACCCGTTTTTGTTGTATCCATGTGTGATAATAATCTTAGCACGTGAACCGGGAGGCAAAAATTGCAATTCTGTAGAGGAAGCTTTTGGGTTCGATTTTATTCCCCAGGTGTTTCTCTTCGTTGCTCCATGCCTATAGCTGCCTGCAGCGAAACATGGATGCGTGTAGAAGCACCGGCGTCCTGCCCTAACATTTTCTGATAACGTTTCAGCATCGTTTGATAGATGATATATTTTTCACCCCGATGAAAAAATTCGTTGGTACGTTTCTAGTTTCTCTTCTGTCTTCATAGTTTTGTGTGTGTACTTATCACGTTTGTCTCGGCAACGCATATTCGGTATACGATCCCCCTCAGAATTTAGTTTCTAAGGCCATTCTGGCCAGCACGTCGTTCCTCTTCGCCTCCGGTCCCGTTTAGGCTTCTCGTTCACGGGTGTCGGGGGTCGCCCTGGCCGGGCAGCTCAACCTACCAGTTTCCGGTAGATGTTCTTGGTACCATGGTAAATATTGGATTTTACTTTTTTTATCTTGTGGATCATTTTCTTCTTCCTCAGTTATATATATTTTCTTTTTTTTATTAATACTAATTTCCATTATTTTCTATGGTATCAAGTGTCCCTTACCGCGTTTTAGCACTTTCAAGCTCAACTAGGAGGTGTGCTTGTCTCACCCTCGTGTATGGCTGCTTCCACGGACTTCTTGTACTTGCCTACGAGTTCGGGTAGGTCGTACGCTATCGACACGTCCAACCTATTAATGGGACATCCTCGGAAGTAGGTGCAAGTGGCGCTTAGTTGCTGGAACTCGTAGAGTGGATTCAGACGGAAGAAATCCTTGTATACGTCGGGATCAGGAAGATCATAGCGCGATATGTTTGTCAGAGTACTGAGACCCTCGTAGATGTGATAGTCCTGAGGATTCTCGATGATCTTGTCACTGATCTCCTTCTTGTTGCCGAAGAACGTCTTGTGGTTGTAGTAAGTCGTTAGATAACAATCCACCATCTTCGCGTGATTGCGCACTCTTACCTGAAATTTTCATAGTATCAGGTATTAGCGGTACTTGATACTTTTACGTGTCCTTATTCGACTTTACTATACTCACGGCAAATCTCCTGGCGCTGGCTATCTTGTGCTCTACGCGTTTATCAATTGCGGAGCGAAGATCGCGAAGGAAAGCGCGTTCCTGGGCGTACAGAAGTCTGGTAGGTGCACCAGCTTCGTAGGGTATCGACCACAGGGAGGTCGAATACATTATCGGGGGCTCTGCGCTGGACATCAGTGGTGATATATTCCAGATGAGGGCACCTTGTACTCTCATCAGTTCCTCGGGCTTAACTTGGTCAGCCTTGTTCAGGATGATCCTGGTCTAAAATTTTAAATCTGTTTTAGAAATCCTCTTCCCTGGATGAAATCCACTGGCTTCCTTGTCCATGGGGATCCGTTACCTGATATTCACGTCCCTTCAATTGATCCAGGATAGCTTCGGTTTCTGGTCCCACGTCGAGTTTCGATGGATCATAGACTAGGAAGATGATGTCGGCACGGTCGATGAACCATTGGCAGGCATCGTTGAATGGGAAAAGACGTTGAACTTGTTTGCGAATTTCCAAGATGCCAGGTATCTCAACAATATTTACCTATCGATTGTGCCATTAGGAGCATGAAATTCTTTCCCGAATATATCGTTTGTGGTCCATCTTATATAATCTGTCAATGATGTTTTACCTTCTCGAGTAGCTTATTATTTAGACGCAGGCCTCGTAGACGATCTAACATTCCTTGACCAAACTTTTGGAGTCCGGAGAAGGTCCAATCTGCTGCCAGCTGGGTACCATCCAGCACCTCCTCTTCCTCGCCATGCATCAGGATGTTGAAATAAGCTGGTGAAGGCTCTGCACCTGTGTCAGTTCGATTTGGCGGTTTGCAAGGTTCTTCCAAACACTCTTGCAAACCGCCTGAACGCGCCCTATATATTCATGCCATTTTCATCCTCGTCGAAGAGGATTACATTTATTTAATGGAAAGACAAATTTAATTCATCTTAGAAAATTCTTTTCCCTTTTCAATTTCAATGGCTGTTAATAATTTGTTAATTTACATTGATGACGTTACACGTGCATTACGTACCAGTTCTGAGGGCAGTAGGCTTGTACTCTATGTCCAGCAAATAGTTGATAATTGATGATTTTCCTCCACTCCAAGGTCCCATGAAGAGAACCAGAGGTTTTGAAAATATTTCCGGATCTAAATCAAATAGAAATTTTAGTTTTACAATTTTATTTTGTACAGTTGTGGTTTTTTTTTTTGTTAACTTCTTCTAAAGACTTGGAACAGTTACCTCCAAAATGTCTGTTGCTCAGGTCCCTATACTTGTATAAAGTTTCCAATGGTTTAATGGCGTTATCATAAAGGCGTTTCAAGTCCCTGAGGACGATGTCTGCAGCCCTCTGAATAGCTCTTTCTTTCTCCTCGTTTTCCTCATCCAGGCGAAGCAGTTGGTTTATGTGATCTCGTGGTCTCAAGTTTTCTGGGATTTCGATTTCCTGAATTAAATCTTCTTCTGGAGTTGGTTCATCCTCTTCCTTTTCTTCTTCTACCTGTACGTCCGTACCTAAAGCGACATTGAATATCCCCATTAATAATGCACCATTATTTTTTTACTTGCAAGCAAAATAAGTATTTATATTATTTATTAAATATTTTGTATCGAAACAAAGGGAAGGTAAAAGGAATCAATAGTGGGCACAAATTGCTATTAGAAATTGAATATGTTTTCAAGCATTCTATTCTAAGACGAAGTAACTTCAGTTCTATGAAACTTTTAAAAGTCTACTTAGTATTTCAGTGAACATGTACCAAGGAATAATATATTTTTCATGTTTCTCTGCTTTGTTATGTCTTGAAAGGAAAAAAATTGTAGAATTCTATTTACTCACCATCCTCAGTTTCTCCTGAGCCAGACACATTGTCCTGATCTGCTCCATATGCTTCTCCCTCCTTGGAATCATCTTCAGTTTCTCGTCTTCCACGAGACTTCACTTCATCTTCCGCCTCCTCTTCTCCGGATTTGGAATCAGCAGTGTCTTCCTTAGTATCCTCTTTAGAGTTCGCATCATCTTCCTTGGAATCTACTTCTGCAGCTACATCATCATCGTCCTTAATAGTTTGTTCATCCTCTTTGCTGTCATCCTTAGGGGATGAATCCTCTTCACTGTCATCCTTCTTGACAGAATCGTCTTCCTTACTTTCGTCCTTGTCGGCTTCCTTGGAATCGTCATCGTCGTCGGGTCCATCAGCATCTTTATCCTCTCCAGATTTACCAGCTGCTTCCTCGCCGCTCACGGCATCCTTGGAATCAGCCTGATTATCCCCGTCATCGTCGTCAGGTTCTTCCTTGGGCCCAGATGCATCGTCTTCCTTGGAACCGTCGTCCTCGTCGGGCTTAGAGTCATCCGCATCCTCAGCGGATTGTTCCTTATCCTCTGCAGTTTCGTCATTATCTTCGTCGGATTTTACGTCGTCGGCAGCCTCTTCGGCTGAGTCGGCATCGTCCTGGTCAGTAGATTTGGCTTCGGCCGATTCATCTGTCTTGGTCTCCTTTGAAGCATCATCATCGGCTTCCTGAGAATCATCCTTTTCCTCGGCAGTTCCTACGATTTAATACTTTCCTTAGTGTCATCATTAATTATTCTTTATGTTCTACCAGAATGATACTGACCTTCCTTACTGTCATCATTTTCAGCATTTTCCACACTCTCGGCACTTTCCTCGTCGGCATGTTCCTCGTTCTCGTTATTATCACCCCCTTCGGCAGATTCATTCTTTTCATCACTCTGATCCTCTGTCGTCTCGACGCTGATGATCTCAATTGTTTCTATGCCGTCATCGTCTTCATCGTTGTCACCATCGTCACCATCCCCATCCGCAGTCTCTGTTCCTTCAGCTTCAGGTTCTCCACTGTCCTGTCCGTCGTCATCCCCTGGCTGCTCGTCAGTTCCTTGGTCATCATCATTCGCTGGCTCGTCGCTCTGAATAGGTTAGTATCATTCATCATTACCACTTTTATCATCTATCCCTATTCCTCATTCCCATACTAATGAGACTCACTTGTTCGTTAATTGTAGGAGACTCCTGATCGCCTTCTTCATCGGCAACACCCTCGACCTCGGCACTGCTCTGCTCGAGAGACCCTTCAAACGAAGCATTCTAGAGATTGCCAGGTTCCACCCGAGTACCCAATAAATATCCAGTCTTACCTGTACCGAGGTCCTTCAAAGCCTTCTCGATGTAAGGCCGACATTGTACTTCAGAGGGCACTTGGTCCAGCTCTTCATCGCCTTGCACTCCTGAATCCAATCAGAAAAACAGGATGCCAATCTTTATATTTACTTCTCGACCTGGTGCACAACTAGCGTACAAGACTATAATACGTTATCGTAATTTCTAACGATGAGCTTTCAGAGCCCGAATATTGATATTCTACCAGGGTGATGCGTGCCAGAAAAACACACTGTATTAGATAACTCGAGGTGTGTTTAACGCCACGCGACCACCCGAAATATCTGACCCGAGTGACGCAAGTATCTCATGTCAAGTCTTGCATAGACTCAGCCGTAACTGAGGTCGGCGTGTTCGCCCTGTAACAGGTGTCTCAAGACAAAGTGATTTACATGACATTCTCTGAGCCTGCTCTAAAAATGGATCCAGTAGCGACTCTCTCTCGGTTCCTCCAGCTGATTATTCTCATTATTATGCTATTACAATGATTCTCTTGATTTCATTGATATTATTCAATCTATTTTCATATTCGTATGGATTATTCAGATTCTACGCCTGGTAAAACTTTGGTTTGTCCCTTGGTTACCTGGGACCAGGCCCGGTGCTAAGTTTAGCAGATGGGTAGGCGGGATCGGGTCGAGCAACACTCGGAAATATTTATATATCAAGCAACCGCATCGTATTTTTATCGGGCCGTATACTTAGAGAGCGTCTCTCTCTCTCTTCTTTTTTCTTGCAAATCAGTTTAGGATTCGCTTTGCTTTCTCAATATTTCATCCTCTTTTAGTTCTTCAAGGGAGAAAAGTTGAAATGTTTCTTGGAAATCTTCAAAGCAGCCATTGCTTTCGCTTTAGTTCCATGCGAATAAACCGTTTTCGACCCTGGTCCATCTGGTTTTTTTTTTTTTTTTTTTTCCAAGTATTTGGTATATTTACATGGCAGTTTCGAATGATCTTTGGCAGTGCTTTATTTGCCATTCGAATGAGGACGCATGCAGGACCAGGGAGTTAAACCAAGAGGAAAGAAAAAGGAACGAGGAGCTTTCTAAAGTCCCACCGGATGATCTTGTCACGTTAACGTCCAGTTAAGCTCAACAATCGGTCGACGGAATTTCAACAAGAAGGTCTAGCAGCCCGTTAAAAGCATCCGGCCCGTGACGAGGTCACACTCGTGAGGATAGGATGAGTTGTCCCTACTCTCTGTCGATTACATCACCATCCTAAGCTAGAGTTTCTGGCATGACACGTCGTCATCAGGTACAACACCTACATTCTCTTCATCTATGAATCATATCTGGAATATATTTCTATAATCTTTGAAGATATTGCCCTAATGATCTTTTGCACCGTAGAACCTATTCTTCTCTGGTTCAGTCTAGGTAGTGTAATTCTTGTCACTATTAATCTCCTCTTCTTTAATCAGGGTGAATGAGACGCGAGCAAGAACGCACTGTGTCTGCTCCTGGAATAGCTGGTCCCGGTTCATTGACGTCATCAGATCGAGCAAAACCGAGGAATTCCCGAGCGACGCATAAAGCAGTAACCTGAGAAAGTTTCGGATTCGAGTGATAGCACTGGAGGCAGCTGTCGTTTAGCAAGCCCGGCCAGCTCGGTTAAAGATAGACCCTGGTCAGAGTCTTCCTGATACTCTCGCCATGCGAACTGTGCTTGAGAGAGTTCTCCCTACCGGTGAGAGATAATCCTCATTATCATCAATATCTTCAGTATCAGTCTGCACCGTCATCTCCGTAAGATCTTGAAGAAAGCGTCAAGAACTGTTGAGATTTGTAATTGAGGTCGAGGACGAAGGTCTTCTGTAACTGGGACTGTGCTTTTCGAGTCAGGATTATCTTTTTCTCTTGCTTCTATTTATAGAAGAAATAAAAAGGTTTATTCGATCACCGTGTCTTCGCGAGGGAAGAGTCATCGAATGTGATCTCGATGACATCAGTTCCTTGATCTAAATGTCCCTCGGTCGGTTTTTAAACCTGGCTATATTCTGAAGACAGATGTTTCGACAGGGTGTGATTTAATCCACGCAAATATCATTTGATGCTGCCAGTGCCACCGCTATCCTGTCGACGTAAAAGACTACCAGTGCTTGGAAATTTATGTTAGATAGGTTGGCACTGGCTCGTCCCGTTTGCCATCTACATCTGAACTTATGTAACTCAATTCGAGGCAGTGAACGAGTCTGAAGAGATTTGCGACGAGCGCACGGCGGCATTCCATCGATTCCAAAAATAACGTAATCCCTTGGTTGCATCTTGCTGCCATATAATTATTATGCAATGGACTGTTGGAAGGGATTGGGATGCTGGATTGACCTTGGTACATATGGGATGTCAGGTTCTGTATCTATTGGCTTGCAGAATTATTAGCGTCATAAGAATATATTGTTATTTGAAGACAGATGATTCTTCGGGAATAATCTTTAAAGAAGTTCATGTATATTTAATGGATTGGATGCAATGATATTAGATGGATTGGCCCAGAGTTTTGTCTGTCACGATATGGTTTCCACTCTGAAGACCTTACGTAACATTGACCTTCGTCAGTCAATCGTCACACCTCCGTCATTGGTCTGACGACACGCACCAAGATGAAGACTAATGATTACACTTATCTATTTTCGACTTTAGTCTCGACTTCTTTTTCTTCTCTCTAAATCGTTAACCCGACTAGGAGATGTATTAAAATTCATAGTGACGGATATACCTGATCCTAAGAATTAGCGGAATTTCTCTATTAGCATTTAGTTTTGACAGAGAATCTGACAGTCAATGATTTCCTATAAAATTCATTAATTATACTTGATGCTATTTAATAATCAAAGGACCAATGATGAAATGATCATCAAGTTCCTTGTTTAGCTAATTGTATTAATTAATTAGAAAACATTTGGAAACCCCCTAACAAAACTCTTTCTCTCTGCAGATACAGATTATTCCTGAACTGATAAACCATCCTCATCAATATCATCAACATGCCCCTCCGCCTGATTGATCCTCGAAGAGTCCTGGTGATCGGATCATCCCTCCAGTATAAGGGATACTCACCCTGCAAGGCGACGGCTAGAATAGCGAGTAGGAGTCCCACGAAGAACGCGGGTCTCACCCGCGAGCCCGTCATCTCGTTTCACTAGGCACTACGCGATGAGCCAGGCTGCTCTAGCTCCTCTCTCGATAAGTCGCGTTCGACTCCACTCGCGAAGAACTGGCGTCGCGACGCCCGCGAAACCCTGAACGACGCCCCTCTCTACGCAACGATTCCAAGAGTACCGCGTCTCCGCCACCTCTTCTACTTCTTTTCCTTATTATTCTTCCTGGTGTTTATCTTCGATTTTGCAAAATCTCGAGATATCCAAGACAGTAGTATACGTTCCTGTTAATCATTTTTGCTATCAAAGATAACGCAGCATCCATCATCACCAAACCACCTCACGTGAACCAGTGCGATTTCAAACAATTTCTAAATATCCGTTATTAATCTCTTGACCAGCTTAAGATCTTTGGATCAAGTAGCATCCCTTCTCTGCTTCTAGATTCGTTATAGGATTCTATTGGACGCTACCAGACTTAAGGACCCATTGTACAAGCCCTCTACCCTGCTGACTATCGTTCAATGACTGCTCCTCTACCGTGCTAGCTTAGCTCCTGATTGTCGCTGGTCTCTTCTAATCAATCTGGTCTCATATCCGTATTACCCGTGGACGTCTCGCACGTACAAATCCTCTATGTGTCCAGTCATGTCTACCTATAGATACTCGTAGTACGTGCGTATTTAAAAATACCCGGGACGGCCCAGTTTCGTCGAGCTTTTATCTGGCTGACAAACTGATCGTGTAGTCGGGCAGAGGTCGTTAGAGCATTCTCAGAGGAGGTTAGGCTGATCTAGTTGAACATCTATGGGAACAATGCTTATTCTATGCATCATTGCAGTTTATCATTTTTATTCCATCCTGACCGTGATTATTTTCATGCGTGATAATAATACATAACGTTGATCAGTGCTCGGCTACCAGGTACTCCAGGTATTGGAGTTAGTGTTGTCTGTCAAAATTCGAAGCTTCTCATAATTTTGTAAAAAGGGTACGATGCCCGTTATATCAGAATGATATATTATTTTCGAAGCTGATGGACGGGGGCAAGGTCGCAATCTGCGCACGACGTCGAAATCCAAGAGCACGAATTCATGTGAACGGTTGGAAGACGAGAGATCTGGGATTTTAGGAAAGTTGATTTGTTTCTTTTTCTTATACGCCCAGCTTCCAGCCAGATGACATTTCGACCAGGAGAAAGAGGGGGTGGATTTGCATTGGGATTAGGAGTGAACTTGGAAGATTTAGGTTATTAAAGTGATCACGGAATACTTGGAGAGATTCAGACTCGGATCTTCGGAGACAAAATTTGCCTCGCGAGCTTCGGTCGAACAGAGGAGCGTCGCGACGTCGGGCGCCTTTATATTTAGACGGCCGGGCCGCCGCCGTATAAGGTGCCCCCCGTGCAACATCTTCCTCCTGCGAAAGATGTACATAGTGACGTATTTGCACGTTCTTTCTAACGAAAGATCATTAATGTTTAATTGAAAAATGTTCTTTTTTTTTTTTGATACGCTCCTAATGTTTTTTCATAGAATTTTCGAAAATTAGGTAAACCGAGTTGCATGATCTTGCATATTTTTGCGTTAATTTGTACAGTGACTTCTTGATTAATACCGTACTTAAATCGTGTCGATTATGAGTTTTTTTTAATTATTATTAATTTATAAATTCGATATATTCTAAAATTTCGGACTTTAAGTATTTTTGATTAAAGCCCTGGATGGGAAGCCAGGATATGGCAATTGCGGCCAATTGGCTTGTTTGCGATCTATTATAAGCTCGTAATCGTGTGAGGCCATGATGCACCTTGGGCACGTGTGTTAATGTCATTATGATTTACTATTTGGACCTGTTCCTGAGAATTTTCTTTGAATTTCCTTGTCAGTCTTTATAGATCGTTTAAGCCGACAACAGACAGCTATTTTTCCGTTCACGAGAAGCTGAACGTTTCGTAGCTCTGATTGTACTTTTTTTGTTTGTTTATTCTATATCTTTTTCTATTTATTATAGGCCAATAAGATCGAAGCTCACAAGCGGAAGAACGAACGTAAGCTCCTGGATAAGGCAAAGCGTGAGAGGGAGGAGAAATTGAAAAATGCTCGCGAACAAGCGAAATCCCGAGATGCGAACACGCGTCCTTCGCAGACGGACGATAACGACGTGAAAGGCTTTTATAAATTTCTGCGTGATCCGGATATACAGCAGGTGTTGAAAGTACGTGTCCCCATGTGCTTCGTTAATTAAAAACTGCTGAGCGTATGAAATTGGAATTCTTTTTTTTTCTGTCTCATAGGATCCGGAAGTGGCGGCAGCTCTTCAGGACATGTTTTCCAATCCCATGAATGTTATGAAATATCAAAATAACAAGAAGGTCATGGACTTGTTTTATTCTGTTGGTACTAAATATGGCGGCTTGGGTGGACTTTCTGGAATGCCCGGATTTTCAGGTCTCGGGCCAGATACACCGCCAGAACCACCAAAACCTGCAGGACCAACTGACGACCTTGGAATGGATTAGAATAAGTTAGTTTCCCATAATGAGTAATTAAATACATATTGTTTTTGTTTTAGTATTTTTTTAAGATAACATGTTCACCTCTTTCAGGTTGATTCTTTTTCATGTACTGTCTTTATTTTTAGAATGAGAGCAAATACGGTGAATTGACGTAATATTAAAATATTGTCTACTTAATTGTATTTTTACTTACACTAATATCTCTTAAAGTTCATTATACTCTTCATAGTTTTATAATATTCTATGAGGCTTCTTGATGATCGACGCCTGATCGCCATGTGTTATTACTATAAATTTTGTATTCATTAATTTTTGTGCTTATTTCAGATGAAACCCTTTTAACATCCAATTTGAGGCATCTTTTACATTTTCATTTAAATCTAAAGAAACTTCTTCATCCTTGGTCCTATGTATTATTTTTAAAACGTTTGCACGCGTACCTATGCATAATTTTCATGTATCACAGATTGGCGCTGATCGCAAATAATTACCGATTGAATTGAAATAAGGGCCGTCCGTTCGATATCGCTTGTCCAAAGCGGCTCTCGACATTCACATTATCCTCTATACGTACTTTAGATTATCAATTGGTTGTTGATTATACATGATTATACTCTAGCAATGGATGTAATTTTTCTATAGTAGTCGAAGATATAAATTAGACATTTATTTTATTATGCATTTCCCGTTATACGGAAGGCCTAGACTCAAGTTACTATTGATATAGGTTGTATGGAAGAGTCTAAAATAAATGCATCATACGACGGTCTACATAAATACATATTCCGTATCTCTTTTTATTAAACTAATTGAATATTCACTGGTTACTGCTACCGGGAATAACAATAAATATTTACAGGATGCGTAGAATTTAAGTAAGAGCTATTTAAAATTAGAAGAAATAGCATCGCTCTTGGATACCGGAAGAATAAACGATTGGTCATCCAATAGCGGCTTCAATGGCTGGTTACATCGATAACTAGATATTATTAATTGTCTTATTGATATAGTTGTTCCGATAACGTTATAAATATTTTTACTAAACTACCTGTACAACAAAGTGTCTAACTAAATGGAAAATATTGCACGGAAAATTCGATAAGGTATTTAAACCACTGTTGGCCTATGAGTAGATTGTATCAATTATTCCAACTAAATTACATTAATATTCTCTTAAGAGTTTGCCTATAATAACGGAAGTGATATTTTTCGCTTTCTCAAAAAATGCTACAAGCAGTTAATTTGTGTGAATTTTTTTCTCTCTTGCGTTGTATAACATAATTTCTCCAAATATTAGGTCTGCCTTATTTTGAGCATGTGGAGATTAGGGTGCCATGGCACTTTTCTAAAGGTCGACGCTCTCGCCTCCTCAGGAAGTGACGTTTCCTCACTGGCTTCCGCTATAGCCGCCTCAACCAGGCTGATCCCAGTGATGTCATTGTTGAAGCTGAAAACTCGACGATGTTGCTTGACTTGACGATGTCCATTGCCCCAGCTGCGAACACCAGGATCACTGACGACTCGACGATGCTTCCCTTGCTGCTGCTGCTGCTGCTGATGATGATGATGATGATGGTGATGATGCCTGTGTGATTTTCTACGAGGTGGTGGCATCGCATACTCCAAATTCTGAGAGTGGATCGGCGACGCGTTTACATGGATCAGAGGATTTGGATCCAGGTAAAGCCAGCTGCCACTGTTCATGTAAGGGTGTAGAAAGGAAGATCGTTCTACACCAAGAGAACTTGGATTTCTTGGCCTCTTGAGAGGTCGTCTTAAGGTCGACGAGCCGTCTTCGCTCTTTTGGAGGTCTAGAATAACTCGTCTGTGACAGTGAAGATGGTGTGCTCTTGGCGCCAGTCTAAAAAAAAAATTGATACTTTTCTAGGATTTGTCTGCCCTGGAGATTTGAATTATACGCGCACGTACTTTCTTAGGGGATTGTGGAAGTTGGTACCTGGAGGATAATCGGCAAGATCTTCTGTGCCGTCAGTTGAGCGGGAGCTCGCCTCTTGGCACTCTGTAGCACTTGTTCCAAGCTTCCAATAATAGGACACAACTGTGAAATCTGTAGAAGACTAGAAGAGGCAGACCAATTCGACAAATGACGCCCCAGGCCAGGACGCCGAAGAATCTCAATTGCAGTTCCTGAGAGAGCCAGTTCTGTGTGACTACGGTGTCAAAGGCCCAGAGGACAGCGTTGCTGAAGAGGAGGAAAGTGATGACCTGCCTTGCAGGCTTCGCCATCATCTGGAAGCGCGTGATGCAGGATCTCTTGGAGGCTTCAGCGATCAGAGTACTCTGAGCACAGCACTGTATTAACTGAAGAACTGAGGCGGAGAGGAGCATGATGTGTCTGCTCCGGGTGTCTTCCGTTTCCTCGTCCAGGGTGGCCAGAGAACAGGCCGATACTACTATGGTGAATATTGAGTACAGCTGGACTCCAAACAAGGCGACATTCGACAGTAGACTGTCTAGTGCAGCTGGTGCTCTTGTCACGACAGACATCTGCCGTACCTGGATCAGACCACTGGCTGTCATTACACCACTCAGTGTCAGGATGCCGATAAGGGTACCGCAGGTCAACCAGGATAACGTTTCCGGTGGAAAATTCTCATCATCTCGGACTACCAGGAAAATCAGAATGACCACTATACCAGCCACCATACAAAGGATTCCCAGGAAGAGACCCTTGCTGGAGCCGTCGCAACCGACGCGCATGTGACTCGTCAAGTCTTTACTCGTATGAAACTTCTGTTTGTGGGATAAACGATTGCGACCCACGTTTTGACCCATTACGAACGTAACGGCAGCTGCAATCAAGCTGAAACAGCATATATTTAATCTCATTAGATATCCACATTCTTTCTTTTGCCGTTAACACTTAGTTCTCAATTAATGATTTTTCTTTTTACCTAAATTGCACAATGAATGGATAGAGGAATGGCATACTGGACGTCCATAATTGGCCCAGGGTGTTGGTATTCAGACATTCTTGCAAGGCGACAACCTGCGAAATTTGCTCACTGGATATAGGTTGATAAGCTCTGATGAGACTTTGGTCTGTCGAAGTTTCACCTGGATAATAAATATTTTAAAAAATTTCCAAATCCAGGAAAATCTGACAAATAATTGATATGCAATCAAAAAACTCACCAAGTAAATCTCGCGTGTGTCTAGTCAGTGAACCAGGGAATCCACGAAGATTAAGCGGCGATGAAGATGTATGCGGACCCCGTTGAGCAAGATGGACAAAGTAAGTCCACTCCTGCGCTGAATCCCACACAACCAAACGGGCCCAAACAGCAATATTTGTTGCAGCAAGATGAATGAAACCAAATCTAGCAGCTAAGCCAAATCTCTCTACCAGAACCTATGAAGAGGAAGTGAAAATGTAAGATAAGCAAATAAGTGGATTCTCGTTGCAGAATAATGAACGAAGAAGCTGCATACCTGTGAGTTGACAAAGAGGAAGTGCATCTGAAGGAAGGTAAAGAGCCCGTGTAAGACTGGATGCACAAATACAACATCGCTGAGACACTCAGCACCCTGCATCATCGAGTGCATCGCCATCTCCAGGCCGTTAAATACCAAGGTAGCCAATCCAAACACTACCAATGTAGAAACCAGTTTTTATCAAAAGGTCTACGTGACATGACGTATTCATAAATGTTTGGAACTTACAGAGAGCACCAACACGAATATAAAAGCTTGTCGGGGCTGTCCTGGCCCGCGATATATGGGCCCTTTTTAATGATCCAAATCTGGTCAGAGAAGCGCCGCCCAGTTCTGCATCATCCACACCAGTGGTACCGTTTCCCATGCTACTGCAGCTGTCGACAAGGACCCAGATGTAGATGCTGATAATAACAGCAATACTCCCAACGTAGAGATACATCAGGAAGACGCTCTACGGATAAGAAAAAGAGAATCGTATATCCTCCAGAATAAGGATACGTCATCTCCTTGTGCGAATCTTTTCGTGGAACTGGTCTCAGACTTTACTGAGCCTATCAGCTATATATACGTAAGACCGTGAAAGTGGCGATGAAGTCGTGGTTGCCTACGAGGTGGTAGCGGACTGCTAAGATCTGCAATTTACTCGCAAGGAAAATAAAGCAAGTTTGTGGGCACGAACTTGAATGCAATTACGATTCCGTACGGACTAGAATTATGAGCCATAGAGGAAGTCGAGATCGTCTCCCTTGACCCTCGGGATAGAAGTCGGCGTAAGATACGATTTTTTTATAGAATCTCACTGCGTTAATCACTTCACTGGCGTGCTAAATTAAAAATATAGTACTTCATTAATCCTTAGGATACCGAGTGTCCAACAAAGCTGTAAACTCGTCTGATACGCAACCAGCATAATCGCTTATTAGTACGCGTTCCCATTAGATTCCTACAGTTTAAGGTAAACACGTCCGTATGTATGGTATGAACTAGAATTCTGAACTGCAGTAAAATGTAGACTGTTAAGTTTTTATTCACGAGTATGTCAATGCATTATATTACAATCGGTGCATTAATAATTGTTTATTCGTCGGCGATATAATAACCGTTAAAGCCTAGATTCTGTTAATAGTCATGATTTTCTTTTTGCTTAAAACTCGCAGCATATGAGAATTGCTTTATTATTCAGATGCCTTTATAGTAACTTTGAAAAATGAAAGGAATCGATGCTGCACATGCGCTATGTTATAACGTAGAGGTTTCTGCACGTCACGGATCGCTTCGAAAATGCACTTTTCTTCCTGTTACCGCCTCGTCATGATTTCTCCACTTTTATTCCCCAGTTTCACGATCGTAACGTGAAATTGCAGATCGATGCTATCAAATAAACAGACATGTGCCGACGCATTAAAATGAAGTGGATACCATTATATGTATAGGTATTGTTCAAGAGGATCCAATGGAGATGTTACTTTTACGATACCATCCAAAATATGTATATATATTTAAGGAACGCAGTGAAAGTAGGGAGTAACCATTTGAAGGGAATATGTGTCTTAGCATCGTTTCACAATCAGCAGACAAACTGTAGTGCCTCATTCGTAGAGCGTAAGAAATCTATCAGTCTGTAAAATACAGGTCGTTTGAAAATATTTAAAAACAGAATAGGTCGGTATTTCATTATTTAACGTCTACGATAAAGCTGTTTCACTCCATATAACTAATGCATATTTGCATATGTATGCATATGTATGCAAATATGCATTAGCCATCTGCCGCTTTCAATAAGCTGCAGTGGTTTTCGCGCGAGAATCATATATACCCTGGAATAATTTATGATCAGAAAAGGTCGCAGAGTCAATATTATCAACGTCTTAATGCCTGACAGAGGAGTAATAATAAAAGTGAGTATTAAAAAAATATACAATAAAACATCCCAACAAGGAACAGGTTTTCTGTTAAAGATGTAAGACTGTGTGGGACGTATACAATTTTTAGAAAACACTGCGGAGACTACACTTTCCAAGAAGGGATCTTCTTCGACTGCGATCAAGATTATTTTCTCCACATCCACTTGTCTTCGTCGGCTTACCTGGAGGCTCATCAGTGGTACCGGAGTATCCATCACTTCGGCCAGGCACAGGGCCAGCATCAGGACTATCACCAGCTCTCCATAGACATTCGAGAGGACCACCCATAGCTGTGAGCTGGAAACGACGAGATAAATGAATTGCAATTACTTTTTAATTATGCATAAAAACTGATAATCTGTCATCGAATAATTTGCTTAGTACATTAGTGATCCGTGACGCATTCTTGTGCGAATCACGGTCAATCAATCGCAAAATGTTATGTATTATGCATAGAGAAATACTTGAGGAGTCAATCCCACGCTTTTATTTTACATAGTATAGAATCGTATAGTATAGTATAGTCTCCTTATACATGTAGTGTAGTGTAATGGCAATGTCCCGTTGTAGACGTCAGCGTCTTACTAGAAATATAGACCTAGCATTATAGCGTGAGCGTATCATATCACAGCTAGATGGCGTATAATTTGTCTCCGTGCTACCGTCCTTTAGTATATAGATAGCAATGTTCCACGTGTAACTTATGGGTTCCAATGTGTTCAATAAGTATACTTGATATAAATATTGAAAATTAGTGGGCGATATTAGGAGATGACTTTGCGTATCAGCTTACTGGGGCGTTGAAGCAAACTTAATATAGTGTTCTCACGTAGTGATTGTATGGTATTGATTAATAAGAGTAGAAATATAAATATATTAATCAGTAGCATTACAATGGCTCTGAGTGGTCCAGTAGATCATCCGGTGATTTAGCCCTAGCAAGGATCCTGGATACAAGGGACCTTGAGGGCGGCGAAGTTGATGACACTGGCACCTGAGGATCATTATTTGTCCTGTCACCCCTCGAAGGGGTTCCACCAGGTGTTCCCTCCACTGCGCCGCCCGTTGTGCTTCCTGTCTCGTTTAAGCTGTCCTTATCCTGCTGCTCATTATTTCCTGAAAATTCAAATAGTCAAATTTAATTCGGTATAGTTTAGAGCACAGTACGAAAAACTCAATGTGTAAAAATTGTATGAATCTCAGTTGGGTATGGAAAACATGTTGTTTACAAATAATTTTTACACGATTACATGTCGACTGTATATTTATCCTGCTCAAAATGAAAGGAATTACCGCATGCGTTCAGATTGCTAACGACTTGCTGATTCTCAATATTTATCTTTAAAGATGGATACATTGAACGTTTTTATGAGGGGTCAGCGGATTAGCATCTGATCTCTAGATACCAAAAAGAAATCCATTACACAGTATCCATTTAACGTAAACCTGTCAGACTAAACGATGAATAGGTTAGTGTAAGATGAAATGAGACATCACTGCAAGGTTAGGCAAATCACTGATTCACTTTCGTGCGACCGTAGGCGGTGCTGTCAGGATATGAATGTCAGTTCTGATTAGCATCTGTCGCTCGAGAAAACGAGTGTTTAATGAGAGGAAGAAACGAAAGAAAATCTGTAAAAAAAGCAAACAGATTCTGTCGAGTCTGATCGGTACTAATCACTTGCGAATCATCTTCTAGACAGTTTGTAACTAATGCATGCGAAGAGGAAGTGACGGTAGCTTTATAATGTGTTGAGATAATTGGTTCCTTTGTGGGCTGAAATGAAAGGAAGCGTTTCCTTGGCCTGATGAATACTGTGCGAGTATATAGTATATTTAGTAGGATATATGTACATAGTATGTATGAATATTTTTCCGGGAGAAGAAATTACGGTAAAACAACTTTCTTCGTTCCCTATCCTTTGATCTGGCATAGTTTGTGCACGCGGGGAGTCCCACCAGCTTAGCTCAGGATGGTAAAGCCAATTACGTTGTTCGTTCCGTTGAAATGGCCTGTAATTTTTTAGGATACCGCAGGCTACCGACATTATTTCCTGGACCCCCATGCAAAAGCCCAGTCTCATCTTTTCTGAGACACTAACATCATGCTGGTCGGTTTGTGTTATCGTTTTGATTCCATCTGTACAATAGGAAATCATTCGTAGTACGCTGGTAGATATTTTGCATTTGAATTGGTAGTTTGGTACTAATAAGATTTTATGGAATTTTTCTTGTGGTAATACGTGTATTATGAATATACTTTATGATGACCGTTCCATTAATCTTGGAATGCTGATACGGTTTGCAACAAATTTTGTTTTGTGGTAATGATATTGCATGCGATGCACTTTGTTTCTTGCACTCCTTGCAACTGTATTCAATGATAATTATACAGTTGCAGCTAGATAAATTCCATGCGGGATTTGATTTGGATAGATAAAAAGATTTCTATTTTGAAATACTTCTAGATAGCTCATCGATGAACGTTGTAGTCATGGTAATAGATAGAAAATGTGTAATTATTTGAAATTCAAAAATTCAAATTTTATATTTGTTTCTAGGAAAAACATCGATATCACGAGGTTCTAGAAAAAGTATCGAACTCGTGAATCTATAAAATGGCAGTGACTGATAATGGAACCACTGATTTCTTCAAAACACGTCATCTACACAGCTGGTCCACATGCATCTATTAGACATAAGCCACAACGTAGCAATCAACCCTATGACAAAGGAAAAATATTGTTCAGCATCACGTGGGAAATGGAGAAAAGTAAAAGAGTCGATGGCGTCCATGTGCATCGAGTGAATAGTGTAATGTGAAACCCAAGTAATAACATGTTACGTTGAGAAATTGCATTGAAACGAGTTGCAGTGAGAACTCGAGGCAACGGTGAAATACTTTTTCACCGGATAGAGTATTTCGGCGTGGAACGTTGCCGCTACCGTTAAGCTAAGTTATTTATTAGCTTTAAAAGACGAGGATTCGTGGCTGTCATTCCTCGGTCCTTTTACTTGTCAATATTATTTTCCATTATGTTGGCAATTGCTCCTCGTCTCTTGGACGAGCATGTATCTACCTATCGCATGTTTCCCGTCCTCATCGCACGCGCTACATTATCATCCTCATTAATGAGAACTCGCACGGTTGGCACAACCCATCGAGCATCTGGTGACGCCAACCTGTTCAGAAGTTGATGCTGGTCTCTCGTAAAGACGCCGAGATAATTAGATTCAATGCCTGCCTTAAGTCGTTTTATACTATTTATTTTATACGGTATTTAATTTATACGTACAACTATAAGACATCGATTAGAACTTACGAATGAAAAACTAATCAAAGTTATCCGCAATGTCCAAATATTGTCAGTCTTAGGATACAGCAAGGAATCATTTTTTCTAACTAGCTTGTATTAAATTTGTTATACTGGTTTTTTGAATAATTTCATTTATAATTATTCTAAACACTTCAAGTCTAGATGAAATGTTTTAGAAATGTTACCTGGCCGGTAGAGACTGTCAATCGTAAATCCATAGACAGAGGTTGACCTTCTCGCCGTGGTATCACTGCTGATAAAACTTTTCACCCAAATGAGTATTGTACGTTTTTGTAATGACGATGATAACCCGCACTTGATATATTATTCTTTATTTAAGATTTCTTCGCGGGATAGAGATTAACGGTAATACATATGGATACGCGCGAATTATTTGAATTTACCTTATACTTAGCTTCGAGATTGTCACTCTGTTAGCTTAGTATATACTTGGTGCACGATAACTTCGCGGATCGTTTATTCAATGCAATATTGTGTAATATAAATATGTATTTCAGGGAACGATCTGTCCTTAAGAATACCACGAGCACGAGTGCTGGATCATGTCCTGCGGACCTCGCCAAAGATACATCGGTTCCCGGAGATGGTACTGTGGTGGTGGTGGTGATGGTGGTGAGGATGATGGTGATGGTTCTCTTAGCCTCATTTCCATTCTCCATGGTTATACTTATATTCTACGTGCGAACGTTGCCCTGAGGAACTTGACTGAGTTTATTTTACATTACTTTTTTTTCAAATATATATTTGAATTTTATATTTTATCTCTGAGAACTTAGACCGGTAGTTACGGTTTCTAAAAATTCTGACTGGTTTTTGAATATATTATGGAGAATAGTCTCTGTTTTTATAGAACGCCGGTGTACCGCTGATGGGACTTTAAGATGAAATTTAGATTGTTCTTACTGTTACTGGACAATTTACCTTAAACTTTTATGACATATAGTCTATATGTGTACAATTGTTATACGGATTTTCAAGTACATTTTACAATCAATATGATTTTATATTACGAATGTCTCCTGAGATCAATTTATCATTCGCGCGATGCAAATTTTTCGGATAATCTCAATTGCTGCGAAAGTCTCGCATTATCAAGGCGGTTCGTTATAATTGATGAAAGTTTCGCGATTGACTTTGACGCGACAGTCTCTAACATATTTTTTAATTCTCTCTCTGTCTCTCTGCCTTCACGTGAATCTTCTGTCTGCCGCTCTCTTTCGCCGTGACTTCTCGACAAAGCGTCGCCCCGCTTTCACGATCTCTCAAATTACATTTTTAAGGAACGTCGACATATTAATGCTACTAGCGAGAAATCGCGAGTGTCCATCGTATTGACATCTTATTTATATACATACATTAATGATATAGAATATAAATATTTGAAATGTCACTCTGTGGTGCAAACACAAGACATTGCAAATATGCATATTATACAAAAATGGCGAATTTTCAATTGCCAGATATTTTCATTAAATTATCATTGCAGTTCCGTTAATCATATCTGGTGCCAGTTGATCATTGAGTATCCATATGACTTCAATATAAAAAGTATCAACAGTGTATATAAAATTAATAGCATGTAATTTCTGTTCTCCTAATAAACAAGATACGGTTCGTTTTTTTGTTTTTGTTACAGAGCTCAAGACTACCTGCGCCAATATAAATAAATTGGCCATTGGAAGAGAAATTTTTTGTGGATGTCGACAAATCCGAGATTTACGATTTCCATTCTATACGGTTGCTACCATCGACGAGTATACTTTTACACCGACTCGGTGAAGCACACAACGCGTTTGCTTCTGGCCTATAAGAATTTTCTCCTACGATCCCTAACATTTAACGAGCGCAGAACGAGAGGTAAGTCTCTTGAAATGATTTTATGAGCGTCGCTAATGAGATTCGTCATTTTCATACCACAACTCGTCACGGTTGGCATATTCCAATTCATTATCCTTTCTCAATTCCATCTATATTCACAAAAAAAAATATAAATCCATCCGAGAGCTACATATTTTCAACTCGTTCCATCATACTGTATATGTGATAGAAATCCTGAGAATAATAGATTGGCAATAATTGTAAGAAACGTTTAGAAAGATACGTACAGTATTGTCAATCATAAAAAATTGTTATGACTGATCGTTGTTTTTTTCTTTTTCAGATTGTTCCTGCACTGTGAAGAATAACAGGATGATTGTTCAGAGTTACTGAACTACAGGAGGCTTTAGCATGTCTACAGGAATATTCGCGTGAGTATGTTTAAGACTTGCACCCTATAATTAATGCATGATAATTTAATGGTTGTCAATTTTTATAGTATGACCGCGATAAGAATATTTCGTTTTTTTTTTTAACAACATCGCATGGTGTTTTTCGACCCGAATTTATGTGCAATCGATTATATCAATTTTATTCGTAGCTATAAAAGGCACGTGCCAGATGTCAAAGAGACTTTCAGTGTTTATAAAAATTGCCCTAGAGCATTTTGTAATCCCGTGATACATGACGTAAGCCATAGGAAGAGTATCATTTATATAATCCTGATAAACTGACGGTACTACTATCACGTAATGACACGTGGTAAAGATTTACCGTGAAAAGAAGCAGTATGCATATAAGTGTTACAACGGTACGTAGCTGCACCGTCTAACAACGTGAAATCAGTTATGTGTAACAGTGACTGGATGATAGACCGTGTTGTGCACGGCACCTTTATAACGGTGATGTACCATGTGTCGGATATAAGTGGTTGGAAGCTCCACACCGAAGAGAGAATAACATTAATGGGAAAACGTTAAGATAAATAATAAAAAGTGACAATACAAATAACGTGCAGGTATCATTGCGACACTCAGTAGAGATAACAGTTGGCGGTGAATTAGTATAGTGATTATAATAATTAATTGATACAATTTATTATCATTGCCTACTTCTTGTTTCAGGCAGGAACCTTTGCTGGCCTTCAGTCACTATCAGTCTGCTCCTTGACTCGTAGAAACGTAACAAAAGACTCTTAAAGCTTAATGCTTGCCAAGCGTAACTCCTTATGTGCATCAGAAGTGCACAAGTGCAACGATGCACCGGGACAAAAGAATCGTCGATGCGTGAGACGTCGAGTCGGCGGGAGATCCTGACTGGAAGACCGCGTGTGTTTGACAGGGACGCTTATACGGATGCTTCTACCGTGAAGTCCAAAATATTATATAAAAGTAAGTGCAGAAGAGATAGTCGTACCGATGCGCACGATAAGTATCGCAAATGGCAGCAGAATGAATTCTGTCCTAGATACTCGTTCATCAGTTCAAATATACTTTCCATAGTTGCCCTGGTGACTTTAAATTAGGCATTCTCTAAGAAGGATATTGGCTTTATGCTAGCAGATAGGATTGGATAGGTTGCAGTATATCAAAGAATATAAATTTACTCTAGTCATCCTTGATCTTAACAAATGATGGTCAGTAATTAAATGATTTCTTTTTAGGTTCTCCGTCATGGATCATTACTTTCTAACGATGGTCTCCATCCAAGGTACGAGGTATAATTATATTACCAATATGATTGACAGGTTTAATAGCAGAAATTAAATAAATTTATTGTCCACAGCTACTGTCATGAAGGTCGTTATATGGCGTCTCTGTAAGTGGAATACTGAAGCTTCATCAATTGCCCATATCAGCAGTCATCATGGGACGAAGCACCCATGGAGTCACATACTTGTATGTACATGAGTAGAATATTTCTTTGAAAATTCGATGAGACGTGTGATGATTCTATTATTCATGCATGTTTTATGCATTATAATTCACATGTCTCGCATGAAGTATCAATGTATTTTTTGTGTATCTTTTCATCTCTCTCTCCCCACTTACACGTCGTACCGTTAATCAAACGTGTCAAGGAAATGAAACTATATACTCGCCATGCTGCTGTACAAAGAGATGCAAAGTTAGGTAGAAATGGGTTGCTCATATGCGTAGTCAGTGGCACGTCTACCGCTACTCGATTTTCTTGCCCGGCAATACCGTATGACACATTGCGCCTCTTGCATGTCAATCGACCATGGCGGCCTCATTTTTTTTCACTTAAGTAAGTCGTGAACGGGGTCAAAATAGGGTGGCGATTACTCTTATTATTATATTCTAAGCATGATACGTTGGATCATTATTTATTAGTCGGGTGGACTTGGATACTTGTTTGATATTTATGGTTAATGTTTTTTAAATGAATCTGTATTGGGGTCTTCTTACCAGTTCTGGAATTAAGATCGTTAGAAGCATTTGAAGCTCCATCTGGTACGTCGACAGCTCTTTCCTCTTTACCAGATAATATCCCAATTGTCTTGTACGAAGAATCGCTTTCTCTGAGTTTCCAATTTTCACGTCCCACGTCAAGGTCTGGAAGTTCCCTGTGACGCCAGCTTTCTGGAACAGGGTTTATCTTGACTCGTTCTTCTTTAAGGTCCTCAGGATCTTGTAGATCCGGTACTAGAGTTTCTTCGTCATCTTCTCGAATGCGCCACTTGGCGCGCTGATGTATTTCTATACCAGCTGCTGCTGCTATTTCACTAACAGAGTCTACTACCTCTTCGACGAGTTCTTCTTCCTGAAGCATGTATTCCATGCGTTCACTAGGGTTTGGATAGACTCTGTAAGGTCCTACCAGACCTACCACTCCTTTGGGTGCCGAGGACGGGTTTCTCTCTTTTTTCCATTCCTCATCCATTTCATCGGAGAACATTGCTCTGGAGCTTCGTGGAAGGTCTATCTCGGATGTTTCTCGAGGACGTTCTCCAAAGGTATCTCTTTTCAAATGTTCGGAGGCTGTTTGCAACCACTTGTTCAGTTCCTGCTGACGTGTCAGAACTTCGGGTTCCTTGGTGCGCTTTCTGACCACGCTGTATATAGCATGCTCGTCCTCTACCTCTATCCTGTAATTCTCGGAATCTGTAGTTCTGTTCTCCAAAGGTAACCAGACGTAAGGTAACTCTCTCTGCTCACCTTCGTTCACCCTGGACTCTCTTGTATTGTCTCTATTTTGTACAGCACTTATCACCACGACATTATCCTTAACACCAGGTGGAATACTCCCGACAGAACTCTCCTTACTATCCAAGATACTGTAGACTGGCTCGCGGGTTGCGGTTTGGATCCATCTAGGTCTAGGTCTTTTTGACCCTGAGGTACTTTTCTGCTCCGTAGCCGCAGCAGAAATGCTCGCCAGTTCGGCGACCATGACGACTTACGATCTGTCCTCGTAGAACGATTACAGGAAGTCACGCTCGTGAGTTACCAAACACGTCCATCCTATAGTGCGTCCTCATGGCCCAGAAGAGATTTGGATGTCTTCACGTACAGGTATGAAACCTAATTGTAGTTTCTGCCCTCTACTGCTTGAATCTCTTTCTGACGTCCGCACGCATGCACGTATCAAGGTTGCTATCACAGAAATTAATACTGGTTTTCTTGTTTCTAGTTCTTCCGGTTCTTAAGAAAAATAGATGGATCCTTGAAGATCACACTTTTGGAATCCTGATGTAGGTAATACTCTCTGATGATAACTTTCTGCGTTTCTTGGATCACGTATCATGCACTTGTTCGGTTGCCTACCCGCACTGCTCTGTCACAATTTCAAAAGGCAAATGACGACTTTGGTTTTACGGTAATATCACGTTACTCCAGGTACATCCTGGTGGTAGTGGCTACCGGTTGATGGAATGGATCTAGCTCTCGTTCGTGACCAGGGTGACGATTTTGACGGTTTCACATTCTACAGCGTCAGGTCTTTCGTGTTTCTTTCTTATGCCTGGATTTACTTAACATTCGTTATTTTTCATCTACGTGTATACTATACCAACATTATATACCATATATATCTTGTGCGCTATTTACTGGAAAATGTCATATTCTAGGAAATTGTTTTGTTCTGGAATACATTGAACTGCATTATGTACTTTCTGGTTATGCTGTTAAGGGTAGAAAGTGCAAGCTGTGGATTCGAAGAAGAAACTATTGGGATATTGCGTGCAACAGGTACTGAAGAACTGATGATGGCCATTTTATGCTTACAAGTATGGCAAACGGTCGCTGGATTGATTGAGGAAATCATTTCTCAGGAGCGTAACGAGAATGCAGTTATACAGGTTGTTCTATAGATATCATGTATATATTCTTTAACGCATATAATTTTTACGGCATGTTGTCGTGGAGAGGGAGTAGGAGTCATCTGGCACTCGTTGATTTTGTCTCATTCAATTTCAGGAGCGTCCTCCTACGCAATTCTCCTATCTGCCATCTGGGAAAAGAGGTCACGCCGCCATTGTCAAAGGTTATTTGAAAGTTTTGCATACATCATTTTTATTAATATCTGCATTGCAGGCGTAACCTGCCTATAAATTATTCTCAGTTTTTCTTCGTCTCATCCACTGCGTCGTCATTCTATACATATTTAGTTGACTCTTTCAGAATAATGACTGTTCGTTTCATTGATGGTGTAATGCAAGATCAAGTTCACAGTGCGAACCCATAACGGTCGATTGCTTATGACTTGACCTTTAGTTCCAGCTGGTAGAACAAGGACCGTTTTATGTATAAAAAGTGTAGAAAACCGTTTGAATGTCTAGGCCTAGTTTCAAAATAGTTTAGATGCCTGCTGGAAATAGATGCATTATTTTCATATATTGAAATAACTGATAGCGTTCTATTCTCTTGAAGGCAAAAACTCTCTGTGCTTAATGACCTTTAATGATCGAGGAACTCAACGAATTCCTATTTAATGCAATAAATTGAATAAAAGAAAGTTTGTCTTTATAATCATCATTAAGAAAAGGTTAAAGTTGCAACAGATGCGGAATAAGTGGAACCTCGCAACGTGCCTGATGCTAAACGTTTACTTCGTGGAACTCAGTAGAAGTCTTGGCATTGTTGTCAGTCATGACAGATAATTTATAACATGGAAAAAATTTTCGAGAATTTCTTATACGCCTCAATATACAAGTAATCGTGTCAAGAAGATGGAATGTAAATTCATGACAATTGAAATCATTTATTATTTGTAATTTAAATTGAATTAATTCTTTTTAAAATTTTCAGCAACAACAGATGTTTACGTGCAATGTGTGATGTCGATCATCCTATCTCAATTATTGCAAGAGTCATGGAATAATGGATGCTTAATGCATTTCCGCCATCTTTTTCTATACCGTCATCCTCTACGTCATATTTCTATAAAATACTACAATTTCTACTTATTACATATAGAGTTATTCAGTAGAAACGGACCACCTGAAGTTAGCGCGCCCATTTGAGTCCTATGGTAAAACCATTTCAGGTGGTGCGTTTGGGCCGAATAATCTGGTATATAAACCATGAACGGTTTTTGATGATCAGTAAAAAAAATGAGGTCTAGATAAGAAAAACAAAACATCTACATGGAAGAAAAATAGAAACGGTGGATACATCAAACTATACTTATACTCATGTGAGCAATAATTTCGGTAAGTAACAGACAAAACCACATATTATCTATAAATTACAGATAATGGTTCACGCGCGTTAAAATTTATCCTTCAATAAAAAAAAGTTGAGTCTAATCGAACCTACGAGGCATAGCTTCAGGTATACCCTGTTGCCAATAAGTACTGGAGTATCTATAGGTATATTCTTATCCAGTACTTCTTACACTCTAAGTTCACGTACTAAGGCTAGTTAGTTTAACTACTAGGTGTTAGATTATGCTTGAATGATCAGAATCATCGCAATCAATGATTAGGTACATCCATCCATTTTTATACCATGGACTCTACCTATAGGTAGAATATCAAATCACGAATATCATGTTTTGAAAATCATTTCTTTTCTTGTCTTCTATAAGAATGTTCACTATTAGTAAATACACAGCGTATATGTATTAGCTGTCGGAGTACAGATTGTGATGACAAACTAGAGTAACACTATCCGTAGTCCAATCTCCCTTTAGAGATCTCATTAATAAAAGAATCTAATTGCAATTACATGGTTTTGTAATCGCAGGTGAGATCAGGTGGCACGGCACAGCTGACGGTCATCAAGAACCAAGGAAACGGTCGAAAAAGTGCTTGAAGAATGGAGGAATACCTTCGGCCGTAGCTGGATTTGGTATGTAATATTTATTGTGACTATAAGATGATAGTGGAAAACTAACAGAAATAAAATTCGTTCCAAGTATCATAATTGTCTGATTTGTTCACAGCTATCATAAAATCAGCAGCATTTATACCAGTCTGAATGACAAGGACCGTTTCGCTTGGGATTGCAATGTAATAAGACAGATGGGAATCTTTATGCTGACATCATCGCCGAGCAGCATACGATCCACTGCCAGGTAAGGCTAAAACCTTTTTTTTTCTATGCAAGTCCAAATATGAAAGCTGCACGTTAAAGAATGAGAAAAGATGGCTTCGTTTACATGGCAAACTAAGATTGCTGTTGTGTCTACGTGCTTTGTGACAATGAGCACGTGCTCAGTCAAGATGGTTCCTTCAGGCTTGAACAATATTTCTGACTGAACAATAAGTTGTTACACGTGCTAACAATTATAACTACTTGCTATTTTGTATACTTAGACTGTAATGCATAAATGGGTTGGTCTTTTTGTCTGGAAGTTTTTGTCACGTACACTGTTACTTTGGATGGTTATACTTTCTTGGAAGCTAGTTTGCTATTTCTAGCATCTGCAATAGCATGGATATCTAATACCAATCTGTACACAGTGTGAATGCTAAATAGTCTACCGGTATATGGTTAACATTGTCATACCGATACCGTAACAGTTTCTCATACGTGAAGTCTTTGAACCACCGTATCCCAATATATACGTATTAACATTAACTGTACTTTTGATGGTTCTGAAGTAGAATAATAGCTAGAGATAGATCAAATGGCTTTTCTCTATTTGAAATCTATTTTATCTTGTTTGCCACCGTAAACGCGGATATCGTCTCATCATACCGGAAACGACCTGAAATTGACTTCCTCGTGTACTCTTAATATCATTTCGCATGAACTTTCTCGGTTTTAGTCCCACAGTTAAATATTTTTATAGAATGGGAACACGGATTAAAGTGATCCTCATTATTTATCGGAAGTTCCCTGTTGCTGGAACCACTTGTGTCTGACTGGATTGCAGAGAAAGAAAGCCATTAGAAACAGCCGCAGAGTCAAGAATGTATTCAACTCAACGATTTAAAGGAATCTAAGCGAAGACCCTGATGACTTTAAATCTAGTATTTAAGTGCATGACGAACTTGTGTAAAGTATCTAACGTAAATTAAGTATATGGTCTTATGTTTATATTAAGAAACAGATGGTTTATAGATGAGTGTTTCAATCTAATAGTCATAAATTGTAGATTAGAGTTGCAATGTGGTGTAAATTGTGTAATCGAGTATAACGTGTCTCAATTTTCTGAAATCTATAAAAAGTCTTGTGAATCATCGCATGTAAGGATACCAGAATATGGCGCTACACTTTCTCCACCAAGAAACAGTTTATAATTGTCGTCATTTTCGAGTTTCCTTCTGCCATGTAAACGTCAATTAAATCAGTTATCCGTTCATGATGGTTAATTATCGATTTTACTCAACGATGATTAAACCGGGATTTTTAAACAGAACCTTATAATAATTCTCTATCTAGTAATTCATAAGCTGATACAGTTTTAACTGGCGTCTCGTGCTTAGTAAGTCCTTTGAAAAATTCATCATGAAATAAATCAAGTTGTAATTTCTTTTTACACGTTTGTACGTTTATACTCAACTCGCAAATCAACCAAGCGAGTATTTTACCGTACTTACTCCTGGTGATAACGTCTTATCAAATGGGAACCACCGATCGATTATGTATACGAACAATCTTGTATCTCCAGTAAATTGATAACGGTAAAACTGGTAATTGAGATCGAAAGAAACATAGTTAATTGTACCTATAGAATTTATCACGATATTGTTCAGACTCTGATACCTATTTGCATGGTTACATTATTCCTTCATTTGTACAAAATTTTTGGGATTTTTAATTTGTTTTTTATACCTCCGTCATTTTCCATGCGACCAAACATGTGTGTTTACGATGTTCAAGCGCGCATGCTCTGCGGATGAGAAATTTAATGGCGTCTTCAAGTGCGGCTGTCAGACATGAAAGTTTATTTTGAAAAGTCATGTAGGTACATTCTTGAACATCGGGAAAGTCATATTTGACTACATCATTTTCACTGGTCATACACATATGTGGATGCCATCACGATTTCTAAACGTATGTCGTGCTTGTGTTTGGGTATATGCATATCGCATTGAAACCTAAGATGTTTGGTTTTAACGGTAAATTTTTTTTAGAGATATTTTTGACACTTGAGTTTTATTTAATTTTATTCAATATATAGCTAATCTTGACTAGTTTCACTAACCAAAGAAATTTCACAGCTCATTTAAAGGGGCTATAAGAACTAGTACTAATTAAATTGAAAATAACAACAGCATAAATGCGACACGAACATTCTCTATGTGAAAATAATGAATTGTTTTTTTAATTATAAGCGTAATATAATATCTTCTAACTAGAATTATAAAAATATAGATATTGTGGTTAATACGTACAGTAGCATGTAGAAGTGAAGATGATTAATAACGACGTGGAAGAACTCGTTAGACAAGTAGCTGTTAGATTTACCAGATATTTGAACGAACGACGGACATCGTATCTAATGTATTTCAAGGAAGTAAACTTTCTCGTCTAATCTAAGCAAGATCTGCGTCTCGATCATCCTCCTGTGCCGCGCTTATAATTTTACATTTATTTCTATTCTTCTGTGCGCCGCCAGATTAATTTCTCTGTGCTCGATTAATTCACTCGACATACACACTGTATTCCTTCGGCAGACTTGCCAGATCTCCAGGATACCAATTATTCTCAATGCACCATGGTCGCAGGAACTTGGGTCTAATATAATTATGCATACCTTGAGTTGGCCGCAAAACTAGCAAGTTACGCATCTGCGCACGTATCCTGTAGATCCTTATGTGACTAAGTATAGCGTATACTGTGTAATTCTTAAATTGTAAATCGTTACCATTTTTTCACCAGAGCTTGAATTGCTCCCAGGGTTGGCTACTTGCAATACTGAGATACCTGACAGCAACGCCAGAGGGCCGGTAAATTACACAGTAAAGACCGATAGTCCGCGCATAGAAGAACAGTTTGATGGATGCTTCTAGTTTGGTGAAGGGAAAACAAAATATTGGCTATCCTTCTGCACGTGGATTATGCAGCTTTAGTAACCTTTGTAATCAGGGCTATTGAAATAGTTGAATCTACAGCCTGTAGTATTATAAGGTGAACTCGTACCGAGATAGGCGTGCGTATCGAGGCGGAAGTGTTTATTATCCTTAACACTGAATACTTGGCCTTAATGCCTTTATCCTGTCGCGCCATAGAAACGGTTGTAGCGATTCAGTACCATACGAGGAACTGTCCTGTCTCTAGGAATGTGAATTCTGAGATTTTGCAAAGAAATAAACTGCATTGGAATGCACTCTTAATACATAATACAAAAGGGATCATACTGTAATGAGATAATGAAAGTAATTCTCACAGTGATATATAATACTTGTAATTTTTTGTATTCTCTCACGAGATGATACCAATTAGGATGACATCATATATTTATCTTTTTCTTTAATTCTCTTTAGTACTCGGCCCCGTGTACAGTAACTTTTTCTCATTGAGAAAATTCCTCTGGATCACCAATGAGGGCGCGTGTTCCATACTCGTTTTGCCGGTTCGTTTTACGCGCGTTGAACTGAACCGTTCCTACAGGACTTATCAAAAGTGATAGACACTGTATTATCCATTTGATTTAATTCTACAAGAATTTCAAAGAACAAATTCGCAGGGTGATCCGTAAATAATAATCGTGGCGAATTAAATAATTGCCATGATAATACGCACGAATAGTCCAGCTTCAATGTTAAAGGAGAAGACAAGGACTGCCGGATTCTTTCTTGGTAAATGTCAGGTAGAAGATTGACAAGTTTTATTTTCACTTCCCATGGAAATGAAAAGTGCTCCAGTTAACTAAGAATCGTATCAATGTTATCAATTACTTACCCAACTTGCTAGAATTCAATTCCTCAATCGGCTGCAACGTACTCCTCGGCATTCTCAATTCTCGCTCTTTATACGTTCTGCGATGCTTTCTACGTGCGTCACAAATTTTCACCCCTAAATCTCGAACGAGAAAGCACTGACTGGCTTCGCAGTCCATTAACGTTATTCACCTAAAGTAATTATTGCACGAATGTCAATATAACAAATTTAAAAGCACGCTTCCTTTAATTCACTAAAAAAAATAACAAAGTGAATCTCTTAAACAAGGTGTCACGACGTTTTATAAGTTAATCGCATTACGCACTGTGTGTTATATTGTCTCTGGCCTTTGATTACATATTAATTTAAGACAAACTAATATTATAATTCTCCTTTATAGCTATGCCCGTTCTACGTATTTAATATGCAACCGTATGTGCACATGCGACCTATATGCGACAGGACTTAAACCTTAGACCGATGCTGGGATATTACTCGCGCAGCTTGATAAAGACCTAAGGTCCTAGTCTAAGCACAACTTAAGAGTGCAAGATCCGAGTAGTCCAGTGCTGCGCTTAGCTATAGGACGATTGGAGGTATAGTAGTTGATACATAGAAGGTATAGAAGGAGTTTGCGGCGCCTCCAAGTATTCCTCAGCTCTGATCTCTCTTTCTCTCTTAAACCTCTTGGCATTCTCTACCCTTTCTACCTAACCTCTCGTTCTCTCTCTCTCTCTCGCTTGCTAGTCCAGGAGAGAGGGAGAGTCGTCCTCTTCGAGGAGATACACAGAGAGAGAGTTCAATGTCGGACTTCAAGCTGCCTCCAAAGAAAAGAGAAGAGATGAGAGTAATTTTATAGTGGGAGCGGTGACTCTTCTTTCCAAGAGGCAACACTTTCCTTCTATGCCGATTACGATTTCGAATCCACCACCAGCACAGACGTTTATTCTCTTAGGATTTTATAGATCCTCTATTGGAGATATTCACGCTGGATGATATGGCATTTGAAATTTAACGGTTTCTGCCTTCTCGTATTTAGCTCAAATTTTTGTAGCGGAAATTGAGACTCGCATTTTTTTAGTATACGCGCCCTCCGCTAGGTGGCGGTACTGTACATCATTTCAAATGATAAAGTACCCGTCATTATTGCCTCTGAGACAGTGACACTTTTCCTGAAGGGATACTATTTGAAGGATATAATTGAATGACTGTAAGAAATCACTGTGATATTTATGTAGTGGAAAGTATAGGTAATATAACAGATAATGTGTTTGAGTGTAAGTTAGCTTTAGTACGTCTTTTTTCTTTCTTATAATGGCAGTGGGAAACCGATATAAATGTTTACGGGGTAAATGGCGCGCGAAGGATTTCCCTGAACGATTTACGAAGCTGACGATTGGAACGTGATTATTCGGCTGGAATTCTTATTCCAATGCAAAAATTATATCTTGGATACATTTTTAACGTTTCTATTTTTGTTTTTGTATTCAGGTAGACAGCAGATAAAGAACTGTTAGAATTGGTTCACCTCGTCATATCACGAATTGCGTGTGGCTCCGACGGAAGGGTTCCTTGTTGAGGCTCATTATACTATGCTAATTTATTCTACTCGTCATATGGTAAGTTATTTATATAATACTAAGTTATTTATATTTACAAATTATAGATGATGATCATACTCTTTTTACTTGGAACATTGATAAACCTGTTCTTTCTTTTTCTGGGAGCATAGAGAAATTTCGTTTGTTCCCAGTATGGATAGTAATAATTCATGTATTCTATGAACAGGTTCCTTGTTATTTTATATTTGGTAACACTTTCACGGGGATCTGTTGTGCCGAGAAGAGGAGACTATATAAGCGAGCGGAGAAATGTATTCATTTAATAATTTATCGGACAAGAAAGTAGAGACGAATACAATTAATGAATTTAGAAATGATTCAGCGGGGAATTATAAGAGGCCAGTAATTTTAAGTAACATTGCATTGAATAACAATCGCGTTTCTTTATGTAAATCAAGTGCAAGTAGTAGCATTAATAATTCGGAGTCATTGTTGAAGAATAGTTTTCATGACTGTTCAAAGTTAACTACTACTAGATTATCTTCCATTGAGAAAGAGAATATTGATAAATTGTTTAGTATAGACGAAGATGATTTTGGTATAAATGAAAGTTCAACTCAAATATGGATTAGTCAAACGAAAAATCATCAAGATATAATCGAAAATGAATTTCCCACTACGATAGAAGAATTTTCGTCATTGCCGACTCAGTATATTAGACAAAGTTGTCAGAGTTTGCCAACTTTGAAATGTTTCCAGAATTATTATTCAGGTAATCAAGAATTCTGTAGAGAAAAACACGAAGAACAGTTAAATGATGACGTTGAAGAAATGGATGATTCTATTATTGTCATATCATCCGATGATTCCATGGATAATAGTATTATTGATAGTTGTAATATTTTTGATAATGAGGAAGGAATCACTGACGAGGCAAATAAGAATTATTTATTAAATAATTTACCCAGCTTCCCATTAAACTACGAGGGTGAGGAGTATATAAAACAAGAAATAAATTCGTCAATTATCATTTGCAACAAGAACGCATCTAATATGTCGACTTTCGATATGGAAAATGAAGTCATCAAAAAGATTGAAGAGGCTAATGAGCATAATGATGTCCAATTAAAATCATTCAGCGATCGTCGCAATAGCATTAAGTTGATAAAGGATGAAATAACTCATGGTTTTTACATTAAGGAAGAAACACTGACTCCTTCTACCCCCGAGTATTATCAAGAATTTCAAAATAATTGGATGAAAAAACATGACTGTTCAACCAGAATTCAAAGTAGATCATTTGTATCTGATACTCATGAGAATTACCTATCGGTTATCGGAGAAAATAAAAATTTTCATTTCAATGAAAGCAAAGTGAAAAGCGAAATTGATACCCTGGAGACAATCATTAAAAAAACTGCTACTGATAGCATAAAGAATGAAAACTGTAAAAGAGTCAGTAGACCGTCAATGCTTTCAACATATAAACGTCTGCATCCGACAAAGATGTTGTCAAATTATTCCTGTGAGTATCGTCGCGCTTTTTTAAGAAAAGATTTGCAGCCTGTAATTTACGTCGAATTAGACTGAAAAGCGTAAGGAGGGGCAGAATAGTTAAAATATGTAACGTGTGAAATATTGTACTTTAATAAAAGTGGTATCAATCTGTAACAATACATCATCATACAGACATATGAATAATTTACTATTTATTTTAGTTACATTATATTAAAAAATTTATTCTTGAAGTTAGTGAAAAAATGCGCAGTGTCATTGATATTTACGGACAAATATTGCGGAATAATTATTTAATTCTATCACTAACTCTTTGAAGTTTGTGTATAGGTTTCTTGTTACTGTCTCATATGTTAGTTCAATATCGTTTCTTTTTTATCTATATTCAGTCTACTTGATTGTATACATAAAGTAATCGCGTGATTCGAATAAAAAATCACTGTACAAAAATCAGAAAGCGTCTGGTCATTTGTTCTATTCAATTTTTCTCGTCTACTTATCAGACTCCCAAGAAATACGGGAATTTCATACCTTTGTTTTAATTAAAAGTGAAGATATGATATCACTTCTTCTTGGAACCGAACCCAGAGAATCCCATTACCATTGCCATTTCATCAGAAGCCCCGGCATCCTCATCATTGGCTTCTTCAATTTTGCGTTTTCTGTCCTTTCGCTTCTCTTTTCTATATTCCTTGATCTTCTCTTCCTGAGGATAATAGAAATAATCCTATGTATGGCAATAATTCGTATTATCTAATTATGTATTTAAATTATGAATGGATGCTTTCATTTTTATTTCAGCTGTAACCAAAATGCATTCACTAAAAATATAGTGTTTTTATTGATAAAATACCTCTTCCTTTAATTCCTTAACACGCTGCTCCAGGTCATAGTCTTTCTTTTTCTCCTCCATTTTTTTCTTATTTACAGCAAATCTTGCTTTAACTTGTTCCAATGATGATCTTTCAATCTTCATTGACATTCCCAAATTTCTTTGATCTATAATAATGGTATTTGTTCTTCGAAATGATAACCAAGACTTTTACATAATTGAATAATAAGAAAGACATACGTTTTGTTCCATTGATGTGGTCCAAGAAATTAATGGAATCTTTAACAACACAGTCACACACATTGCAGTAATATCCTCCAGTTTGAGAGGATGGTGTATTTTTATTTATGACAACACTCTTTCCTAGCTTAGATTCTAGATCAACTTTGTAGTCTCTTTGTTTGAGTAGTTCTCTTTTGACAGCTGGCTGCTTAGGAAGGCCAAGCTCCTCTTCAGCAATCTCCTCCTGGAGTCGCTGGAGAGCTATCCTTTCATATTCCTCCCTGTTCCATTTTCTTCTGTGATCATCAGGTCTCTAAAAGATTCAATTATAGTATCAACTTTGAACTATCAAACACAAACACAAATTCAAGTATAATACTGACTGATTATGTTACAAACTACATAGGTTATATCTATCCGCATATCTTTATGTAGTAGCATTTAAATTAGAGTTATTCCTCGATTGTTAAATCATTTTTAAATAATTCTACAATATAAAATACCTTTTTAACTTACCGTAGACATTGTGAGGGATAAATTGATACCTATCAGCTTTTCTAGAACCACACATCCAACCTCAGACTTAGGTACCAATCCTTCAGGACTTTTAGCCCGCAGCTGGCGGCGCTTAAAGCAGTAAGGCACTAAGGCAGCCTGCTGCATCGGTTACGTAGAAATCTGTAACAGCACGATGGTGTAGTTGAGCGTCAGGAAGTTAACGTCAAATAATAAAAAATGATGCGTTTTTAATGCCTGAAAAATTGCTCTTTAAATGCTCCTTATGTATTTCTAATTTCTCCGCAGCTTTTATACAATGATAAAAAAAATTCATTAAAACAGAAAAATATCTGTTTTACTGCTATTCCAAATAACCAAGTAGATTCTCATATGATTTTCTTAATGAATTAATTGCTCTCAATTTGCTCCTATTTGCTCCTCAATTTGTTTTTAATTTCATTAAAACATCTTTAAATCAGTAGTAAAATTTGATTTTCTCTTGGCTATTAACAGTTGGAAATCAGAAAACCTGGCCAAGAATACTTAGAAGTACTGAAAATTGCCCAAAATTGTGTACGCGCAACTTCGTCGCGCAGGACTCGGCGAGTGGGGGGGAGTGGGGGAAGCGACGAAGACAGCGCCCGGACTCGGAGCGCTCATTCTTCCGCGAGCCGGTCTCCTATACTGGTCTCTTGGAAATACCCCTCTTTTCTATTTCCAACCTTCTTCTTTTTCTATATTTATTTCTTTATCCTTCATTCTTTACTTTCTCACTTATCTCTTCCCTCGTTTCTTCACTACATTTATAACTCATTCCTTACTTTTCTACTTTTTGACTTCTTTATTTCTATCTTCATTTCTGATTTCTCGTTGACTCTGTTCCCTCTCAGTTTCCATAGTGCTTGTATTACTTTTCCTATATTTATTTCTTGTTTATTTCCTTATTTCTTTATATTTAATTCTTTGCTTTCTTATTTATCTCTTTCCTCATTTCCTCTCTACTTTTCAACTCTATTCCTCACTTTTCTACTTTTTGACTTCTTTATTTCTATCTTCATTTCTGATTTCTCGTTGACTCTGTTCCCTCTCAGTTTCCATAGTGCTTGTATTACTTTTCCTATATTTATTTCTTGTTTATTTCCTTATTTCTTTATATTTAATTCTTTGCTTTCTTATTTATCACTTTGCTCATTTCTTCTCTACTTTTCAACTCTATTCCTTACTTTTCTACTTTTTCACTTCTTTATTTCTATCTTCATTTCTGATTTCTCGTTGACTCTGTTCCCTCTCAGTTTCCATAGTGCTTGTATTACTTTTCCTATATTTATTTCTTGTTTATTTCCTTATTTCTTTATATTTAATTCTTTGCTTTCTTATTTATCACTTTGCTCATTTCTTCTCTACTTTTCAACTCTATTCCTTACTTTTCTACTTTTTCACTTCTTTATTTCTATCTTCATTTCTGATTTCTCGTTGACTCTGTTCCCTCTCAGTTTCCATAGTGCTTGTATTACTTTTCCTATATTTATTTCTTGTTTATTTCCTTATTTCTTTATATTTAATTCTTTGCTTTCTTATTTATCACTTTGCTCATTTCTTCTCTACTTTTCAACTCTATTCCTTACTTTTCTACTTTTTCACTTCTTTATTTCTATCTTCATTTCTGATTTCTCGTTGACTCTGTTCCCTCTCAGTTTCCATAGTGCTTGTATTACTTTTCCTATATTTATTTCTTGTTTATTTCCTTATTTCTTTATATTTAATTCTTTGCTTTCTTATTTATCTCTTTCCTCATTTCCTCTCTACTTTTCAACTCTATTCCTCACTTTTCTACTTTTTGACTTCTTTATTTCTATCTTCATTTCTGATTTCTCGTTGACTCTGTTCCCTCTCAGTTTCCATAGTGCTTGTATTACTTTTCCTATATTTATTTCTTGTTTATTTCCTTATTTCTTTATATTTAATTCTTTGCTTTCTTATTTATCTCTTTCCTCATTTCCTCTCTACTTTTCAACTCTATTCCTCACTTTTCTACTTTTTGACTTCTTTATTTCTATCTTCATTTCTGATTTCTCGTTGACTCTGTTCCCTCTCAGTTTCCATAGTGCTTGTATTACTTTTCCTATATTTATTTCTTGTTTATTTCCTTATTTCTTTATATTTAATTCTTTGCTTTCTTATTTATCTCTTTCCTCATTTCCTCTCTACTTTTCAACTCTATTCCTCACTTTTCTACTTTTTGACTTCTTTATTTCTATCTTCATTTCTGATTTCTCGTTGAGAACATCAAAGTAATTAATTAAATCAATAAAGCAAAATATTAACACGTAGAAATCGGAAATTCTGGCTAAACATATTTAGAA
>NW_014333335.1:0-3479 GCF_000341935.2 Cephus cinctus
ACCGAGCGACGCTCTGGCATCTTGCTCGCACCGTAGTGCTCTCTGCGTTACACGCATAGGCAGAGGTACGTGAGCAGGCACCGCCCAGTCTCCTCTCTTACCTCACTGCACTAAAAGATGGACCTATTAATGACGCTCAGTGTACATGATTTTAAGAGTATACTACAATTTTTTTTTCAAAATGGTGACTTCGCATCTTATCCAACAAAACCTTTTGTTCATAACAGTGTTCTACGGCTGGTCGAATTACTTCTTGGAGGTTTGACCTGAAACAAAAATCCAAATAATTTTTATTTCTATATAAGAATAGCTGCAGAAGGTCTAATCAGAACTTTGATTTTAGACGTACTTTTTTAATTTCCCTACGTATTTCTCTAGCTATTCTTATACATAACTGAAAAATATTTGGTTTTTTGTTTCGGGTTAAACTTCCAAGGAGTGATTTGTTTGACCGGAGAACACTGTTTTGAACAAGAGGGTTTGTTGGGTATGCCATTATTTCGAAAAAAAATGAACTAAAAATATTTTTGTATACTCTTAAAATCATGTATAATAAATTCATCTTAACAGACTTTATATTGCACATGATATTTTCTAATAATAATTGTTCCTAATTTTATATATTTTTTTGAGCTGCTGAAGTGGCATTACTCCTTGATGATCCGGCGTTGCATCGATCGAATGGGGGTGCAAATGATGCAAGATTGGGTCAGCTTTCATGTATAAAATTCCTATTCGTTCATAAAAAACTGTAGTATTAGCTTTATTGTATTTCTACAAATATACACCGAAGTAGTAATAATTTGTGTTGATTGTTTAGCCGAGTGCACCGATCTTCATTGAACAGTAGACATTATGATGATTATACTAATTTTGCAATTGATAATGCGGTAAAGCTTACAATGCCCGTCTATATGTTTGATGAATATAAGTGCACTCGTTTTCGGGGGGCACCACGAGAAGGCAATCAACATCACCCCCCATATCTAGTAAACATAATAAATTAACGAAGCGCAGCTTGAAAAGCCTCCGAGAGACCCCGGGGAACGACTTCGTGAACAAATCTACATTGGAACGCAGCTAAAAGAGCCTCTGAGTCAGGGTACGTTTCATTATTTTATTACTCGAGTGCACCGATCTTCATTGAACGGTAGACATTATGATGATTATACTAATTTTGCAATTGATAATGCGGTAAAGGCTCTATTTTCAGATGGGAAACAAAAACCGAATGGGCGGTGGAGCCGCAAACAGCGGCAGGCGGCTAACGGGGGACAGCAGGCCCCGTATCGTGGCCGCGGAGGGCAAAACCGCCGTCCCAATGCTCGAAATGTACCACCAGCAGCAGCAACAGAAGGGGCAGACCGCGCATTGCGCGTTATGATGGAGGCAATTCTGGATAGGTTTTAGTTATATTTCATCCAGAATTAAAATAATAAATTAATATATTTCTCTAATTATAATGTGTTCCCTTTATTCTCCCTCCCCGCCTATAGAGATAGTACTTTTGAGAATAGAACCTTTATCTGTAGACTAGATCTTTCAGAGGACATACAACATTTTTTGTGTCTAAAGTTCAACTTATATTAAGTCGCAGTATGCCGCCGCGCCTATCCCTTCCATACTCGCACGCGATCCCCGATCGCCGCTCGCCGAGCTGCATCGCCACAGAATAGTTTCGACGTGTGACCGAAATGGTAAGTCTTGTTTCCTTTTAATAGTATATCGTTCCTCCCTTTCCTTTACGACATCATCTTCTAGAGAGGAGATGTGTCAGTTTAAATAGTATATTGCAATACAAAAACCTCATCGCAGGATATACTGAAATTTTAGGATATCTACAAAGTTTAATGTAATTCGTTTGGTTTATTTTACATCACTATACTTTCAAACTTTTGAGTTGGTCGACTAAACCATGTCACCGTTGGAGCTTCTTCATCTTGATGTTCGTACTCCCGAAATTCGGTGTACATCTCAGTAGAAGAACGTTCGTCCATTGGTGTTTTCAATATGTCGTTGCGACAATTGTCGCACGGATACTTGCGCATTTGGCGCTGAGCTACGTATCCTGCGAAAAAGTTGACAGCATTCTGCTCGTAAACAGATCGCGTGCTTTCCTGAAGTTCCTTGGATTCCATCACTGTTTCGACCTCTTCACTTTCATACTGCAACATCTCTGCAGCCTCTTGGACCTCGATCATTTCGTCGTCACTGTCATGTTCGAGGGGGTTTTCGAACATTCCCTCTGTTCGGTCGAACGCTCTGGCTACCACTGTGCTTGGCTGAATCAAAGCAGCAGCTTCGGGACATTCTACGTTCCCTCTCAGGCAGTCAAGGACGAGGTGGTGGTAGTAAGTACAAATTTTGTATAAACAATTAGTAACTACGATACATTTTCTTTAAATACTATTATATATCTTGCTCTATTTTCAGATGGGAAACAAAAACCGAATTGGCGGTGGAGCCGCAAACAGCGGCAGGCGGCTAACGGGGGACAGCAGGCCCCGTATCGTGGCCGCGGAGGGCAAAACCGCCGTCCCAATGCTCGAAATGTACCACCAGCAGCAGCAACAGAAGGGGCAGACCGCGCATTGCGCGTTATGATGGAGGCAATTCTGGATAGGTTTTAGTTATATTTCATCCAGAATTAAAATAATAAATTAATATATTTCTCTAATTATAATGTGTTCCCTTTATTCTCCCTCCCCGCCTATAGAGATAGTACTTTTGAGAATAGAACCTTTATCTGTAGACTAGATCTTTCAGAGGACATACAACATTTTTTGTGTCTAAAGTTCAACTTATATTAACGAAATTTTCTAACTACTGACAGTGAACTTCTAAATACTGTATTAGACACTGTGTGAAGTTCACTCTAATAAGAGTCAGTGTACAGACAAAAGGTATGCTAGATAAGTGTACAGATAGAAAGTTCATATTAACAACTCACCTGTATTTTTGATCCATATTGCCAGTCGAGGATCGTCCTTCTTAGGAAACTTGTACAGTCTGGACTTGGTCGTTAATTTTCCGTTTGCACATCCTCTGTACGCACAGAAATCATACTGCCTTTCCTTTTTCTTATTTTCGTGTTCCATACTTGAAACGCTTTTATTCATTCACTCTATATTTGAAAACGCAGAGCGAACTGACACTCTCAAACTAGAAGAAAGAACTGAAAAAGGCTAGCAAAAGCCGCGGGAATGTTTTCAGTTTGCTTGCAACATTGTATGCCTTCATGGGTTCGCGGCATATTCTTCAAAAGGTTCCGTTCACTATTACTTTTCTACGATTGCTATAGTTCATTCCCGATTTTCATGTGTTTTATTTGACAAATGCAAAACAATCAAGTCTCTAGCAAGGCGCATATGTCATTGCATAAAGTATTTGTTATAAAACTGCATGTGCAATGTTTTGAACTACACATATTTTATTTCGCGTGTGGTTTGTTTAGGACTGCATTATTTTTTAACTTCGCC
>NW_014333335.1:3907-6493 GCF_000341935.2 Cephus cinctus
GGAACACACGAATTCATTCGACTAATCAAAAACGTGGAACTAGTTCGAGAGTCTCGTTCAGGTGGCGCGTCGACACGCCAAAACACAGCTCCAGATTATCACGCGTAATATTACTATATATACACGACCAATCAAAAACGTGGAACTGCTTCGAGGGCCCTCCGCTAAGGTGGCGCGCCGAAACCAGAGAAAAATTGAGACCACCAAAAACAGGCTCATTGGCAATCTCCCTACTCATCTCTGCCTGAACTATATCGAACGTCGTCGCATACGTCACATGCGCTGTGACGTCCTCGCTCACGATTGGTCTATTACGTTTGCTTCAAGAGCGCCATCTGCTCTACCTCGAGTCGAGCGAAGTATACGAATGTCTCGAAATATCGCGGGAGTTGCCACCCCTTGGGCTGCTGATTAGGAGGAGACAGGACTTGGCTGCTACCGGTTGCCAGCTTTTTCTATTAGCAGACTATTTTTCCTATGTTTGTGCATAGTCCATGCTATATGTCGATGCTAGTATCATTCTATCTCTTTATTATAACGATAATAAAAAGAGATGCAACGTCCCGAAATTACCTTGAGTAAGATTTCTGAACGCACCTCAGTAGACTCCTATGTAACGCGAGCTCTTACAACGCGAATCCTATAATGCGCCAAATAATAAAATACAGGAATTGTCTGATTTAAGAATTAAATCTGTTTTATTTAAGCATTATATTGTTTTCTTCATCGTTACTAGCTTTTCATGTTTTATTGTCGTTTTGTTTTCTGACGCGGGCATTCTTAATATCACAAATGAGTATCAGTGCTAAAAAAAACACCTGGGGAATCAGTAACGTATCAGTGTCTCGTATTCACGATTCGAGAAAGCTTACATTTAAAATACGTAAGTATATATAATACAAGTATTAGTATATAATAAGTATTTTATAAATTAAGTTTACATAAAGTTATTTTTAAGGATATAATGGATGAAATTAGAAAAAAAGTGTGTTTAATGGAAATGCATTTCTGTTAAAAAAAAGTCGCAATGTTAAATCAGCTGAATTCTGGGAAAAAACTAAAAGATATTTCCAAGGAACTTGATTTAAACGAGCCAACAGTCGAACCATAAAAAATGAAAATTAAATAAGAACGACTGCAACTATTAATTCTTTACTGGTTTTAAGAAAAACTGTGCGCATAAAAGACCCTTTGATATCTAAAATGAAAGTCTTTAATTATATAGATGGATGATTGCAACTAAAAAAATATTCCTTTAAGTAACCATATCGTAAAACAAGAAGTATGCAAAATTTACACTCATTTGAAACAATCCATTTTCGATGAAGTCCACAGATATGATTTTAAAGGTAGCCAAGGATGGTTTGGCAGATTAAAAAAAAAGAAATTTTGTACATAATATTAAAACACAAGGAGAATGAGCTTCAGCTGATTTACAGTTGGCCCAGAAGTTGAAAGAAGATTTTACTAAGTTAAAGAAAAAGTAGGCTATACTGCAGATCAGGCATTCAATGCTAATGAAATGGGTTTAATTTAGGAAAAAAATGACAGTAAATGTTTATTTCCAAATGTGAAAGATCTGCTCCTGAATTTAAATCTTTCAAGGAAAGGGTAACATTACTTTTATGCAGTAATGCATTTGAAAAATGTTTAATGAAGCCTCTGCTTATTAATAAATCTTTGAATACATGTACAATGGAAGGGTACAACAAGTATACATTTCCTGTTTACTGGCAGGCAAATAAGAAAGCATGGATGATAGCTTCAATATTCAGAAACTGGTTTTATGATTTTTTTTTATGTTGGATGTTGAACAGTATTTAAAGGAAACAAATTAAAGTTTTTAAGCTTTATTAATAATTAACAATAAACAATCGAGGACTTGATGTAGTTAAAGAAGTAGAAACAGATTTCACAAAAATACAGATCCATTATTGAAGCGTTCTACACAATTTAAAAGGAACTTGCAAGATTGTATACCTCCATATTGAAAACTGCAAACAGAACTGGAAATAATTACAGCAAATATAATAACATAAGATAATAGATTCCTGGAAAAGATTGAATCTGTAAGTGAGGCTGATTCAACAATTGGAATTGAATATTTACTGCTAGTAAAATGATTTTCGATGATTCGGACAGTGACTAATAATCAAGATTGTAAAAGTATTTTTCAATTTAAAAAAACCTTAAAAAACAATACTTACATTTTTATTAAATTTCAATGAATTAAAAGATTTTTTAAATACATTACTGATATGTTTTTAAAAAAATAACTTCGTATATATGACATTTATTTTCAAAATACTGCCCTATTTGATAAAACAGAAAATAAAAGTTGGCATAGCAATAATTATTTCGAATGTGTTACTTTAGATACAGGAAAAATATTCCCGTACAACGCGATTTCCTATAACGCAATTTCATATAGTGCGTAACACTTATGTGAACCTAGCACCCGACTTAAAAATATTTCAATTTTCAAAACGCGATTCGATTTACCTCATTTATACCCCTTTGTATCACTTTGATTTTCATTTGTACCTCAAAGAGTTCGGAATTACGGGGGGGGGGGGGGGGAAAAAA
>NW_014333335.1:6616-7989 GCF_000341935.2 Cephus cinctus
GGGGGGGGGGGGGGAGTAAAAAACCACTAGCACCCAACTTTGAGTAAATTAAATTCTGTTTGCAAGGATGTATTTATGTATTTATAATCGTTTGTACCCGTTTGTACCACTCTTCATTTCGTTTGTACCCCAAGGGGTACGGAGATGCAGGATATTCAAAATTCGTTAAGAGGGTAACTTCGTCATTTGTTAAGCTACCTCAAACCTGCAAAGGGGAACTCTTTCAGAATATTCGTCCTAACTACATATGCCAATGTGGTGACCCAAGCATTGGTTGGCACTTACCATTGCATACATATAATCGATGTCTATACATATATGTGTGTATGCACTCACATTCACACACGTTATAAATGATTTACGAGCACTTGTACACTAGACTCTATCGAGCATGGAAAAAACTAAAGGCGGTACAAACGGGTACAAACGATTCTCAAAGTGCTGCAAAGAGGTACATAATCGCGTTTCGAAAATTAAAATATTTTTGAGTCGGGTGCCAGGTTCATATAGGTGCGCGTAAAGTATTAATTACGTTATATGAGAATCTACTGTATGTACAGTCACTTGCAATAATGGTGACAACGGTAGACGCCGTGCGGTGAGGTAAGAAAGGAGTTTGGGCGGCGCCTGCTCGCGTATCTTGGCCTATGCGTGCGACGCAGAAAGCGCTACGGTGCGAGCGAGACGCCATAGTGTCGCTCGGTGCGTCGTTGTTGCACAGCACGAGTGTAAGCGAGACGGCAATGTGGCCCCTCACTCGCAATAGGGAGCTTGGTGGGGTATCTTCTCCTACGTTGTCGACCAGGCTAGCTAGCGCCAATGTCCCACCAAGCTCCCAGGTACGACTCAGTGGGACTCATGCATTGCCGTCTCACTCCCATTCATGCGTTCGAACAGGATGTACCGCACGACGCTTTCGCGTCTCGCTCGCACCATAGCGCTACCTGCGTTTCACGCACCTATCCTGGTACATACGTCCGTCAAACAGTCACTGTCCACTCTTTTCTCTTATCTCACCGCACTGCATCAACAAACTGGACAACATTAATGACGTTCAGTGTACAATAAATTCATCTAAATAGACTTTATATTACATATGCTATTTTTCAATAATAATTGACCACAATTTTTTATTGTTTTGAGCCGTTAGAATGGTATTACCTCTAAAAAAAATTAAACAAAAAAGAAATGAAGAAAAAAGAAGTTTTCCTCTCTAGACGCGAACGCGGCACCTTACGATTACGAAGCTGAATCGTTGTCAACGCGCCCAATGCATGTTTTTCATACATGATGATCCATAGCTGGTGGAAATGCGCAACCTCACTTGTTGCGATACGGACTCTCATGAAGATGTAAGAGAAAAATTGACAGCA
>NW_014333335.1:8288-17253 GCF_000341935.2 Cephus cinctus
TGGATACAAGTCTCCCTATTTGAGTGTTCACCCTGTTTAAAATCGCGGATCTCGAGGAACACACGAATTCATTCGACCAATCAAAAACGTGAAACTAGTTCGTGAGTCTCGTTCAGGTGGCGCGTCGACGCGCCAAAACACAGCTTCAGATTATCACGCGTAGTATTACTATATATACACGACCAATCAAAAACGTGGAACTGCTTCGAGGGCCCTCCGCTAAGGTGGCGCGCCGAAACCAGAGAAAAATTGCCTTCACCAAAAACAGGCTCATTGGCAATCTCCCTACTCATCTCTGCTGGAGTCATGGTCCTCGAAGCACGCTGGGCCTGGTGAGTAAGGAATGGGGCGGCTTCTCGGCTCATCTCCCTGCTGGCCGTATCGGCAGCGGATAGGCCCAGAGGGCAGCCCTCGCCGGCCGACGGAAACGGCGGAGTTTCCTCCCGGGTGCTCCAAGGCTTCTTTAGCGTAATGGAAGCAGTAGCATCACGGCGACATCCAGGTCGGCAGAACCGACGGGCATCCCTTGGTCGGTGGGAGCGGCGTGCTGATCCCTCCAAGGTTGTCCTTTACTCCAAAAGTCTTAAGATCGGCATCCACAGCCAAACGTAATCGCCATAAAATCCTCCAAAATCTCCAATGTGGCTGTCCTGTCCTCACGCCCTTACGTCGTGGTCGAAAGACTCGAGAGTTGAGATTGAGTATATCGTAACAAAAGCAAAAGATTAATTAGTATTATGAAACGTAATCGGAACTGACATAAAGGACGATAATAGACGTTCACAAACGGACAACATAAGAGTAATGTCGCAGACGGAATTTCGCTAGTGGATTGTCGTGCGGAGCCTAGGTTGAGCGGAAAAGATTTATTAATTTTTGTGGCGCGATTCGGGAGAATCACGTCACAGCTTAAAGCAAAATTTGTTTATCATCGAGTTAAAGAGATCTAATTAATTACATGTTAAGCGCGGCGTCAGAACATGGGGATTGACGGTGAACTTTCCATTCAGGCAGCGTCAGGCCTTAGGGATTGACAGTACCAAATGTATTTATGTACGCATTTACTGTATTTACGCGCTGCTTAAACTGAAAGTCAAACAACATCGACTCCGCGTTTAACGTGTTCAAGTTGGTAAAAATTGAGGTGGTGGGGGAACAATGGTTGTATTTAGCCAGGTATCCTTAACTTTTGCAAAAGTTAGCAAGTTAACCTATGCATTAAAATATATTTGCGGAAAGCTTGATATCTAAGGCATTTACTGTAAAAATAATAAACATCATTTACCGTATACTTATTAAGAAATTACTGTTAAACGAAAGGCATGTGAAGGCTGTCTCTGTTTTGCGTAAATTCCGATGAAAATATTACGATACAGATTAGCTCGTTCCGTAAGAATTACGTTTTATTCATGAGAAGAGTTATTATTTACTAGTATTAAATTCATATTTTCAATACATTTTTCATGACACCTGCATCGAAACTTCAAGTTTCAATGACAATGTTTACATGGCGGTGTTAAACCAGTTTAGTTAATAATGATCTAAAAGAATTGACCAATCCTAAATATTCCTTACAAGTAGAAATGTCTATGATTGATCTATTCCTTTAGATCAGTATTAACTAAACTGGTATAAGACTGTCGTATAACTGTAGTCAGTGTCTCTAGAGCCAGTCGAAACAAGCTAATTTCAGGCCAATGCCGCGGACAACTATTAACGGGTGCGTAAATTGCTAATGCTTTCAATTAGCGGGCAGAAACAAACATTTTTTTCCCGCTGCAAGTCAAATTTAATGGTTTTTTAGCCCTATTATTTTGTCATTTGTTTGTTAGTTATTTAAGTTTATTTAATTTATTTTCAGAAGTGACAGTTTAGTCCTGCAATCATTACAATTTACGCATACGCAAATAGTTCCCTGTACTATTAGCCTTAAATTAGCTTGTTTCTGACTGGTTGCTGACACTGAAACTTGGTTTCAATGCAGATAATCATGAAAAATATAGTATATGATATGGGATAAAATACTATTAGCGGTTTGGGGTTCACGACCTGACGAAATTCCACTTAGTTCGATGCAAGAGCATCCAGGAATCAAGAGGTCGAATTTATACGAGCTCCAATGAGTTTTATTAGCCGACACTTCTCAATAATACCGTACTCTTCACCTCTTTCTTTCGCCCAACACATGCACTCGCTCAGTCTTTTTCGCTCCTCTCTCACACGTCTTCAAACCTCAACTAACTCTCTGCTCAGTCCCTCTGACGCAGGCATTCCTACCCCTCTCACTCTCACAGACGTATACCACAGACTTTCATAATACAATCTCAGACTTCGGGTGATGTTAACCCTCGCCTACGGCTCGGGTACCCAACTTCGTCTTATTGTTAGTCTAAAATCGTCTTGTTTCATCTCTTGTCACACGATATACTATTTCTATTTGATCATACAATTTAACATATATATATATACATATATCTTTAAATTTGACTTCAACCAAACTTTACCATACTGGGTGTGTTCGTCTTACTGGTTTTTTGCCTAAAGCATTCATGAGTGTCACTTTCGTAGTTTGTCTTGAAGTTTCGCAGCATTACGAAGGCAACAATCATGAAACCTTTTAGCGAAAAAAGCTAGCCAGACGAACACAGCTATTACCTTAACAAAGGTCCAATTGGGTAAGACAGAGGAATTTACAAGACAGCGACACAGCCTGCGAAACGGTCATATTTATAGATAAGACTATCCCCCAAAAAACACTTATGTGTAAAAAACTACGCCAAGTACAGGAGTGCTGTGAATTCCTTTAACAAAAAGTATTGATATCAGATTATTGAGGCCAAGTACATAAGTCACTACATGTTTGCCTATTATATGATCTAGCACTGGTCCATCATTTTAATTGTATTTTCAAAATTTCCTAGAACGTTTTCACTACTCTTTTACATTACTACTGCTTCCCGTAGTTAATTATGATTTAATGGTCATTTAATAATTAATATAACTTTAGGTAATTCCTTATCGAGTACTACTTGGCGGGTCCGTGGCAGGAATTCCAAAGTACTTACTTTGAACGTACTAATAGTATCCTATAACTTGTAACGTGGCGTCAGGACGACACATTACAAAAGCCCCGCACCTCCGCGCGCTGCCGACAGCACGGCAGTGCCTCCGGCCTCCATCTCCAAAGAGTTCGTAGGTCCGTGGTTCGGGTGGAAGGAACGGGGGAAGGTAGTGGACTGGCGGCGGAGTCACGGGGCTCTTTTGGGTTGAGAGCCCGCATGCAAGGGGTGCTCAACCGTCAGGATGCACTGCCGGTACTCCGTGAACTTTGAATGGCTACGATTTGCGGGTCTGCGGGGAGGGCGCAGGAGAGGAGATTTGTTTTGAATTTTTGACCTACCGCGCAGAGCAGTAGGTAGGAAGAGAGTGTGTCGCGGGGAGTCCGCGTGTAAGGACTCGGGTGTCCGGCGGACCGCGAAAAATGAGTCCTTCCGTGCTCGGGCGATAGCGGAGCTATCGGATAATCGCGGATTGCGATTATCGGGTTCTCTCGCAGAGAACCATGGCTCCCGGGTTTTTTTGGTATGGTCTAGTGCCAGTGCGGGGCCGAGTGTGTGAAATTCCGTGTGTTTGATGGACACCCTCGTGGAGCCGGGATGCGGCACCACGGGGATAGGCGGAAGGGACACGGCCACCATGATTTGGATTTGGTACGGGACTGATGGGACAGCCAGTTCTCGGTAAGTACCGCGAGGGCGGTCTTATTTAGAGAATATCTTGCGCGAGAAGATAGCCGAGCGGGAGTGGTGCGGACACACGGATGCCTCAGGTGACTACCGACGTCAGAGGACACACTCCCGAGAAAGGAAAGGCTCGTCTCCAACGAGACCTGTTAGTATCGCGAATCGCGCCGCGAGGGGATTCACGGATTCGGTAGGGACACCGAAATAGGTACAGGTCTGGGGCAGGCTAGAAATCACGACTCGGAATAGTCGTGAGCCGCCGTTGGAGAACACCTTATACGCAACGGGATCTGTATTGTAAAATCCGCCGTTTATTGGATGGTAATAAACGGAACGGTATCCTACTCGCTGTTTTATCATTTTGCGCGCCTATCCGTTGACTCCGAAATTCTCTCTCGTTCCCCCCATGTTCCCTTCTACTATTTTCAGTGCGCTGAGGCTGAGCCGCCGGGAAACCTGAAAACAGCCGTGGTGAGGGATGGTGGTGCAGGAAATCCGCACCTGGCGCCCAACAATTAGATCTTCGGATCTTTTCTTCGATTACAGCACGTTGGGAGCAGCCACGGATTATTTGTAGGCGACGCCGATGAACGGTACACGTCACAGTATATTAAATAAAGTTTTATATAGGATGGAAAATATCATCTGATACTTATTCGCTTGTACTAAAATGGATGCACAAAACTGAACTAGAAGTAAATGATTTATGAGTATTTTAAGACAAGGGTAGAACAGCATACCTGAATATACTAAACCTCCTTGTATCACAAGGAGAATCACAGCTACGCCGTTATTACGCAACCAATGTTGTTGACAAGTCAAAATTTACCAATCTTAACTGTAGCGATGTTCAAAATGGTGTCCACGAGCTGCAATGCACTCGCGTAGACGGTGAACAAAAGATTGTTTTGCATTCTTTATGGCCACTTCTCTACACTGATGGCGACTGAAGACGACAGAATGGATGCGTATAACAGCGTAGCTGTGATTCTCCTTGTGATACAAAGTTTTTTAATTTTCTTTCGAACCAGATGAAAAAAATGTCATGTCCTTACATGTGCCGAATTCGTCTTGAAATCGTCTAACAGACAGGCGTAAAAAATTATATGTTCAGTTGCCAAAAATTCAAGGTAACCTTAAAAAAACATTTAAAAAAAGAGTTGACCAGTAATTTTTCACTATCACGTTAAAGCTCTCTTGAAACCATGTAAAAGCTGATAAAAACATTTTCGATCGGACTGCTAATAACAAAGTAATCTCTACCGATCACGATTCGTGATTCACCCTGTATATGGCTGTACTAGTATCCAAAGCGATAATAAGTCAATGTTTCATGCGTGTAGATTTCTAAAATGTGTTGATAAATTCCTAAGAGTTGACATTGGTTATGGGTTTGATGACTGGCATAATGAACGCAAATTTATGTCATGAAATGCACGGACCCGCCAAGTAGTACTCGATAAGGAATCAGCTAAAGTTTTATTAATTATTTAATAACCATTAAATCATAACCAACTACGAGAAACAGTAGTAATGTAAAAGAGTAGTGAAACCGTTATAGGAAATATTGAAAATACAATTAAAATGATGGGCCAGTGCTAGATCATATAATAGGCAAACATGTAGTGACTTATGTACTTGGCCTCAATAATCTCATATCAATACTTTTTATTAGAGGAATACACAGCACTCATGTACTTGGCGAAGTTTTTTACACGTAAGTGTTTTTTGGGGGATAAGAGTTGACTCAAGTAAAGAGTCTCTGCGAACTGTGCCCTGTACAGCCGGTTGCCTGTACTTGGCGCGAGACTCGACCGAGTCTCTTCATGTATAACTACAGTGTTTAGACACCAAATCCGAACAGTGTTGGGCGAAGTCCGCATAGATATTCAACTCACTTAGGTTTTTGGAAGAAAATTCATTGGTAAATGCTACCGGGCTTAAACCTTATTATAGTATATTGTATTTGGTTTTATATTAGTTTACTCTAAGTAGTTAAGGTTAGAGTAGGATGGAATGTTTAAATCGAAGACTGTGTAGGTTAGCGGATAAGTATATCGTCGGTGAGTAAGCGAAGAGGGTGAGTCCGACTGAACAAAGCATTAAATGTTTGAAAAGGTTCTGCCACATAAAGATAGGATACAATACAATATAAAAAAATTTGCATTTGTGTCCAGTTGGGTCTGTGCGCAACTGATGTGAGAGCCCCCGGCACTATCGAAATAGTGCACCTAATACTAACTATAAGCGTGATAGCCCGCTAGATATAAATTTAGCTAGAAGATATTGAATCAAAAATGAAAATGGTCACCTGAGAATAAAGAATTAGGCGAAGAGAAAGCGTCAACGGTCAGGACACCCAAGCTATTTCAGGTCATAGAAGACCAGATGACAGCCGTTCGGAAGCTCTTCGATAGGATCAAGGCACATCCACATCTGGACAGGATCATCATAAACAATCCTCTAGGAATGTCAACTTCACCTGAAGGATTTACCAACAAAGTCGCGCTGGCCTTTCACTTCACGCATGGTGGGAAGGCCGCTGCCGGCCATGACAGGTCTCTATCTCTGGGCCTTCTCAATACGGCAACCCTCCAGAAGTGCAGGAAGCTGACGCGACCAGAACCAGTCATCCGTATTGGTCAACATAAGTCCAGAAGGGAAGCCCACTTCCACAATAATTGGCTATCTCAACGACAGAAGCTAAGCCATTTTCTAATGTTAAAATACTTTGTTTCCACCATTTGTACTGGGAAGGCTATTCTGGTTGCTGCAACAATATACACATTTAATCTTTTGCTTTGTTAACCTAAAAGTGTGTTCGACGTCTTTTCAAGGATCCAGTCATTACCCAATCCTCCACAATACCCTTTATTCCAATAAATTAACTTCTCGTGAGTCAAGCACTAGAGTGCTCTCTTGGCGAATTCAAACCATCGCGCTCCTCTTACGCGGGCCAACTACATCAGATGCCATCTATAAATTTTCTCACAAGAAACGAAGAACATTACAAATGTATAGTGGTGGTTTCCACTTATCCAACTTGTGTCGACTCGTGTTAACACTATCTCTAGCTGAATATTTGCGAAACGACCAATGATATAGCTTAATGTCGACTTAAGTCTACACATACGGCGTCAATGCTGTCAAAGGGGTTAAATTTATTTTGTGAAATACAGGTATTATTTCAGGCTTTGAATAATTAACACTCAAGGTGCTCCAAAAGCTTAGCGTAGCTGATATGTTAGGCCGACATACTTTTAATAAATTGTCTTGCCTAAAAGTATTATTCTATTACCCGTGAAAAAAACTTATCAGGATTTTTCCGAGGCCTCATGTGGAAACCTCATAAGGTCCCTTGAAGGACGGTCACGTTTTTTTCTGCAGAACCTTACAAGGCTAAATGTTCGGGACCTATACAGTATTCCACTACTATTCAATTGATTAATATAACCAATATGAAAGTTAGTTATTAATTCTAAGACATAATTTTCGCAAGGGGTTGTTATATAGTACCATTAATAATATTATTTTAATAAAAAAAAAAGAAATCGTACATTTTCGTAATATGCTCTCCGAGATGTAACATTTGCGGGGTCGAACCAGAGACCTGCGCGCGAACTACCTAAATTTCACTTAATTACCTAACTACGAGCATGTTAACCACTAAACCAAACCGACTGTTTAAATTTTTTCTTTTTTTTTTGAATTAGTAATAAATTATCTCTGTCTTCTTTTTATCTATAATTTAAGATTCAAATTGCATTAATATGTAGAATAAAGTCGATTTTAATATTAAATTAGTTTTAGCTACGAAGTGTACATTTTTTTTTAGGATTTGTGCAATTTTAATTTTAAACTTCAATTTTAAATTACAGTTTCTGATTCAAATATTGATGCATTATTAACAACAATGAGATATTGAGTAATTACCGAAATCAGGTACAATAATTCACTATAATCTTGGATATGTAATGCAAAACTAGTTTCATTAATAAAGAAAAATACGGATAAAAACGATGAACAAATGTTGGTGATTAATTATTTCTTAATTATTTCAACCATTAAAAAATGTATGTTCATATGAAAATAATTTCGTAAAAAAAAAGTTTGTAAATAAAATTTTTGTAATTTTTATATTTTGCCATGAACAAGAATCTTTTCCTTACTGAAAAATACCAATATTTACAATATGGTATTTTCAAAAATATTGTGACGTGTACCGTTCATCGGCGTCGCCTACAAATAATCCGTGGCTGCTCCCAACGTGCAAAGAATCAAAGAAAAGATCCGAAGATCTAATTGTTGGGCGCCAGGTGCGGCTTTCCCGCACCACCATCCCTCACCACGGCCGTTTTCAGGTTTCCCGGCAGCTTAGCCTCAGCGCACTGAAAATGGTAGAGGGTAACATGGGGGCGACGAGAGAGAATTTTGGAGTCAACGGATAGGCGCGCAAAATGATAAGACAGCGAGTAGGATACCGTTCAGTTTATTACCATCAAATAAACGGCGGATTTTACAATACAAATCCCGTCGCGTACAGTGTGTCCTCCAACGGCGGCTCACGACTATTCCGAGCCGTGATTTCTAGCCTGCCCAAGACCTGTCCCTATTTCGGTGTCCCTACCGAATCCGCGAATCCCCTCGCGATCCTAACAGGTCTCGTTGGAGACGAGCCTTTCCTTCCTCGGGAGTGTGCCCTCTGACGTCGGTAGTCACCTGAGGCATCCGTGTGTCGGCACCACTCCCGCTCGGCTATCTTCTCGCGCAAGATATTCTCTAAATAAGACCGCCCCTGCGGTACTTACCGAGAACTGGCTGTCCCATCAGTCCCGTACCAAATCCAAAATGTGGTGGCCGTGCCCCTTCCGCCTATCCCCGTGGGCCGCATCCCGGCTCCACGAGGGTGTCCATCAAACACTCAGAATTTCACACACTCGGCCACGCACTGGCACTAGACTATCCCAAAAAAAACCCGGGAGCCATGGTTCTCTGCGAGAGATCCCGATAATCGTAATCCGCGATTATCCGATAGCTCCGCTATCGCCCGAGCACGGAAGCAGGACTTATTTTTCGCGGTCCGCCGGACACCCGTGTCCTCGCACGCGGACTCCCCGCGACACACTCCCTTTATCCTACCTACCGCTCTTCGCGGTAGGTCAAAAATCAAAACAAATCTCCTCTCCGGCGCCCTCCCCGCGGACCCGCAAACCGTAGCCGAT
>NW_014333335.1:17536-21872 GCF_000341935.2 Cephus cinctus
CGTCCTGACGCTCCGCCGCCAGTCCACTACTTTCCCCCGTTCCCTCCTCCCAACCACGGACCTACGAACTCTTTGGAGATGGAGGCTGGAGGCACTGCCGTGCTGCCGGCAGCGCGCGGAGGTGCGGGGCTTCTGTAACGTGTCGTCCTGACGCCACGTTACAATATATATTTGGATCTTTTTTTTCTCATAAAGCCTGTCCTTTCGTCCTTATAATACAAAAAAATGCCTTTTTTTGTGCCTAAGGCTTGTATGGCCAAACACATTGTATACTGAATACTTTCTCTATTAATAATACAAAAGTGTAGTGACAAATATTTATTAGTTCATCATTATTATTTTTGTTATGTTATGTTACAAAAAACAGGTTATACAGTGTCAAAGTAGGGTCTTGATTTGGAAGACTATGGGTGCTAGAGATTCAAAGGAGGGCCAGTAGATTGAATTACAGTCAAAAGAGGTTCTAATATTTCATTTTAGAGGAGTTAAAAGTTTAAAGTAGGGGCCATGGGTCTAAATAGCATCAAAATAGGTTCAGCTAAGGAGTAAAACGGTCAAAGTAGATTCTAAATTACGACACGGGTTTTTTTATTAAAACATTTCATCGATGCAACCGTATAATTTAAAGATTAAAAGAACTTATTCGTAAGTGAAATTCTATCATAATTTTATGTAGCGTCTCTTTCGAAAAGAGCACGTGTGTAGTATTTTAATCTGAGGCCAGTATCACCACAGGTTTTAAAGTATTATACAACTAAACAAAAAATATCTGGATTACCCAATATGTACCACTGAATGGGTTGCAATATAGGCGTGGTATCTATTGACAACCGCGCCTTTACTGGTCTATGAATGCTAACTTTAATATTAATTATCTCCGAATTTTTATCCACTAATAATCTTTTTTAAACAAATTGGGCACCAGGTCCAAATCCTTTGTAAACACATTCTTCAATTTTACAGATATTCTCCACCGACAAGCTCAGCTCGCATAGGCAACAGTGATCTTTATAACTGGAAAAGAAAAATGTTCAAAATTATCAAATTAAAAATCTCAAGGTTCCATGCATTCTGTGTAATAATACTTCATTTCCTTAATAAATGCCGTGCGTAAAGATTCTAATTCGTGCTTATAATATTTAACGATATTAAGTTACACACCAATCGCGTTACACAAATTATCGACATATGGAGTTTAAGTGCATCTAAATATAGTTTTTTCAACAACAACAGATGACGCGGTGAGGAAAGCCGGTCGAGGTAGAATACAGAAGCAATCAAAGTAATATAGAAGCTAATCCTTTTACTATTCGCAAATTTATATTACTTCAGACATTAATAAGATTACTAAGAAATTAAGATTCACAAAACAATTTCGAGATGTAAAAACACAATCGAATTGACATAATTATTTTGACAAAGTTTTATTTATCTTAAATATCGATCTTTAATATCCGAATATCGCTTACGCGACCATTTAGCGATAGACACCCACTTTAAAAGACTCTATCGCATTCGAATACTATTTCACATAGCATCAGATCTTGCGACGCTTTTAATATTTAAAATTGGAAATACAAGATAATACTGAACAAAAGTTAACTCTGCCAGTAAACGAATTCTTGTGCCAAAACGAAATCATTCTACTTCCATCGATTACAACAAAAATTTGGGTTTACATGCCCTGTGCCATCAGTGCGGAAATCTAAGACTGCATCGAGAATACGTTGCTCACGAAGTTATTTACTGGATTACCAAATCGCGTGAATTTATTACCGTTAAGATTGCCCTCCCAGAAAAGCATGTCCACGTAGGGCCCGTTCTTCGACCACCCTCAGGAATCTCATCGCAGAGTCTCCAACCGGTGATGACTTCTGAAGCTAGGAACAGTTTCCTTAACACATTCACTGCGAATTACGCGCTGGTGGGTGATAAGATTACTTCGCAAGTAGGTGAATAGTGGCCTTAACGAAGTACTAGAGTTCAAGGTCTGTAAATTTAACGTGGTAGGGAAAGGTCTTCTTATGGGTACTATTTTGGATCTCGTAAGTATACGGGCAGTGTGTACTGTATATCGAGAATCAGTATAGGAGTAATGCATAGTCGCCATTTTAAATTCAAATGCAGTGAGGTGAGTGGGGAAACATTCCCTAACGCGGAGGTTCTGCATTCCATTTACGTACCTTGCTGTAAGCTAGAGACTCGTTTTTAATGCGATTTTTGAGAATTGTGGTAGTTTGGTAGAAAATTTCCAAATTCAAATCAACATCTATATATAATTTGTTTTAAATCCATAAATAGATATGAGAATACAGCATATTATTTTTGTAATATTAATTTAATAATTGTTCCATAAACAATTCATAATGCTTTCCAATATTTATTATATGGACGACGTTTGACTAGTAGAGATTGTCAATACAACATCTGTGAATACGTTTACACAATTGGTTAGGTTAGTTGAATCTTGCCTTTTGACAGTACCTAATTACTAGCATCTTGCTAAAAAAAATGTTACAAACGAAAAAATGTATAAACTATGCGCTGATGGATATTTCGTACCAACTATTGCACCGACGTGTTTTTCCCTGCAGCGACGTATAAACGAGGGGTCCCTATCAATTTCCCGAACTCCGAGATTCCCGAACCGTCACATTCTCGATAAACAAAGTGCAAAACGATCATCTTCATGTAAGTTTATTTTTCCGAACGCGCAAACATTCGAATTCATATTCTCGAAATATAGTTTTCCGAATAGTCAGTTTACCGAACGTTCAAGCGGTCGAACCATTATCTCGCCGAAATACAAATTCCCGAACGTTCGTTCTCTCGAACCCTCATTTTCCCGAGTAGCCGCTTACTCGAATAATGCTATCAGTGGCCACGACATGGCAGTCGATCGGCAGGCCGTCGGCACGAATCAAGAAACTCGGTCGAGTCTCGCGCCAAGTACAGGCAACTGGCTGTACAGGGCGCGGCGCGCCCAGACTCTTTACTCGAGTCAACTCCTTATACCTGTGTTTGGAACGAAATATCTTATGAACCGCTATATATGAGGAAAAGTTATTGATATATTCACTATAGGAATTGAAGGTTCTGAAGCGATTGCCACCAAGTTCAATACGATTAGTGTACGAGATCAGGGCGTATTGAAATGCCGAGCGAAATGATTTTATTTCAGTTCCGTCGTCGTCGTCGTCGTCATCGTCGTCGTCTTCGCACGTCCATCGCATTTTTTACACGACAGATGGCGCTGACTGCTTTACCTTCTTTACCTATTTGTACTCTGGATGGTGTTGGTAATTTACGAATACACAACACAATCAAATTCACTTTGTACGTGAAGCTACCGTTCACACCGAATTTCCAGTGGACATAAGGCTGCTTTCACAATAGTATAGAATTATTAAGGCTTTCATGTGGAGCTCGTGTGTATGCGTGTACGTATGTGCTTTAACATAGTTCCTCGTATTTTAGGTGACAGTTTTTAGAGATATGGGATTTCCAGATGCTCCTCTCCGTAGTTTTCTCTAACTAAGTGTCGGATGTGGAAGTCCAGGGTGTTCAAGTGTTCCGCTCCGTAGTTTCTTGTATCTGGGTGCTTGCATAGTTTTCTGTGTTTATGTTTCCCGTTTTGAATCGATCGGCACCAAGATCTATACAATTGCTGTAAGAGATCAAGGCATATTGAAATAGCAAAGGAGATGATTTTAATTTAGTTCAGTCATCGTCGTCGTCTTCGTACGTCCAACTACTTTTTTAGATAACAGATGGCACTGATTACAACACGTAGTTGAGACTTGTGTCAAAGCTTACGAAATTCCTAAATGACTCAACTTCTTTCTAAATGAATTTCATTCTACATTTAAGAATATACTTTCCTTTCAAATTTATATATATTTTTGTGTTTCTAAGAAAAATCAATTTATAAATTACATTTATATAGCTTTTAACATTTTCGACAATGCAATATATTTATCTGATTAGTGATATTGCAATGTATTTATATTTTTTATTTGTTTAACAATACAGATTTCAATGTTTAAAACTTTTTTCATATATCCTACTGAACAACAAAAACTTGTGATATCCCCCAAAAAACACTTACGTGTAAAAAACTACGCCAAGTACAGGATTGCTGTGAATTCCTCTAACAAAAAGTATTGATATCATATTATTGAGGCCAAGTACATAAGTCACTACATGTTTTCCTATTATATGATCTAGCACTGGCCCATCATTTTAATTATATTTTCAATATTTCCTATAACGTTTTCGCTACTTTTTTATGTTACTACTGCTTCCCGTATTTAATTATGACTTAATGGTGATTTAA
>NW_014333335.1:22298-34594 GCF_000341935.2 Cephus cinctus
TATTAAGCTTTTACCGTGATTATTTTTGACGAGTTATTGTTAATATGCTTTCTATAGAAAATTGGTACTTGTTTTGTACCAAATTTATATCAAGAAATGCACGAACTCGCCAAGTAGTACTCGATAAGGAATCACCTAAAGTTTTATTAATTATTAAATCACCATTAAATCATAATTAAATACGGGAAGCAGCAGTAACATAAAAGAGTAGCGAAAAGGTTATAGGAAATATTGAAAATATAATTGAAATGATGGGCCAGTGCTAGATCATATAATAGGAAAACATGTAGTGACTTATGTACTTGGCCTCAATAATCTGATATCAATACTTTTTGTTAGAGGTATTCACAGCAATCCTGTACTTGGCGCAGTTTTTTACACGTAAGTGTTTTTTGGGGGATTATAAGTATAGGCCAGGGTTTCAAGCGTATGTCGTATAAGTAATCCGGAAAATTATTTTAAATAACTATGATAACTTTTCATGTTCTTACACGATACTGTTTTTCGTAATTAAAAATAGTAATACATTTTCTACCTATCCGACTAATAGAAATCCCAAAAATTTATATTTGTTGTTTAAAATAATTTTCCGGATTACTTATGCAAGATACGCATGATACCCAGGCTATACTTGTAACTCGTTGTATCGACGGTGTGCTGATCGACTGTCATCTTGTGGCCACTGACAGCATTATTCGAGCAAGTGACTATTTGAGAAAATGAGCGTTCAGGCAAATGAACGTTCGGTAAAATGATTATTCGGAAAAGTGTATTTCGGGAAAATGATAAATCGACCGCTTGAGCGTTCGGAAAATAAACTTACGGGAAGATGATCGTGCAGCACTTTGCTGTTTCGAGAATATGACGGTTCGGGAATCTCGGAGTTCGGGAAAGTGATAGAGACCCTTCTGGAATCCTTCTTCCGCCGATATCTTGGCACGACTACATGTGAGGAATGTCCTATTACATTTCTGTCCAAGGTGTTCGCTAAATTCTCATTTTGTAAAGTTTTTAACTGTGATACGTTGAAATAGTCATATGGGTACTATAGTAATAATTCAAAAGAATCATAGATGGCGCGGTTCAACGTTTTCTTGCGAAAAGACTCGATTAAGGTGACTTTTCACGTTGCGTAAATGTGGACTGGTCACTTTCACTGTTTCGCCACGAGTATCGTTCAGATAAGAATTAGTGTCATTGCAATTGAGTTGATGCATTATGGTTTCTTTTTAACGTTCCGTACTATTTCGATAGTTCAACAATGTTGACCTTTCATTTTTTAATATTAAAACACAATACTACTTGCAGAGTATAATAAACTTTTTACAGATCGAGTCAAATAAATTTGTATTTGCGTATTAACGATTGGTGTATCCGGTACAACCTTCTGTATTAGTGTCTCATAAATCCATCTGGTGAAACCGTAGAACTATAATATTATGAGCGACTTAAGGAGTTACATGGGTTTCGAAGTTTAAATAAAGCATATTTTCTCTCTTTTTTTTTTAATTAATAAAAGTAATTATTTTATTCATACTTTTAAGCATATAAAAGAGCAACATTTAATAAATATTTTATAAAATTTTTATTTAAAAATTTTGAAAATTCAGACGTGAAAATTCATTTGTGACCTGATTTTCGGAGACCACTTAAAAGGAAGATCACCTTCCTGTACCCCCACAATCTGGGCCGAAAAAATTACGTTTTGTAGTTCACATCAAAGTATAAACTCTCACAAAAAATTAGCTGCCCACTTGCATTTAATACCTCTATTTTTGAATGATTAAATAATATTTAACAACAAATTTTGTATCATTATCTACTATAGAAGCTTCGAAAAAAATGGTGAAAATTGGCGTTTTTCCGCTTCTGGAGTGGACATATACCTTAATATCTACAGCAAATGCTGAATGTCTCGTTAGATAAAACAGTTTTACAGTCACATTCTTATTTCAGGAATGTGTATTGTAATTAGAAAAATGTAGTATTCCGATTATGAAATTAATTTCTCAAAATCGGTGATTTTTTCGTTTCTCGCTGATATCTTCGAAACCGACATAGATACGGCAAAAGTTTAAATAGCAGAGTTATTCATTTTTCAGTGCTCTGCAATAATATGTAGTTGAAAGTTATATACAATTTTTTAATTTATTTTATTTTCATAAAAAACGTTATTTTATACATTTTCCTCTATTTTGTCATAATGAACTTAATTGTTTCGACTCTAAATTCAATGATATCAATGTACATCGTTTTTTCCGTCTCAAGAACTCATTAAACCGGAGAGTTATTTTTTCCAAACGCAAAAAATTGTATAGATTTGGTTTTGAAGATAATTTGGAACCACGATGTTACATTTGTGGTGATTTAGCTGTTATAACATGTTCGTGGTGCAAAATAACTTTGTGTCTCAAACACTTCTTTGAGGAGTATCATTATTGTAATGAATATATTCCATAATATGAAAGTGAAGAAACTGATAAGTGCATGGCCTGCTTTTTCCTCTTGTTTTCATGAATACTAGACATCTTAATAGCTCTAATATATGAATTAAAGGCTTCTAGTAAATAAAATGAAGACATGTATTGTAACGTGGCGGCAGGACGACACATTACAAAAGCACCGCACCTCCGCGCGCTGCCGACAGCACGGCAGTGCCTCCGGCGTCCATCTCCAAAGAGTTCGTTGGTCCGCGGTTCGGGAGGAGGGAACGGGGGAAAGTAGTGGACTGGCGGCGGAGGCACAGGGCCCTTTTGGGTTGAGAGCCCGCATGCAAGGGGTGCTCAACCGCCAGGACGCACTGCCGGTACCCCGGGAACTTTGAACGGCTACGGTTTGCGGTTCCGCGGGGACGCCGATGAACGGTACACGTCACAGTATATTAAATAAAGTTTTATATAGAATGGAAAATATCATCTGATACTTATTCGCTTGTACTAAAATGGATGCACAAAACTGAACTAGAAGTAAATGATTTATGAGTATTTTAAGACAAGGGTAGAACAGCACACCTGAATATACTAAACGTATATATGCATGTAAACATTTTCTGTTTGACAAATTTATCAATCTTGTTTAATTTTCAGGTAAAATAAGAACTTTTTCGATGATCAGATGAAGAAAAATGTATAAAAACACGTTTTTTTATGAAAATAAAATAAATAAAAATTGTGTATATAATCTTTAACTACATATTATTGCAGAGCACTGAAAAATGAATAGGTTTGAAATTTAAACTTTTGCCGTATCTATTTTGGTTTCGAAGATATCAGCGAAAAACGAAAAAACCACCGATTTTGAGGAATTAATTTCACCCCTTAAATATGCAAGTGAGCAGCTCATTTTTTGTAAGGGTTTATACTTTGATGTGAACTACAAAACGTAATTTTTTCGACCCAGGTTTTGGGGGTACAGGAAGGTGACCTTCCTTGTTAGAAAAATGTATCCTCGCGGTGGTCAGGATAATTCATAATAACGTTATCTGAAATCAAAAAACCAAATATTTTCTGTTGGTAGATGAGTATAACTCGTGATTGAATGAAGGATGTAAATATGCAAGTGGGCAGTTAATTTTTTGTGAGGGTTTATACTTTGATGTGAACTACAAAACGTAATTTTTTCGACCCAGGTTTTGGGGGTACAGGAAGGTGACCTTCCTTGTTAGAAAAATGTATCCTCGCGGTGGTCAGGATAATTCATAATAACGTTATCTGAAATCAAAAAACCAAATATTTTCTGTTGGTAGATGAGTATAACTCGTGATTGAATGAAGGATTTTTAAAAATAATAGAAATTTGAATTTTTAGCAGGCCTGTATGCAAAAAAGTACAATTTTCGATACAATTATGTCGATGTATGTAGATGAATATACACCACGTATTGCCTCGAAAAATAAGTTGTTATCAAAAAAAAACCTTCGTTCAATCACGAGCTATACTCACCCTTAAGGTCCACTTTACAATTTTCGAAGAAACGATTTTACTTTACTTATTTCTCTTATAAATTATCTCAAAAATGTATGTGTACAATTTCGAAGTCGAATTCGAAACCAATAAAAAGTTATAGATATATAAAGGTTATATTATATATTCCCTTCTTTTAAAATACCGGCTTTTTTGTATACTAATAATAATTCCGGACCACGTGTACGTCCTCAGTACAGTATTTGTTGTTTTTGAAAACGTTTGCGTATCAATTTCGTTAAAATAGGTTATAATAAAGGTTTTAAAAAAACAAAACACTGAAAAAGAAGAAGCTTCAAAACTTTGCATGAATTCCGTGATAATCAGTAACCGCGTTTATCTCGAAATGCCATTTTTTTAAATGCCCGAATGATTATCTCTGGTTCTACTCATCTGATTTTGATAACGTTCGTTGCGTTTTGTTCGTTATGTTGGCTACCGGAACCTACAACAGATTTTCCTAAAAAACTCTTTACCAAAATTTGTGCGAACAAAATTAGCAAAAAAGGCTTTTTTCAACTTTTTTTTTCGAACGCTCATAACAAATTTTTCTTCTCGATTGTGAAATAATTGTCGTAGATTCCGGTGGGAGAAGATTTAATCTTTCAGATGCCGTTTGATTTTTTCATTTCTGATTTTCCCGTTCGGATATAAACTGTCGGCCATGAAACCCTCTCTTTTTTAGGACTCAACTTCGGTGCTCTCTACAAATTGGACAAAAAGTAAAAATTGAAAAAAACTAATTTTTCTCTATTTTTGAATGATTAAATAATATTTAACAACAAATTTTGTATCATTATCTACTATAGAAGCTCCAAAAAAAATAGTGAAAATTGGCGCTTCTGGAGTGGACATATACCTTAATATCTACAGCAAATGCTGAATGTCTCGTTAGATAAAACAGTTTTACAATCACATTCTTATTTCAGGAATGTGTATTGTAATTAGAAAAATGTAGATTCTTAATACAGAAATCACTAAACGTAGAAAAATCTGTCCTATATAAATATTAAAAAATTACTCATACTCAAGATTCATTCACTCTAATAAACTTTACATATTTTCTTGATATTTCGCAAAGGCACATTCACGAGAAGCAAATTGCATTGTATTTACCAAATGTATATTGTATAAGATATTCGAATGAATCGTTTGAGTTCAAGTATCATGTTTTGAATACTTCATATGAGATAACATACGTACGTATACAACTTATAGTTTTAAAATTAGGAGCAGACCGACGAGATTGATTCTTGCATTATATAATATATTTATGTGAAACTACAAGGAAATGACTTAGATCGCTCCTTTTCCAATTCTCAGTCTAGTTATATGCAACTTATTAACCTCTCTCTATGTATGTATACGCGCAGAAAAAAGTCATGTCAATAGTAGTATGTATGACGCAAATATGCACATTTAAGAAAAACTTTTTACACTCTTGCAATGTTCATAAAAATTTGTATCCTGGGAGTTTTGAGGTTGCTGAATCCAAATATCGTACTATAATTTCGTATTTCTGATATCTATAAAAACCATAGAAGATTAAGTTTTATAAAAATCCGACGTTTTTTTAATTTCAGTCCGCCATTTTGTATCCGCCATTTTAAATTTTGAAATTCTGATGCTATATTTGGAGTTAGCGACTTTGGAAGTCTTAATACCAAAATCAGAATGTGAATCGAAAAAAAATTTTTTTCACATGCTGGTGGCATCGAAATGTTATCTTCGTCACACAGCGTAGGGGTTAATAGCATGACAGTACTTAATTCTTTTTAACAATTTTTTTAGCTAACAGGGATAGCTAGGGAGGTAGTATAATAAGATAATTACAAATCTCACGAAAAGAACCAGTTCAATTAACTTATACAGAAACACGTCGTGGTTCATTTTCTGATGATTTTCATATGAAATTGTCACCGTATTTCTTGAGAACTGTATTCCTTGCACGTGACCGTTCAGTGACAATAGATACACTTGTCACTATTCTATTTTACTTGAGGCATTTTTCTCACCAAGTGAAAGTATTTGACGGGCAGGAATGCTCGAATCTCATTTCGGACTACGTTTGCCGAACAAAATATTGATAAAGCTTATGGCGAAGCCGGATACGACATAGTATCCAGCACAACGTTTATTAAATATTTTCAGCAACGCTTAAAACGTGAATACAAAGAAATACGTGCCTATATATATGTAACATATTTTGTGGTAGCCGGTATTTGATTTAATCTATAAATTTTACAGAAAGTAGAAAAACGTGAAGATGAAAATAAAACCTAAATAATCGCGAAGCAGAAATTTGGTTGGACGGAAAGGTCAACCTCAAGAAGCGAATAATAAATGACATTCGAAAGATGTAGCGTGGGTACAGAATACAGTTTTTATCTCATTAAAGCGATTGCGAAAGAACTGGAATTATGAGATTGATTTAAATTTTTTTTGCCTAGCCATCTTACCATCATGTTTATTGATATTCTTTTGCTTGGTATATAAATCAAGACGTCCTCCTTGACTCATGTTATTCTTCTACTACGTTAATTATTCCTTCTCCATTTGTTTTTCCATTTCTTCAATGTATTATTCACTTCAAACAAATGTCTTATGGTATTCGATTATAAGGCAGTGTTCTACTGTGGACACCGGTTTTCAAGGTGATTTTTCCGGAATTAAAATTTATAAAACTGGTTAAACCTACATTGTTAGTGTTTCACAGATATATTTATTCATATTTGAAATGACATCTTACATTTCTTCAAAGTATTTTATTATAAATTGTATAAAGTATACATGGATGCGCCAGTCATTTTTTGCAGGTTGCGTAATATCTTTTAATCCTGCGTGGTAAATAAATTAATATTTTTTATTTCATTCCCTACAAAAGTGGTTATCTTTCGGCCCTTGAATAAATGGTTTAAGGGAAAATTGACAAAATAGAGGCCCTTGAATGAGAGTACTCTGATTTTTACAATAAAAATTTCACTTTTCGCGACCTAGAAAAATAGTTATTTTAAAGAAATCAAAAAGTTGGAGGACCGACTGATAGCCTGATATGTACTCTAATATGTGTGCAAAATTAGAAATCGATCGGTCCTGTAGTTTCTAAGACAAATATACATCCGATTTAAAACGCGTTTAAAGTTTTTCATGCAGTTCCAAGGTGGATAAGGAATAATTTTAGTAACTTACCTTTAGCCAGCTATGTGAATTCGAATTTGAATTTGAGAATTGGAAGGACACATTTTCGAGGCCTCAAACAATAAGAATATCCAAAAAAATCGATTTTTTTTAACGTCCACTACTAAAGGATTATTACATGCAATCAATACTGTCAGTAGATGTAAATCTCTTTAAAATTATATAAAATTGAATTATCAGAATCAAAGAATAACGGGAATATTGTCAGTAGAATTTCGAGCGAGAAATGTAAAAAGAGATGCATCGCTAAAAGCGCTCCAGTACTATTTTCTCTAATGGCAAAGTAAACATTGATTTTTCAAAAGGAAAAAAAAACTTGCGGTGTTTTATTCCTATATAGAACAGCTATAAGAAACCAATAGTTATCTGTAAAGTTTTGCCCAAAGTTTAAACCAGTTTCTTGCTAAATACGCTGCTAGTAAAAACTTGCGAGGTACATTGAAGTAATCCCAACACTCTTCCCTAAGCACTGTACTATTCTTGAAGAATTTACCCGAGTTTCTTCATTAAATAGATAAAATGTATACAAATTTATTTTCTTATATTTGCATAGAGCAATGAGAAAACTTAGTTATTATTTGATGACAGTGGTGCATAACAATATGGTAGAATAATTTAATTAAACAGTTATAGTCACCTCTGTACTCTTGAAAAATTCGAAAGAATCCGAAGAATAATATGTGTCACGTGTTAATTGTAGATTCATTTCATTCGGCGTTGTAGAAGGTTTCAGCTTTATATCGACATCGTAGACAGATTATCAAGAACGGCTGGTGAATGGTTGCAAGAGTTTCAATAAAGAAGAGGGATAGAAAGGTAGTCCAGAGGGGAGACGCAATCTATCAGAGTTTCTGCGCTACGACATACAAGTACAACGGCTGTGGCCGTACAAGTTTTCAGTGGTCGCGCGGAATCTTACCGAGGTGAACGTGTTCGCGTTCCTTTCTGCCATTCACAGTGCACAGTTCACCAGCCAGCTTCTTTCCTTGATTTACATCGAGCCTGTTTCCTTCTACTATCGGCAGTTATCAGGATTCTACTGCTTCTGTCTCCTAGAAGGAAATATCAAGCAGCTGTAAAAGTTGTAAAAAGTTGTAACATTGTAACATATAGCTCATTTGGAAATTGGAATTTTCCTTTTTGCTGTTTTTGGTATTTCTTTTTTATTATCATTTAATTGGCTATTGTCTCGAGACGGTTAATATCGTGAAAAGGTAAACAGAATTTTTTTTTTTCGTGATTAATCTACCTAGGATAATAACGAGGCTGTATTTAACACTAGTATTAAACGTTAATATAAGGTTTGGTAGGAAAATATAAAGAGTCTGTAATTTCGTTATTACCTAGTAGTAATAGTAATATATACTTTAGGAGCATATGTGAAGGTTCTTTCCCTTCTCTTGATCATTCATATTAACATATTCGGGCCAATGCCACATGTGTATTTCTTTAGCGAATTACAACATGATTGCGAGCGCTGGAATCCTAAGGCAAAGTAAAGGCAGAGTCAAAAAAGAAACACGATGAAATATTCCAACAAACGTTATGATCGATTCCCAATAAAATACTTATGTAACTGCACAACAGAATAATTCGTGTTCTTAGTGTTAATAGCTCAAGGAAAAAGTATTATCTTTCGAAAGGAAGAAACAACAGCAATTAAAATTTACATCTTAATACGTGATAGAATTCACACAGATTGTACATTACAATTATAGGTATTTTTAAAGATAAGCAAAATATTAGTCAAAAATATTCCTTCAGAATTATATATTAATGAGCTATATACCACAATTGATACCACCTTCGAAAGCAGATGGACCTTCAATAACTTGGATTAACTTTTAAAAGTGAAGCCTTCCGTATTATATTGACGGGATAAAATCAAATAAATGCAAATTCTCGTGTAAACCGGTTACATAGTTAAGGACATGCGAATGTCATTCGCCTGAAATGGTCTCTTTATGTTAATATGATGAAAATATTTCTGCAGTATATCAATTATAAGGCGTTGTATAGAAGCTAGGGATTACAAGTTGCGGTTTTACGTACACGTTCATCACGTGGTCGCGAATCTTGATGTAATCCGAATACAGGCTGTAGAAATCGTTTCGCGCGATTCGAGAGAAGAGAGAAGGTTGTTGGGGAAAAAATGAATAAATAAAATGGTCATACAAAAAGGAAAAGATTTTCACCAAGCGGAAAAAATTATACTCGATGAAGCCAGCAGCAACTAGGTTCCTCGTTTCATTTAATCTTTTTTCGTATCGTTTGGACGTTACCGTTGAAAATGAAAGTACGAGGCACCGCCAAGAGATTCGGCTATTATTAGAAAGTCGGAGCGCGTTCACCTTAATGCGATAATGTAGCGTATTTCTATATTACGATAAGGCATGGAATTTTGAAATGAAATTTAGCATGGAATTTTGAAAATGCTTTTGGCAACCCTTTTTGCCACATATTTTGCTACATTGTTTATTTTATCTCTTCGATATCTACATTTTTCATATACTATGACAACGCAATTTTATTCTGTGATATATTTTTTTGGGTGTGGAATATTATTATGTAGTTCATTAATCACTATGAGCTTAATATTGTTTATGTCACCTGCAGTATTTGATGAAATATTTTCGTTTGTTTGTTTTATAGAAATAATGTAATTGAAGTATATTCATATCGTTTCTTCATTATTTCAATTATTTAGTATTATTTTCATAAGGTACACAGTCGCTACTATGACTTTCTCTGACGGTACAGTTATGCGAAATGGACATGCACTCCAATTTCACATAACTTTGCTATAGAGCAGATTCAGAATTTTCCACGATATTAGTGTTTTTCTGCGTTTCTGTTGCGTTATATAATTTTACTGTGAATGATAATCAGACTATCTGAATTAGTATGAACAGTGACAGGGTTCATCTGTGCTATGTGCACCATTCGCATTTGCTTTTAGGTCCTTTGTCGCACAGTACTTTTAATATGAGATAGTATATATATCTAGTGGATCATTCGTTCGACATTAGGAGATAACTTTAGCGACCCTTGCTGCCGCAAAAAAAAGTAACAGAATTAGAATTAACAGAAAGACAATAAATAGATAGACATAGAAACCATAAGCGTAACATTTAGTGACATTTGCTTAGTTATAGATTGGTGCTTGAATTTATAACTTTGAATTATCATGGTATTGTACTGTTATTCTGTTTCAGATAGCAGAATCTTAAGTTTGCCGCTCTTGCAACTTTCCAAGCTCCCTCTAAAAACATTTTTAATCGACTTTCGATGCAAAAGTACATGTGCCGTGGCGTTTTTCACCCCTCCCCCAATTTAGCCATTTGCTTCGCCCATAACCTAACCCGTTAACTTGTAGACAAAATATACGCATAGACACAGCAAGCTAGTTAGCCGGACATGGACTTGTAATTGGAATCGACACGCGTTACTCTTTTCTTTGCCGTTGATTTAAATAAATACATAAAATAAAAATGTCGGTTCTTCGTGCTGTTGGCGACATTATCGGTTTTCTTTTACTCTCTGCGGTCGCCATTATTCAAGGAATTGTTCGAATGTTCATACCCATGAAATACAAGATGAAAAGCATCGACGGGGAAATTGCCCTTGTTACTGGTGGAGGCGGCGGACTGGGAAGGCTTCTGTCGCTCAGGCTGGCCAACCTGGGTGCAATAGTTGTCGTCTGGGATATCAATGAAAATGGTGAGTTGAATCCTTATAGGTACAGTAAAAAGTTTATATTTTCTCTGCGCATGGCTGTATACTCCGCCCACAAGTAAAATTTGTTACCGGGATACTTTGTTTTATGGTTTTTAATATAATAGTCTTCAGAAACTTACAGTTTATTAGAATACATCGATCAGAGAAATAATCATTTCTCTTGAATATTTTACTTTCTGAAATTTCACTTATATTTTTGAGAGCCCTAATTAATTTTTTTTTACCTTTTTTGGGATTAGATTCTTTTTTAAGTTCAAACCTGCACATAACCTATTACTATTAATGTAAAATTATATCGTCCATGTTTCTTGTCGTATATTCTGTATTATAACTTGTGTACAGCCTAAACTCGGGAATGGTCGTGCGACTTTGTTCTCTATTTGAAAATCATCGAGTTGCGATGTCTGAAACATGCACCTTCAATAATTGATCTAAAAGTGAAGGAGAAATCTAACCCGCAGTGTAAGATGTTAAGAATATGAAAACTTTCGGCTCGGATTTCTCATCCGGTTTTAAATTAATCATTGCGTAACCGGTGTCAAATGATTCATAACTTTGCAGAATATGGCCTACACTCGACTTAGAAAAAAAGTGTCAAAATCCAGCTATATATGTATAATTTGTATGACTAGAAATGCGACATTATCATTCCTGTTCCTGAGTCTCTTTACGCGGTCTTCCTAGGAACCTATAGTCTGTCCACGAGTACGATCTATTATTTTGGCAGATCGAAAACAACGAAGTCTCTAGCAAGTTATAAGTATGACTGTATACAAGTTTTGTCATTAGATACGCATATATGCGTGATTTTGCCCTAAATATATTTTATTTTTATTTTTAGCGGATATTTAGGTATATTTTATGAAAAACCCCGCGTAATTACTAAGGATTGCGATCCTTGCGAACTGCCAAAAACACATTGAACTCGTGGACTGACTACATGTTGAACGAGTTGGAAGGCTCGAGAAAGAAGATCCTTATTTCTCCGATTGGATTGAATGCTCAATCACAGATATGGTTTACTAAGTATTTAAACTAGTAGTATTTGTCGGATTAAAATGGGATTGCGTGATTGGTCAAATCTTCTATGATTATGATCAATCGGCTCTTTTGTTTAATAAGTTTTCTGACAAATATGACTAGTCGGATTGATCTGAGAACGCTCGAGTGCAGTACATTGATTCGTGAATATCGGAAGGCGGTATTATTTTTCACCGATTAACTATTTCAAAATTGTTTAAAATTATATCTGTGCGCCTTCCTAAGATATTACATTCCTGTAGATTGGATGGCTTGTAAAGCAGTCTCTAGCGCGCTATACTAGCTTTAAAGTTATGCAGGCTTGATGTGAGAAAAACCGATTGAAATACTATATAATTCCCCCCCCCCCCAAACCCA
>NW_014333335.1:34826-53130 GCF_000341935.2 Cephus cinctus
CAAAGCCATCAACTGTAATTGTATATTTATTATTTTTCTTCAGTTGTTTTTGAATATCATGTTGCGTGTATTAATTTTTATTATAAATACACAGTCGATAGTGTAAGATTGTTGTGTATCGGTTCTAGAAAAATACGTCAATAAATGAAAAAGAAATAAATAGTATACAGAATGCATAAATAGTTTTTATAAACTTACGAGGGCACGTAAGATGACCTACTCTACCGCATGAGCCATTTACTATCCAGTTTAAACAATCTTCAAAGAACTGATTACTCTTATTATACATATATTTATTCAGATTGATATACTTACAGAATGTTATAAGGAGACAATAAGATTTGTATACGCATAACGAGAATCAATTAAGAATTTGACTACGGAAATATCCTTTGAAACAGGATTAACCGATTGTAATTTGATAATTCATTAAAATATCTTGATTTTCGATATTAATGCTACAGACCAAGAGTATGCATATATCAAAGTTTTGCGAAAAATCATGAATGAGATTGTATTTACTTAAAGAATAATTATTAAATTGTCATCTGCCCGACGAGGTTTAGAATTACAAAGTAAAGTTGCTTGACCTTATTGTTGACTGAGTATTTTAATATTCATTAACAATCATGTTCTAACACTTATAATGAATTTGATTAACATTCCATAAATATTAAGTGTTTATCGGTATCTATATTAATTGCTATCAATTACAAATTCGACTCCGATTAATAATAAGAGCAAGAAATCCACGATTGTTAATTTGCCCTTTCAATATGAATTTTTTGTTTTGTTTTTATTATTGCCGAAATCTTGTATTAGATTTATACGTATCCCTTATTACACTAATATTCAAAGTATAGTAACATTGATATACATACAAAGTTATTCACGGCAAACTCACAACCTGAAATTGATTACAAATGGGTAATTTCATCAGCCGGAACAGTGTAATATCATTAGAGGAATGAAAGGTGACTTCATAACATTGGTAACATCATGAGCTTCAGAATTTTTCATTTGTTTAATAAGATCACACTGTCTTGACTAACGGAATCGATCAACAGCGTTCAACTTTAGCAGGTGCTTTTGTCATGAATAACCCTGTATAATATTCATAAGTATATTCATGCTGATGCACAAACTGTATATGAATCGGATATACAATATTCCGCATATTTCTGCTATAAGGGATTGGCATTCCGAGAATTTGTAATACTGCAATAAGGAAATTCGCAAATGATTGCATGAAAATTCCTTAATTTTTAATACTGTTGAAAGACAGGGTCTCTGTTTGGTAAACGTGATAAAACTTCATCGATCACCAAACTTAATCATCTGAATCTTTTTATGGGCACTGGAATTATTCAGGGTCTTCCTGGACTTGTGACTGGAATAAATAGAATAAGCCTTCCTCACAAACAGGGAATGAAGGTTCATGCTCACGGTCAATTAACATAGCAACAATAAATAATCGAAGTAGTTGGTAATTGTGAATCACTGTAAAAAAATGAAGAAAGAATAAATAAAGTACATATATGCAAATTATTAAATCGTTAAATATTTATTCTGAAAATATAGGAATAAAATTGGCACAATAACAACTATCACTGAATATCAAATAGCAAACAATAGTGTTAAAATTATATACAATAAAGTGATAGAATACTTTTTGTCTTTTACTTTGAATTTTGAATTACAAATGGATGAGCATATAAGGCTTACGAGTTGAATGATAGGATGAGCGAAACATATTATACAGTGAGTTCAGGGCCGTATAGCCTTGGAAGACGATGAAGCTCATCATCAATTTTCGTCACGCAATTAACTTTACCTACGCATCATAACTGACTGTTGCCCCAGGGGTAGACAAAAGAACGTTCAGATAATTAAATCGACTAGATTGACATCGGTATCATATAACATTTCGTAGAATCAGTCACTCGTCAACGATTAACATTTTATATTTTTGTGATTTTGAAACTCTTCCTTGTTGATATATTTTTAAAAATTTTATTCAGTCTCTAGTTGCACATATATTCTTAGGTGCACCGATTAAATGTCATGCATTTTTATCTAGTATCATTAATACAGTGATATATATCATACATTATTTCTTATTATGTAGTTTTTTTTTCTTGTCTTATTTCTTTAAAAAGTGTTATTCGGCTACGTGCTACTTATCTAAATGGCGCGACATCAGCCTCTCTTTTCTCTACACTTTCTATACGGTACTAGAAACGTTACTCTGTATATACATATACTTTATTAGTACACTACATATTGTATAGAAAACATGTAATTGATGTGAATTATTTTTATATATTTAATCAATAACACATGAAACAAAGGATATAGTTCAGTCATATCATGATGTCATATAAACAAAATGTACGGTTGCGTCAACGAGATAATTGTGTAATCGGTCCTTCATGTCATTTTTAGGTATTGACGAAACAGTGAAACTGGTTCAGGCTGCTGGTGGAACTTGTTATGGTTACGTTTGTGACCTGTGCGATCGTGAGGATGTCTACCAGAAGGCAGTCGTCCTTAGGCAAGAAGTCGGCAAGGTAATACATTGGAATTTCTGCTCTCAGTCTCTCTCTCTCTCTCTCTCTCTCTCTCTCTCTCTCTCTCTCTCTCTCTTCATCTCTAATTGTCAGCAGATATTCTACACGCGATGTCACATACATATATATACCAAGCGTTTGCCATAAAAAGTTGTATTTCAAGTAAGCAATCACGTAGGTTGCGCAAAGTTAAAACAATATGCAAATAATAAGCGGATATACAATTGTAACATTACAACTTTTAAATTGAACGATGTTTTTTCTGCTCGTAAATTCACTCCATTAGCTGGTTATAGTATGTGGAACAGCAGTATCTGGATGCACATTAGTTGTGATGACTTCTGACAAATATCAAACTAACTACTGAAACATAAAAGTCTCTCATTTTTCGTTACTCGTTTCGTTTATATCTACTAATATAAACGCTTTATTCTCTATTACAAGCAGACTTTCTTTTATGTTATATCAAGTACTACACTTATCTAATACGAATGTATTTTGATAGAACTATCACTGCTTTTATTTAGAAACAGCGTTTTGTAATGTTTGACTGATTAAAGTCAAAGTATCGTTGCTCATTGATCTCTGCTACTTATTCCAGAGAAAAATAGTCGTTTGAAAGATTGATATAAAATCTTCTAATGAAATGTTTATGAGAAATTGTTAAAAATATTTCTTTTGACGATTCTGATAATGAAATAAAATTCTATTTTGTCAGTAATCAGTTAGCCGTTTCAGCTATTACTTTCTGATGACTGGAATGAGATCGTTCAGCGTGCAACCACATGGAGCAGTGAATTACATTACGCATATGCTTTAATATTTAAACTTAATTTAGATGTAAACACGTTTGCTCATGTCAAAGATCATAGAAAAAACATTTCGCTCTAAGGATAAAGTTATGAAAGTCGCGTGATTACGCAATTGGTATGCAATGAGCTTAGATAAAGAAAAATAATTATTTTCAACTTTACGTGACAGAAACTAAGTATTCAAAATTCAATCAAGGAATTAAAATTTTGCCAGTCTCCAAGACAATTGTGGAATTGTAAGAAATAATCGAAAAAGAGTAGCAAAGATTTATGAATATTTATTACAACTATGGAATGGACTTATCTTTCAAGGCTGAAAAGATTGGTATGACTATTTATTAATATTTAACGTGTTATTTATAATTGGTATTATGTTATAGGTTTCCATATTAATTAATAATGCTGGAATCGTCACGGGAAAGAAATTTTTGGAGACACCAGATCAGCTAATCATACGTACCATGAACGTTAATGTCATGAGCCATTTCTGGGTAATTTACTTGATACTTTTTAAAAAATCTTTGTATTGATTAATAACGTTTTTTGAGATGGTCTTCGATTTAGAGAATGATCGTTTAATAATTCTTCAGCTGGATATATCACGTTCGATACACCAGTTCAAATCACTATTGATGATATTGATGATCAATATTGATATACGGCAATGTGGAAATCTATTCTATCCACAGTGTCGGTATAGTAAATTTTAAAAGCAAACATAATATTGTGACTTGTCATTATTTTAGACGGTGAAAGCCTTTCTTCCAGCCATGATGGAAGATAATAAGGGTCACATTGTGAGTATCGCAAGTCTTGCCGGCTATGTTGGCATTCCAAAACTTGTAGATTATTGCGCTTCCAAATTCGCTGCTGTTGGTTTCGACGAGGCGCTTCGAATGGAGCTTGAGGTAAAAAAGATATTTTTCTAGACATACATTCTTTTTATTAAATAAAAATATAAATGTTCAGATACGTGCCGATGAATTAAATGTTTTTTTAAAAGCATTAAATTAAAAGCTTTTTACTAAAGCTTTATGCACTTGTTTTTGTTGTGGTGTTGATCACAATGTCTGAAAGACTAAAGCGAAAAACAATTATCTAGTATTTGAACAATTTATTTGAACAATTTTATCGGATGTCCATTGACATTCTAGGTCACGAAACGTTACACCTATATGTTTATAATAAGTATAACCCACAGGATGACAAATACTTTAGAAAACTCGATATTATATTCAGTATCTCCATTCACGTAATTCTCTGGGAAAAAATAATTATATATTGTAATTTGCGAATTTTGTTTCTATCTGATTATATCTGATAATATCTAAAATTTAAAAAAAGTATACTATGAATATGTAAATTAATAATAATGTAACTAAATAATATTCCCAAAAAGTAACTTTATCTACTAACAAATGGGTTCGTTCACAACTATTTTACGGAATATTATTTATATGGAATTAAAGAATTTATATTTTCATATATGGAAATATAACTTCTATAGTGTATTTTTGTACAATTTTGTATCTGATAATATAGAATATTATATGATTATATATAATAATTTTTTCCCGGATCATCAATATTCATGATGCATTTCAGTAAGAACATGAGGAAATACAATTTTCCTTTAGCGTTACACAATGACATTGGATACATTCACAAGAGTTTATGTGATGTTACACAAGATTCGTCTGATTGTTGAAAATCACAAATGAGTCCCACGTGCATGTATGATACAAGAAAAAATAATAATAAATAGAATATCATCAGTCAACGCAAACATACCAACTAAAGTAGATTTAGTTTAGTTTAGATTTATATTAGTCAGTCCGTCCAATTGATTTCCATGGGAAAGCCAACTGCAGATGGTGTGTTCAAGCTAATTATTTTTTTATAATAATATAATGAAAATACATGTAATAACAACATATGTAAGAAGTTAAAATTCATGCCAAGGCAATCGTCTTCCGATTGAACCCTTCATTTTCGCGCGGTTCATGTTACATGGCACACCTTTCTCAACCAAGTTTCTCAACGTTTTTACTTCTTATTTAGGCTGCTGGTTACAACATCAACACCACGGTCATTTGCCCATACTTTATACGTAGTACCGGCATGTTCGAAGACGTTCAATCCAGGTATGAAATTTAATCAGTTATCCGTATTGTATGTTTATTCCTTTGTGATTTTTTTTACTTCTAAATCTCATCTATATTTCCATTCAATTTTAATAGATTTGTTCCGACCCTGAGCTCAAACGAGGTTGCAGACAGTGTAATAGAGGCCATGCGGTGTAACGAGAAATTTACTATTTTGCCAAGCTATCTCCAGGCCATGCTGGCGCTAAAATGGTGAGATTTTTCAAAAGTTTTATATTAAAAATTTTTAAGCAAGATAAATGCTCCGATTTGTCACCGAGTCACAGTTTCTGATCGGGGTACCTTTATCATAGAGGTATATATTTATCATAGAGGTTTCCCATCACTTGATAAACGGCTAAGGCTGGGCAGTGTTAGCCCCGTCAGAAACAGGCTCACACGTACATTCTTTTTTATTCCTATAAATTTACACAGTTATGGCTAATTTCTTCACCTTCGGATAAAATTTATCCTGCGGATAAACTTGTAAAACATGAAAATGATTGGTTAGCTGGGGATTTTTCCGCAGGATAAATTTTATTCGAAGGTCATGAAATTGGCCATTAGAGTGAGAGTTTTGTCTTAGAAGGTCAATGATAAGGGCATTTACCTTATAATAAACATTTACTTTTTAAACAATAACTACAATACTATAATCTGCTTTAGGATGTTTCCATGGGATTGTGCAGCAATGTTTCTTCGTGGCCTAGTGAGAGATGCGTCACCGGAACATGGAGAGACCTTGAATATCCCGGAGGGACAAGAAGTAGCCAAAGCTGGTACTAAAGATCAGACTGGTATCCATCAGCAACTGGCCAGGCGTGTTTCCAGTTCGGAAAGGAAGCCCTAGTCCTCGCCATATTAAAATACTCATAAATGAAGGCTTGTGTTAGCTTACACGTTAATTGATTCCGCACAGTTTGTAGTATTATAATGCAAACTCCAATTGGTTAAACTCACATTAGGTAATCCATCAATTGAGTTTATTTAGAGCAATTGGAATTATTAAGAGTGCTGTTAAGATAATTTGAAAACAAGAAGTTGAACCTGTACGCATTTTAAAATGTATGTTTTGGACTTGGACAATCGTGGACACACAGAAACCTGCATTAATTACAAAGGAACATAGCAGAACCTGAACTTTGTGAATACGTGTGAAAAGTCGAGACACCTCAAAGGTTATTCCGTGAAAGCGGTAACTTACAGCCTGAGCTACTGGTTAAAACTCTACTAAAAGTAGCGCGAATCGTAAGATATACAAATGTAAACTGTAAATGAAAGAGGAAATTAATTGTATACCTCTTCCTTGTACTATATTGAAATAAGTTTTTAGTTTTCACATATTTTTTAAGTGAACTAACCAACCAGGTCGTGGCATGATTTATCTTGAAAAATAAGAAAAGAAGAAATGCAAATTTATTTTTATAATTATTATTACCTTTATAGTTTTGCGTCACAAATTAAATAATTTTTGTACTCCTAGGACACATATCAAAACATTACAATTATTAAGAAGGTGGATCAAAATGAAATATTTTGATAAATTATTAATAAATAATTTTCTGCCTTTGCAATAGACTTTTTAATTCACATGAAAAATATAAAATTATTCTACTGTACGCCAAGCGAAATCGGGTAAAGTAGGTGTGTACATAATGAACGATCGTATACCTCCACGTATAGATAAAGTTAATGTATATATAAGTGGCAAAGCGGTTCACGTAATCGCGTTAATGTGGGTAGAGAACTACATCTCTGGTAATAGTAAAATAGAGGCAGTACCATGTGAATAGTATTTAACACAACGAACCGTCATATTATTAGTTTGGTAGCCATTCTAACTGCCAGCCAAAGCCCACTTGTTTTTCAACGACTATCGGTGGTACTGTGTATCAAGCAAAGTTCACTCAAATTTCCGAATTTCGTGGTTAAACATTTCGTGGCTAAAATACATTATTTTTAATTTGCGTATTGTTTAGTGTACTTCGCATCGAGCTGTAGTATAGTGTTACCTCGTTAAAAAGTCTTACAATTGTGTATACAGTTACATACTAATTTTTTAGTGTAAAGATTTTTGAATGTGTGTAGCTTATGGTAGCCGTATTTGCTATCTAGACATTAAGTATTGTGAAGCGTCTACACCAGAGCAAACGACGTTAGATATTCGAGCACTTATGTACTATTTATACAAGTATTTAAAAGACGTTATCTCGCGTGATCCACTATCGTCATTTGGCTCCGAATCTCAGTTGGTCCTGAGGGAATACTATCAAGTGTACTATCACTATTATTAAGACAATGTACCCCTCGTGAAAACATTTCTCTCAAAGCGTCCGAAATATTATGATTTCATGATTTTGGAATTATTCAGTTATTCTCAGGTCAAATCTGGAACTCATTCGATTTAGGTCTAAAGTTCTCCGAAAGACATTACATTTTTCTGAAAATCTGTGTAATTTATCAATATTATTTCACTTTGAAGAAAAATAATGAAAAATGTAATTTTTAATAATTTGTTATTAATAATATCATTTTTTTCGTTGATTTTCCAGATATTGAAATTTTCAAAAAGTTTCACAAAAATTTGTACACCAGAGACTTGATAGATTTTAAATATCCTTCTGTAATTAATGCCTTTAACGAAAAACTTAACACCATATCGTGGGAATATTATTTGGAGAAACTTTAATATACTATACTGTAATATAAAACAAATTATAACAGAAAAATACTTGGGAAATATCAAAGAGATATCAAAGAAATCAGAATATTAACGAAAGAAAGTACTACGGCGGAAACTAAGAAGACTGAGCAACAACGATGAGTGAGTCAATCGACGAATGAGGTCAGCGAGCCGCGTGCGATCTCGTGGCGTTTGCTGTAAACGTTATCGTTATCAGTTAGCCCGATAACGAGCCAAAAGACCTGTATTGCAATGCTTCTATGCTTTCCACCCAATTTTTTCACCTGTGCCATTCTCCCTACGAAATGATCTCCATTAGTTGAACTATCATTTATTCAAAGTGAACTATTCCACGGTGAAGCGAGTGAATAATTGAAGTTGATTATTTTTATTTATAAAAAGAAGGAAAACTATAAAAACTCGTGAATTAATTAATATTCGTCGATAAACCATTCGTGATTCACCTTGTGAAACATATCTTCCAATAATCTAAAAGAATCAACACGAAGAGTAAACTGTTATTTCGTGATGTGATGTATATAGTTTGTGATAAACAAAGTATTCTACTTCAGTGTATCTTCTTTGGCTGCTTAAGTGGATTTATAAAGCAAGAACAATTTATTTATTTATAATTAAATAATTTTCTTTATTACTATATATTCTCAAGGACTAGAACTACAAGATTAGCGTGTAATTATATCTGGATCAAAGTATTCGGGAGTTATTCAGTGATAAAGTGAGAGAGGTGTTAAAATTACGAATCTTGTCTTTTAAAAATAATGTCGTACTGGATCGTGTCATACTTTTTAATAGTCCTCCTGTTAAAGACTAATTTAGCTCAGGACATACAGCACATGCAAGTCTGTATCGTACAGACAACCTGCAAAAGCTGTATGGAAGCAAGTAATCGATGCGGCTGGTGTAGCGATTGGGTAATTCACATGACTAATTCTAAAAGACTTTCGAATAATTAGTGAAATTTCACATCATTCTGTATACAGGGTTTCCCAGCACAAACATTGAAAGAAGGTGTGGCTTCGAATGAATATGTAAAGACACGCCCTCTCCTTCAGAGCAAAACATCACCTCTAGAATTTTTTAATATTTATTATCAGACTTATCAAATAAGAATGGTAGAATCAGTTTATTTCAGTATAACTATTAATCTAACCGCTGTTTTACTTTTTTCTAGTGTAAAACAATCGATATGAAATACAGAGTTGATTATTCTCCTTTTTCAATTTTGTACTGGATTTGATCGATTTATAATAAACATTTAAAAAGTTGGGAGAGGATGGTTCACTGCATGAATTCTGCTTGGCGTGAGGGTGTTTCTTCATACATTCGAAGCCACACCTTCTCTCAACGTCTATACTGGGACACCTTGTATATTAGATACGTCTCGGCCCTCCTGATATACGTACACTGATTAATTGTACATATGCACAGCCACTCATTCCTATGGCCAACCCACATATATTCCCTGGTAAAAGTTTCGGGTAGGAATTCAATCCGGACTAATCCGAAGTTTTGTGAGCCATTCCGAAATCTGTGTCCGGCCCAATCCGAGAACATTCGAGCGAAATCGTAGCAGGTCTTAATTCTTTTCAAGCTCTGTCTCAACTTCAAGTTCAATCCGAATAAATTTGTGGGACATCCGGAAAAATTATTTGAATCCTTCTCAATCTTGAATCCGTGCGCCTAATCCGAATAATTCTGTGGTTCAACCTGAACAACTTTTCCATCCTTCTCTATTCGAGCATTCTCTCGAAGTTCAATTCGAGTGAATTCAAGGCCAATCCGAAACAAACTTTCAAACCTTTTTAATTCGTGCGTCTAATCTGAATGAATCCGAATCTTGTTCAGGGCAACTTTAAATCCTTTTCACTCTTGATTTCGGATTAGGTCGAATTTAGTCAGATACGATTCCTATTTTTCGCGGATTCGCTTGGAATAAAACTGATTCGTTCGGTTCCAGATTTCGGAATAAAATGGATTTATACAAATAGAAATTATCTATCCGAAATTTTCACCATGGTTGTTATATCCGAGCCCATACATATACAATACTATACACAATGCATATGCCTTTATCTATGCCTTTATCTACACAGCTCGCAGAGACTCTTTACTTGAGCCAACTCTTATTTACCTGTGTTTGGAACGAAATATCTTATTAACCGCTATACATGAGAAAAAGTTATTGATACATTCACTATAGGAATTGAGGGTTCTGAATTGATTGCCACCACGTTCAATACGATTAGTGTACGAGATCAGGGCGTATTGAGATGGCGAGCGAGATGATTTTATTTCAGTTCCGTCGTCGTCGTCATCGTCGTCGTCATCGTCGTCGTCTTCGCACGTTCATCTATCTTTTTACACGACAGATGGCGCTGACTGCTTTACCTTCTTTACCTATTTGTACTCGGGATGATGTTGGTAATTTATGAATATCCAACACAATCAAATACACTTTGTACGTGAAGCTACCGTTCACACCGAATTTCCAGTGGACATAAGGCTGCTTTCACAATAGTATAGAATTATTAAAGCTTTCATATGGAGCGCATTTCTTCGTGTACGTATGTGTGTGCTTTGATATAGTTCCTCGTATTTTAGGTGAAAATTTTTAGAGATATAGGATTTCCAGATGTTCCTCTCCGTTGTTTCCCGTATCTAGGTGTCGGATGTGAAAGTCCAGGGTGTCCAGTTGTTCCGTTTCGTTGTTTCCTGTATCTAGGTGTCGGGCGTGGAAATCAAGGGTGTCCAGGTGTTCCGCTCTGTAGTTTTTTACGTCTAGGTGTCAGGCGTGGAAGTCCAGGGCATCCAGGTGTTTCGCTCCGTAGTTTACTGTATCTAGATACTGGATGTGGAAGTCCAGGGTGTCCAGGTATTCCGCTCCGTAGTTTCCTGCATCTAGGTGTGAGACGTGGAAGTTCAGGGTGTTCAGGTATTCCGCTCCGTAGTTTCTTGTATCTAGGTGTTAGATGTGGAAGTTCAGGGTGTTCAGGTATTCCGCTCCGTAATTTCCTGTATTCAAGTGTCGAATATGGAATTCCAGGGCATCCACGTGTTTTGATCCGTAGTTTCTTGTATCTAGGTATCGGATGTGGAGGTCCAGGGTGTCCAGGTGTTCAGCTCTGTAGTTTCTTGTATCTAGGTGTCGGACGTAGAAGTCTAGAATGTCCAGAAAAGTATGCAACGAGCGACGCTTTGGCGCTTCGCTCAAACTATAGTAAGGCCAAGTACATAAGGGGGAATATACACCTGGAAACGAAAAAAAACGTAATTTTCGAGAATTTTTTTCAGGGAAACTATTGGAACTATCGGGTTGGAGTTGGAGTGCCGTAAAAAAATCGGCTATTTCGGTACCCACTGGCGTTTCGTCAAAAATCATCTGAAACAATAAAATCAAACAGGATATTAAAATAGATACTAATATCTTCTCTTTGTCATAGCCGATTTTAAAATTATCGATTTTTGACAAAATGGCGGACGCTTGAACTCAATGTAGCCATTTTCATGCAAAAATTCGTTCGTATTTTGCCAAAAAAAAACTAAGAATCGGAAAAATAATCCTATGACAAAGACTAGATAATTATGTATAAAATAACCACAACAAATTTCAAGTTAATCGGTTCAGTGGTTTTCGAGATATTTTGGGTACCGATTTGAAAAACGTTGTTTTGAGAAAAACGCGTTTGAAAATTTGTCGATGGATAAATCATGAAATTTGTTTAACTTACACAGAGTCATTGATACCAGGTCCATAATACAGGTTCTCCGAAGTGGAAGCTCATATCGCTTCTGGCACTGGAACATATTGTGCAGTCTTCATTTGTTTGACACTGGCACTAACATTCGATTCCGTTCTTTCTGCGTCGTATCGATTTTTAGGCGCTATTTTCTTTTTTTTTGCGATCTTTCCGTAATTCACTCGATTTGTGACATTCTCGAGAACCTTTACTCCTTTTCATCTTTATTCCTGAATACTTTATTTACAAACCAAGGCTTCGATACTTGTTCTATGGCACAGTTACACGAACGGAAAACTACTGACGAAGCACACTAAGTTTCTGTCAGGATAACCGTTATGTTTAAAATATTCAACCCAGACAGGCTATGCAGGACCATTAAAATACTGATATACAAAAAAAAAACAATGGGCATAATAAGATCGAATGGACAGCGCCGTACTACCTGTATGACCAGACGCTGCGCGGCGCCGATCCAACGAACGCGTGTACTATTTGGGCTATAACTTTGTCATTTTGTGGAATTTTTACCTAAATTTTTCACCAGACATTCTTAATATATAAAACTTGAAGAAAATGTAAAAATTGAAAAATCGATTTTTTGGACCCTGCCAGATGTATATTCCACCATAGGTTACTACATGTTTGCCTATTATATGATCTAGCACTGGTCCATCATTTTAATTGTATTTTCAAAATTTCTGACAACGTTTTCACTACTCTTTTACATTATTACTGCATCCTGTAGTTGATTATAATTTAATGGTCATTTAATAATTAATAGAACTTTAGGTGATTCCTTATCGAGTACTACTTGGCGGGTCCGTGCCAGGAATTTCAAAGTACTTACTTTGAACGTACTAATAGTATCCTAAAACTATATGTTTGTTATTCAGCTTTTACCGTGATTATTTTTGACGAGTTATTGTTAACAAGCTCTAAATAAAAAGTTGACATTGGTTATGGGTTTGATGACTGGCATAATGAACGCACATTTATGTCAAGAAATGCACGGACCCGTCAAGTAGTATTCGATAAGGAATCATCTAAAGTTTTATTAATTATTAAATGACCATTAAATCATAATCAACTACGGGAAGCAGTAGTAATGTAAAAGAGTAGTGAAAAAGTTATAGGAAATGTTTAAAATACAATTAAAATGATGGGCCATTGCTAGATCATATAATAGGCAAACATGTAGTGACTTATGTACTTGGCCTCAATAATCTGATATCAATACTTTTTATTAGAGGAATACACAGCACTCCTATACTTGGCGTAGTTTTTTACACGTAAGTGTTTTTTGGGGGATACCATAATACTATACTGCTTTATATTATAACACATTTTACGAATTATGTTACTTTCGTTATATGTATAAGCGAAGGATGTTATACAGGGTGGACCACGGAGCGTGATCAGTAGAGATTACTTTGTTATTAGCAGTCCGATCGAAAACGTTTTTATCAGCTTTTGCATGGTCTCAAGAGAGCTTTAACGTGATAGTGAAAAATTACTGGTCAACTCTTTTTTTTAATGTTTCTTCAAGGTTACCTTGAATTTTTTGCAACTGAACATATATTTTGTTTTACGCTTGTCTGTTAGAGGATTTCAAGACGAATTCGGCACATGTAAGGACATGGCACTTTTTTCATCCCGTTCGAAAGAAAATTAAAAAACTTTATATCACAAGGAGAATCACAGCTACGACGTTATTACGCAACCAATGTCGTTGACAAGTCAAAATTTACGAATCTTAATTGTAGCGATTTCAAAATGGTGTCCACGAGCTGCAATGACTCGCATAGACGGTGAACAAAAGATTATTTTGCAGTCTTTATGGCCTCTACACTGATGGCGACTGAAGACGACAGAATGGATGCGTATAACGGCGTAGCTGTGATTCTCCTTGTGATAAGGAGTATCTAGTTTTTTAATTTTCTTTCGAACCAGATGAAAAAAATGTCATGTTCTTGCATGTGCCGGATTCGTCTTGAAATCCTCTAACAGACAGGCGTAAAAAATTATATGTTCAGTTGCAAAAAATTCAAGATAACCTTGAAAAAAATTAAAAAAAAAGAGTTGACTAGTAATTTTTCACTATCACGTTAAAGCTCTCTTGAAACCATGTAAAAGCTGATAAAACATTTTCGATCGGACTGCTAATAACAAAGTAATCTCTACTGATCACGCTCCGTGGTCCACCCTGTATAAAACCACATATTATGTTAATCCAATATTATTATCCAATATTAATCCAATATTATTAATCGTCTTATCTTTTACATGATTGAAAATTGTCACACCAATCTATATTTTATATTATTTTCAATTACTCCTTGTCCATAAATTATACGTATCATCGACATTTGTCAAATTAAATTTTCTTTTGCCTTAATAAACGATAAGTCTGAAGCTTCTTTAGACAGGTAACACTGACGAGGTTTTAGGCAGAGAATTGGAAGACTCAAGTATGCAACAACAGACAGATAATTGCTAGCACTTTGATTTGTCAACTAATTCATAAAAAGAGAACTAATGAACAATGATATTTAGAGGAAATGATGGAGGGGTCAAGAAACAAAAGTCGTTAAATAGTGTTGCAGAGACCTCAGCAGCGTTCGTGCTAAGTTTGTTGTGAATTCTAACAAGGAAGGTACCCCAGGTTGCCCCCTTCAAATTTGGTGAAAGTTAAATATGTTGTAAAGCACGAAAAACTAAGCGACACATATTTATTTATCGGCGGATAAAACGGTTTTAAGGGGTGAAATGGATCTCGTTACCGGATCGTCTCCGGAAAGAATAATTTTGTAAAAATCTGCAGTATCGTTGAAGATGGTAGCATACAAATACTGGGCCAGATTCGTCAGCGCGTTCAGAAGTTATGGTCAATTAAGTGTTTTCACTTCAAGGGGGTATAACTCTCCCTAAAGTGATGCTACTGGGGTGCAATGGGGATATTTTCTGACTGCCGAAGGATGCTCTTTCACTTGATATAATTAGAAATATAAATTTCGCTCCGGAACCATCAGTTTTCGCACTTTTCACAAAGTCCCAAAATGCACTATTTTACTCCAACCCCTGCTGTTCGGCCATTTTGTATCCAATCTGAATAAAACCTGTAACATTTGAAAGGGGAAGGAATTTCCTCAAAAATATGTCTTTGGTTTTTCGAAATTGGTCAAAGTTTACTAGAAATATACAAAAATTAAAGTGTTCCACTTCAATTGGACGTTACTGTTTATAATTAAGATATTTATATGGGTAAATATTTGATAAGGTGGTCAAATCAGTATAGTAAATGGCCAAGCAATAAACAACGTGCCTGGTTGAAACTAACATACTTTTTAGTAAACATCGTACAACCAGAGTATTCTGTAGAACGGGCCAGACAAAAAACAAGTTATTTTTTGATTTTTTCATGTCCAGGGGAAATACATCTACCAGGGGAATGACAAAGTTACAGGGAAATTAGTTTCAGAGCCAGGGTAATGATATTGTAGGTTTCCATGTAAAGGAAAATTAATGTAAAAGAAATCAGAACGTATTAATTCAAACTTGTTTGTATTTGTGTTGCAAAAATAGTGTTTGTTTATTTTTTAATTATATCTCAGTGTTTGGATCCGAACATCCGGCATCTGGTTGACATTCGTTCTCGCTATTAGAATCAGAATAAATTCTTTTTTCTTTTTTTTTAATGTATTTTTGCCTTTCTTTTTCTTTTCGCAGTGCACATTGCTCGGGGTTATTCTTTATATGTTGATATCGAATTCTCTCGGCTACTCTTTTTTTCTCTAAAATTGCATCTCGTGTCGCTTTCCCCATATTGTAATAGTCCAAACACACATTCGGAATTTCAGTTGTTACTAGGAAAATGAAAACAAACAGATATTAGATGTAAGCGAATGTTAAAAATCATATTATTGTCACGTTCTAATTTAAATGGAAGACAATACAGGTTTTTTGTAATTCCCCTGGTGTACTTGTAATTCCCCTGGTTCCTAATTGTGCAGAGGAATGTCGCCAGGGGAATTACAGATTCACCCTTATATGCTTAAATTATGGGTTAAAAGTTCAGAAATAGATTTTACGCTAATACAATGTTGTTCTGTCTTTCATTTTACATTCAATAACACATCAAATATTTTAGAACACGAACAAAGGACAGTGGAATGACAAAACTTACTGGCATGAACATGACTTTCTTAGTTGAAGACCAATCCACAACTAACGCGGACAAAAAAGCTCTAAACATTTATACGTGTTCTCAACCTCAGATAAAATTATGTAGAACCATATACAATGTAGTCATAGTGGCATAGAGTTTATCCATGAAAATTGACTTATACTTACCGACAGGGGAATTACTCCAAAACACGGAGACACGCAGGGAAGTCTTATTAACTCAAAATTGAATAAAGTTTTGTTATTTTTGCATATCTATAAGTATAAAGCAAGTATCTGAAAATATATTACCGTAAGTTTCGTTTTGGTAAATCCGCAATTTTCATAATTAGCTCGTTTTTTAGGTGAGAAAGCGGGGTCAGAAACACACCAGGGGAATGACATTTTCCATACTTGACCTGATTTTTTGGTAGAAATGAATAATTTTATAATTTCCAAACACAACGTTCTGAATAACACGGTTACTCATCTGCAATTTGATAGTTCAAAAACCCAATTATCCTGAACATTTTCCCGAAAAATTGAGATGCCGTTACCAAACCACTTTATCAAATATTTACCCATATAACGCTACCATGTTTTCCTCACTTTTCGGTGCATCTAGATAGGGAGTAAAGTAGTACTCTTAATCCCTCCTCGGACTTCTAAGGCTAAAAAATGAAAGTTACTTTTTTCCTCGTCACCAACGAGAAGAATCGTAAACCCTACTTTCAAGTGAAATTGCATGAGATCCAAATAAATGTGTCGATATAGTATTGTTTGTTAAAAAAAATATAAATAAGTAAAGAATTAGAATCTCGTAATTTATGTTAATAATCATTTAAAAATTACGTTTAGTGCTCTTGGGGGGGGGAACCCCCTTCCATCGCCGCAAGGGGCTTTGCCCCTTGACTCTGTCGGGGGGTTGCATTCCCGCGCTCCAGTAGCAAACACCATTCGCCTATGACACAGTTTCCGCGTACATAACAGCTTCCCGATACAGAAGCTCGGAGATCATGGTGTGTTATATAAAGTACCGTGTGCACTTCGGGGGTAGGTCTTTTAAGACCGCGTGCGATGTTTTCAATACTCGTCTTCGCCTCGCGCGCTTCGCGTCTCGTACTGAAAACATCGCACTTGAGACCTTAAAAGTGCCGTTTTATCTCCTTGGTATACAATATACTATTAAATAAAACTAATTGGAAGTTAATGCTTATGGCGAATAATGAAAAATACATTTTGTACAGTTCTGATGGGATAAATTCCTAAAAATGTATAGAGGTTGAAAGTTGCAAAATTTTTATAACAGAAAACGATCAATCGGATTTCAATGAAATCAATTATATTCGAAAGAATAAAAAAAAAGTAGGAATGTCTTTGCGTTTTTCTAAAAAACCTCGTTAAAGGGTTTAACCAAGTTTATGGACGGGCAACCACTTTCTCATTAAAACGGTATTATGTTTCTCAAATTTACTATTCTAATTATTACAAAGGTCTTTTTATATTTTAAAGATACTTTCTTTGTAAATCGAAGCCGATAGCTATTATTAAAAAATCTAAAATCAAAGTCAAATGTTAAGAATTAGAGTCTAAACTGATCATTTCCAACATTATCATAAATCCTATCAATTGGTTTAAATTCATTTGTTCAGATATCTTAGTATCCAAATCAGTTCTAAGTTAATGAAAATAATGAAGTATATCTGGTGATTCTATTCTCAGAGTTTTGTGAAACATCATTACTTACTATCATTCACCAATCTCACCACAACTTCATCTGAACTTTAGGTCCATACAAACATACTGAATCAACACTAGATTTCCGGAATTTATAAGAACTAACAATGCATTAGAACCTTATTATTCCTTATTCCTTATCAAGAGACTCGGTCGAGTCTCGCGCCAAGTACAGGCAACCGGCTGTACAGGGCGCAGCGCGCCGAGACTCTTTACTCGAGTCAACTCCTTATACCTGTGTTTGGAACGAAATATCTTATGAACCGCTATATATGAGGAAAAGTTATTGATACATTCACTATAGGAATTGAAGGTTCTGAAGCGATTGCCACCAAGTTCAATACGATTAGTGTACGAGATCATGGCGTATTGAAATGGCGAGCGAGATGATTTTATTTCAGTTCCGTCGTCGTCGTCGTCGTCGTCGTCGTCTTCG
>NW_014333335.1:53260-64061 GCF_000341935.2 Cephus cinctus
AATAATATTATATCAATACTTTTTGTTAGAGTAATTCACAGCAATCCTGTACTTGTCGTAGTTTTTTACACGTAAGTGTTTTTTGGGGGATACATATTACCAGATGAATGACATATTAAATATCTTTGCCTAGTTATTGTTTGTAGAAATATTATACGAATAACAGTTTTTATATTGTAGTGAAGCAAGTAATTTATTGAAACATGAATATACTATTGCAAAATAATTTGTTGGAAATTATATTACACTATAACTCAAATGTGTATTAATTTATTAATTTAAAATTATGTTACATGTTGTAACATATAATTTTACATGGATATTACATTGAATCAAATGAATAGTCAAGAAAGTAACATGTTCGAAGACTATAATTATTTGAAAATTACATTTTGATTGCGCTAAATATGTTATTTGTTCATTCATCTAAAAGTATGTACTTTATTATGTAATTCCGAATTATATTTACATAAACTTTCATTTTTTCTCTTCTCCTTTTTATAAATATTCTTCGTTGCGTATTATTATTTTTTTTCATCTAATTTTTATTTACATATAAATGAGTTTTTCGTATTTCAAATTGCTAAAGATAATTCGAAGTTATTTTGTATTTTGAGATGTAATCAATGAAATTTTGTATTGACTATACCATTGGTTGCTTGTACTTGACAGAAGTCTCAACTACGTGTTGTAATCAGTGCCATCTGTTATCTAAAAAAGTAGTTGGAGGTACGAAGACGACGACGATGACTGAACTGAATTAAAATCATCTCCTTTACTCTTTCAATATGGCTTGATCTCGTACAGCAATTGTATAGATCTTGGTGCCGATCGATTCAGAACGGGAAACCTAAACACAGAAAACTATGCAGAGGGACACTTGAACACTCTGAACTTCCACATCTAACACCTAGGTACAAGAAACTACGAAGCGTAACACCTGAACACCCTGGATATCCGATATCTAAATACAAGAAACTACGGAGAGGAACACCTGAACGCTCTGAACTTTCACATTTAACACCTAGATGGAAAAAACTGCGGAGCAGAACACCTGGACACCTTGGACTTCGCCGCCCAACTCTTAGATACAAGAAACTACGGAGCGGAACACCTGGACACTCTGGACTTCCACGCCCGACACCTAGATACAATAAAATAAGGTGCGGAACACCTGGACACCCTGGACTTCCACATCCGACACCTAGTTGCAGAAAACTACGGAGAGGAGCATCTGGAAATCCCATATCTTTAAAAATTGTCACCTAAAATACGAGGAACTATGTTGAAGCACACACATACACACATACGTACACGCATACACACGCGCTCTACATGAAAGCCTTAATAATTCTATACTATTGTGAAAGTAGCCTTATGTCAACTGGAAATTCGGTGTGAACGGTAGCTTCACGTACAAAGTGTATTTGCTTGTGTTGTGTATTCGTAAATTACCAACACCATCCAGAGTACAAACAGGTAAAGCAGGCAAAGCAGTCAGGGCCATCTGTTGTGTAAAAAATGCGATGGACGTGCGAAGACGACGGCGACGACGACGGAACTGAAATAAAATCATCTCGCTCGCCATTTCAATACGCCCTGATCTCGTACACTAATCGTATTGAACTTGGTGGCAATCGCTTCAGAACCTTCAATTCCTATAGTGAATGTATCAATAACTTTTCCTCATATATAACGGTTTTTAAGATATTTCGTTCCAAACACAGGTATAAGGAGTTGGCTCTAGTAAAGAGTCTCGGCGCGCTGCGCCCTGTACAGCCGGTTGTCTGTACTTGGCGCGAGACTCGACCGAGTCTCTTGATACCTGTGTTTGGAACAAAATATCTTATGAACCGCTATATATTAGGAAAAGTTATTGATACATTCACTATAGGAATTGAAGGTTCTGAAGCGATTGCCACCAAGTTCAATACGATTAGTGTACGAGATCAGGGCGTATTGAAATGGCGAGCGAGATGGTTTTATTTCAGTTCCGTCGTCGTCGTCGTCATCGTCGTCGTCGTCGTCGTCGTCGTCTTCGCACGTCCATCGCATTTTTTACACGACAGATGGCGCTGACTGCTTTGCCTTCTTTACCTATTTGTACTCTGGATGGTGTTGGTAATTTACGAATACACAACACAATCAAATACACTTTGTACGTGAAGCTACCGTTCACACCGAATTTCCAGTTGACATAAGGCTGCTGACCCGCCAAGTAGTACTCGATAAGGAATCGTCTAAAGTTTTATTAATTATTAAATCACCATTCAATCGTAATTAAACACGGGAAGCAGTAGTAACATAGAAGAGTAGCGAAAACGTTATAGGAAATATTGAAAATATAATTAAAATGATGGGCCAGTGCTAGATCATATAATAGGAAACCATGTAGTGACTTATGTACTTGGCCTCAATAATATGATATCAATACTTTTTGTTAGAGGAATTCACAGCAATCCTGTACTTGGCGTAGTTTTTTACACGTAAGTGTTTTTTGGGGGATTGGAATATACTGGGGTAAGCATATGAATCCAACTGGAAACAGTCAGGTACACACAACAGTTCATTCGTATCGAGAATACTTAGCCTACATAAAACGAGGAAGAATACTCAAGCAAAGAAACAGTCAGACCCTACAGTTAAGGTTTTTATCGTGCGGTAGTCCAAATAAAAATTATTCTAAATAGTATGTGCGTGAAGTCCGTGAAAAGTTCCGTTTAACTTTCGGTTATGGCTGTAACTGGTGGCAATCTATCCAATCGATGTGCTATGCTATTGTACTTATCCGAAACATATTCTCGACCAATTTAATGATCGTGGCAACTCTGCACTTTTCGTCGAGTTGGTCCATGAAGTTAATCATTAAAGTAAAGTCTTGTAAAGTGAGGTTATGCACATTTTAATGCGAAAATAATGCATTAAGATGAATCGCATGAGATTTAAAGGAAGATTTGTAAAGAAAAGTGTGATGGTAAAGATAATAAAAGCCGTACAATGCATGATTGACGCGAACAAGAAAGCTGCAGCTGTCGAGGCAAGCGGAATCGAAATTGAAGAGTCTGACAAAAATCACTCGTATTTAGACGGCGTATTGTTGATGTGTCGGAGCTCGGCGAAAATTTGTTTATTTATCTCTTTTTTTTCAATAATTCGCAAATCACTCGAAAATGTGACATAATATAACAATTGTCGTTTGTTTACTTGAAAAGCGCACGTCCACGTTCTCCCTTCTCATACGTCACAGCGTACAGTATTGCCGTATCGTTCAGATCTATTTCAAACTTGTTGAGGTGTGCTGATAAACATCTTTCTTTCTTATAACAAAATTTGATTAAAACAGTAAGAAGAAATTATTTATTGTGATCAAAAATATAATCCAACCTTCGCGTTACATAGAGGATGACGTGTATAAGAGCTTTTTTTCAATCATGATTTTCTCGTGTTCTAGGTGGTTAACAATTTTGAAACTTCACACATATATTCAAGAAGCATCGCATAATAAATAGCTGAAGTTTCAACAATTTCCTAAGAAAATGGGTACATCGCATTAACTACCTTAAATTGCGTTATCGTTCCATATATCAGGATACGATAATAACCTCATGCAATAACACACACTACATCATTCAGAAAGCAGTATAATCTAATTCATATTTCTTCAGATTGTTTACCCATTACCAATTAACGAATCGCATAGACAAACTGGCGATTCTAAAAAATCCAAACCTGTAAAGTGTCCTAGCGTACCGAAGTCGTATTCAAAAGAAGTAGCTTCAGCTGGTCAGCGTAGAGAAGAAACAGATAGAGACAGGGCAAATATAACGCATGGAGGTACCGATTAATATCGGCAAATTCAACCAACGAACCATCCTAACTACCATTCTAAATTCGTATTCTTGAAAACAGAATATTCATTCAATTTAATATATTCAATTCTTATAACTCTAAATCGTTCCTTTTAAATCAAATATAAATTATAAAAATATTTAACATATTTCAAGAAACGACCCTAATAATATATTATATTAATATAAATTATTAAAAAAATAAATATGGAAATCATTACATTACTTTAATGAGTCAACGTACCTGGTATACTAAAAGTGTAATAACTTTTTCAGGAATATTCGAATTTTACAATTGGCAAACCCAGATGCAATATTCCAGAACGACTAATTGCATTCGGATGCCCTTCGTTTGCGATAAAGGAAGCTACCACAGGGTCTGTTCAATTATTGCAAGATGAGAATTTCCAGGATGTCATCATTGATCAAATCCCCGTTCAATTGAAACCACAGAAAATTCGGATAAAGCTTAGACCTTTGTCGGAAGAGATACTTCGCATTCAGTATAGGCCAGCCAAGTGAGTTTATAGTTGACAGGGATAATTTAAAACTAATTTATATATTTAAAAATAGTTAATACGATTAGCTTATCTATTTAAATACACACAGTGTGTATTAAACATATATATTGATTAATGTGCATAAGCAAATACAACACGTGGGTAGTATGCAACATAGAATACAAAAGTATAACACTGTGAATAATATACTAGCAAACTATACGAATATATTACGTGCAATTTTCAATCTTTCACAAAGAAAATGATAAGTAACTCAGCAGATTGATTTAATTAATACGACAAATATTTACTCAATTGTTAGGAATTATCCATTGGACTTATATTACTTGATGGATCTCACGTGGTCCATGCAGGACGATAAGGAGACTTTAGTAGGACTTGGATGGAAAATGGCAAATACTCTTGGCACCTTCACAAATAACTTTAGACTGGGTTTTGGAAGCTATGCTGATAAACCTTTAATGCCGTACATATTTCCTGGTTATGAAGATAACCCTTGTCAAGCGGAGCATGCTACATGTGCTCCATTATATTCATTCAGACATCATATGACCTTGAGCGGTGATGTGCAGGAATTTATAAAGAAGGCAAATACTTTCATTGTAACACACATAATATTGTTTAGGAAAATACATTAAAAAATTTTTTTTGTAATTAGGTGAATGCCAGTGACGTCACAGGAAACGTTGATAACTTGGAAGGTGGTTTGGACGGTGTAGTTCAAGCAGTGGTCTGTGGGGAACAAGTTGGTTGGGGTCATCAGGCAAGGAAATTGATGCTCGTAGCGACTGATGGTTCGCTTCACTTTGCTGGTGATGGCAAGGTGCACTTTTAAAACAGTATTTTACCTAGTTAGTACGAATGAGTATAAGACACGAGTGTAAAGTTTGGTATACCAGCCGTTACGCGAATATACCAATCACACAAGTCTTATACTCATTTGTACTAACTAGATATAACAGTGTTTGTAACAAATGCTCAAATAAAACGCCGTCTGGTCCTCTTTTTTATGAGAGATTGCACTGCTAATCAGCCTCAATTAGTATATTACGACCCTAGGCCAGAAAGTTAGATTTCCTGCCGTTGGCATTCACCTTTTGGCCATGGGTCGTATACTATTTTTCTTGCTCCCTAAGCCAAAAGTACCGTCTTCCCGTTTTTCATTATTCAACTGACATTACAAATTTACGGTTATGAAGAGTTGAATAAAAACATAAGCGCTTAGAGTTTATGATTGAACATTCACTCGTTTGCATTTGTTTATATGCAGGCAAGCAGGCCACAAAAGTGGCTCTTCCCGGACTCAAATGCGGCCGGGAAGACAGTACTTTCGGCTTAGGGAGCAAGAAATAGTATATTGTGCACCGAGAGCGAAAACGGGCGTTTCTGCGCCCGTTTTCTCTCGCGGTTCACATACTATTTTCTTCAACAGCGGAACGAACGCGAGTTTTCACGTAATGGGTGATTCTTGAGTCGGTGCAAATGAGCAGGTTAGTTTGATAATTTAGAAAATCACAATGAAACATCTGTGCACCGTACAGCTTACGTGAAAAAAACAATTGTCCCGGTGGTAGCTGATCGTTGGATTCGTTGGCAAATGTCACCTCACTCCTATTCAAGTTTTCAATCTTCCACGTTTCCCCATTCGAGAATTGACCGTTTTCGCTCCTCCCGCTGTTGAAGAAAATATTTTAGATGCCTATGACGTCACTATCTTAAATTTTTATTAATTTTATAATCGTTTCTCTAAAAAATAATATTTCAAGATGCCCTCTGGCGAAACATTACGGGGTATTTGTATTGTTGCATATGGTCAACACCTATAAACACCTATAATATAATTATGGGGTATTCTTTGAGCATTTGTAACAAAAATAATTATATTAAGTGCATTAAATACAAAATGACGATTATGTATCGGCGATCTTCCAATCTCATACTCATTTTTATGACAATAATTACTGATAACTATTAAGAAATAACTACGTAAAGTTATGCACTTGCACTGTTCCTTACTGGCAGCAGTTATTTCATACACGTATTATACGGCGTCACTACTAGTGATAGTCCTACTTGCGCAGTAGTTACTACTCGTAAATTCAAGTACTGTCCAAGTAGTTGATTATACTCTAACGGTTATTGCAAAAAGTTAAATACTTGCAAGTAATGGTTATTTAGGAGTAGCAACTGCTGCAATCAGTAATACTAATACTATTAGTAATACCATAACAGTAATAATACTGAGGCAATGTTTTTATTTTTAAGTAGTTACTACTAGCAAGCAGCTGTTATTTGAGAGCAGTAGTTATTTGTGTGGAACAATTACTACAGTAGTTGTGATTTCTTTTTTAAATGAACAAAAATCAAATTTTCACATCTATTAATATAGTTAAATGATCTCTGAATAGTGATTACTATATGTTTATCTCTCAACTATTGTCTTCTCAATACAGACTGAACTCACAGTAATTCACTGTTCAGCGCTTAAATTAGTGTCGTGTAAAATAATTTTCGTCAGATTAAAAAAAAATGTTATGCCTAATTCTTTGAAATAATACCTTTAAAATGAATCTAATTTTATTAAGATTGACCGTTCAGAAGTATAGGGAAAGAATATAAAAATTTACAGTTTTTACATGGATTTCCTACATAGTAGATATGTTACCGTGAAACACCGAAATCTGGAGAATGTCGACATTCACCGGTGAATGTCAAGATTCACATAGTCGCTTGGTGTATGTCCGAAATATTTGTTAAATACCCTTATTTCTGACTTACACTGGTAAATGTCGACATTCACTATGCACTAATGGTGAATGTTGAACATATCGGAGATTTATATTTTCTTCTCCGTGATTCAGTAGCTATAAAACGTCACAAGGGTGACATAAGTTTTTCGCCTCTCTTTCTGAGAGGAGTGACCAAGAATTTCTCTTCATCATTAATTTTTAAAACGTCAAAACGTTTAAATCGTCTGTAATCCAAAAGTGTGTTGCACTTAGTTTTAGCAGAAACCACTTTAGAAAATATTTTAGAGTACTTTTCTTGAGAAAAATAAAAACAATTGTTTTCTCGTTTACCCGCAATTAATGCATTTAACTTTTCAAGAAAAAGATCACGATTTACTGCAGTATCCATTTAGTATAGATTACGGTATCGGGAAAAAAAAATTAAGAAAACGTTGCTCGCATCATCAAAGCTTGCACAAGACTGACAAAGCTAACTGACTCCCAGCAGAATAAAGGATTTGGCAGGAGAGAGCTAATCGCCTCTTTGTCGGCTCCTCTCTTTCGGACCTCCACCAGAGCATATCTGTGATTGTTGACATACACCGGTGAGGGTCCGGATGTACAACAATGTAATAAAATATTCGATCTTTCACCGACGTATTTGGTATGTGTTGACATTCACCGGTGAAAGTCGACATTTTCCAATTTCGGTCTTTCACGGTAACAGATATACTGCACACACATTTCATTTTTTTTTTTCATTTAAAACGAATCGTGAGATATTGATAGATAAATATATGATGAATTGATACGAAGAGAATTCACGTACAGCTTTTAAAAATTGTTTATCGTTTTGTTTTCAAGATATTAATAGTTAAAACGAAAAATTCGTTAGAATTTTGTCTCATGAGTAAACTTCGGTGAATGTAGTGCCAACAGAACAATCTACCAAAGCCATATGTCTGGAGTAGAACGCGCGCGAACGTATAAAATAATCTGACGTCATCGACGATAAATTGAAGAAATAAAATGGTTTTCTTATACTCATTATTTATTATTTTAAATAAAAATATGTTATAAAATTTCAAAGCGAACAAAAAACAACGCAAAGAAGATAGAGAAAGTAACAAATATATAAATATTTCATAAATGTTAACAATAATAAAAATGATGAATCACTCGTGTGATTCAAATTTTTTGTCTTTGGTAACTCGTGGTTTACCATCAGACCATCACATACGACATTGCCACTATCGTGACTGTTGTGTGTGTCCGCATAGATGAAACGGATATTTCAATGTGCGTGAGAAAAGTGAACTATATGTTTTCAAAAGTATATCCATTTTGATCCAATTAAAGTATATCTAATTTAACGAATAATAAAAGCAAAATAGAATTAATTTGAACATTCATAATTTATCCACGTTATTTAGTAATCCTAAATGTATTTTTCAAGGGATATTTCATTGCAGTATTTTCATAGATATTGAATGTTTCTGTTCTGTTCTTAAATAAATTTTTGGACAGGACTGTCGCGCGACAACTATCTTAATAGTTCCTGTTAAACTCTTTTCTGCAGACTACTGAACGTTTAGGAGTGATTGCTAAAGTTACGTCAGGCCACCACCCAGGTTTTCGTAATGATTATTTACTTCTCCGTAGTCAATTGCTACACCTAAGTTCTCAATAGTAATTATTGGGTGTTTTCCGATAACTTAACTTGTATTGACACAAAGTTGCGCTATTCGCTGGCTTCTAGGGACTATTTTCAAAATGACCAATGGTGTAGCTTTGTGTTGAAACAAGTTGGGTAATTGGAAAGCACCCACGAAATGCCCAGTAGTTAATTATTAATTAAATTTTCTGAAATAATAATTGAAAATGACTAATTTACTACTGAATTTCTAGTAGTTCCCAGTACATTTTTTTCCACGAGGTTAGTTACCCAGCAAACACCTGATAACATTTATCATAAAATGTCGAACTTAGCGACGTAACATTGCTGATATGTAATTGTTACTCTGTATTCACTGAATATTCACTAAATCTCTGATTTATGCGAGTATTGCAACCCTGAGTATAACATTTTAGCATTTCGGATATGTTATTGTTACTGTTTGTTAGGTGAATAATATAGAGGAACATGTGAATCGCATGTGCACTGATGATGCTCTAATAAATAGATATTTTAAGTTATTGTAACTTATTAAGAGCTGATTTGGAATACGTCTCACAGCTTTTTAATTGATGTAGAGTATATTTTAACCATTCACATTCTCATTTTTGTAACGTATGGCAATAGACTGTTCGAGAGAAACTAATAATATTCTATTGCAGTTGGGCGGAGTGGTTCATCGTCAAGATTTTATGTGTTACCTGAATTCTGACGGAGAATATTCAATGGCGACGGAATTCGATTATCCATCACTTGCTGAAATATCACGACTTCTTCAGTCCCATAAAGTTAACCTGATTTTTGCCATTGGTGAGGATCATCGAGAAGAATACGAGAATATTGCTGAACTTTTAAAGGAAAAAGCACACGTCGCTACTTTAACAGGAAATAGTTCTAATATTTTGGAAATCGTAGAACAAGCATATCATGAAATTGTCAGTAAGGTACGAAGATTATTTAAAATATTATGGACAAAATCTTGATAAATTATTTATGGCTGCAAATAATAACCCTCTGCTACTGTTATAAGGTGATTCTTCGAGATAATTCTACAGGGTCGTTTAATGTAGAGTACTTCTCAAATTGTGGAGTTCAGGATGGTCCACAAATGCCGACCTCAGAGTGTAACGGATTGCTTGAAGGTCATGTATACAATTTTGATGTAAAATTTTCTCTTAAAGAATGTCCAGCGAATGAGAGCCTATGGGTAAGAATATACAATGTATCAGAAGTACGTCAAATCTTTTATAATGCACACATTTAAATCTTTCATATGGGACTTTTTTCTCCAATTTGCTTCTCCCACCAATTGGTGCATGCGCAATACAGAACATTAATTTATGCATGAAATTTCAAGTTTGATATACCTACGTATGCGTACGCAGTTAAATCAAAGTACCTGCCACTGTTAGTTGTATTCAGTGTATTTCCACATCCTTCCTAGGATAATAATAGGATCAAGAGACTCGGTCGAGTTTCGCGTCAAGTACATACAGGCAACCCGTCGTACAGGCCACAGCCCGCCGAGACAGTTTACTCCAAGCATCCAAAGACTCGGTCGAGTCTCGCGCCAAGTACAGGCAACCGGCTGTACAGTGCGCAGCACGCCGAGACTCTTTACTCGAGTCAACTCCTTATACATGTGTTTGGAACGAAATATCTTATGAACCGCTATATATGAGGAAAAGTTATTGATACATTCACTATAGGAATTGAAGGTTCTGAAGCGATTGCAACCAAGTTCAATACGATTAGTGTACGAGATTAGGGCATATTGAGATGGCGAGCGAGATGATTTTATTTCAATTCCGTCGTCGTCGTCGTTGTCTTTGCACGTCCATCGCATTTTTTACACGACAGATCGCGCTGACTGCTTTACCTTCTTTACCTATTTGTACTCTATATGGTGTTAGTAATTTATGATTACACAACACAATCTAATACACTTTATACGTGAAGCTACCGTTCATACCAAATTTCCAGTTAGTATAAGGGTGCTTTCACAACAGTATAGAATTATTAAGTTTT
>NW_014333335.1:64197-64441 GCF_000341935.2 Cephus cinctus
TTTTTTGTATCTAGGTGTCGGGCGTGGAAGTCCAGGTTGTCCAGGTGTTCCGCTTCGTAGTTTCTTGTATCTAGGTGTCGGGCGTGGAAGTCCAGGGTGTCCAGGTGTTCCGCTCCGTAGTTTCTTGTATCTATGTGTCGGGCGTGGAAGTCCAGGGTGTCCAGGTGTTCCGCTTCGTAGTTTCTTGTATTTAGGTACTGGACGTGGAAGTCCAGGGTGTCCAGGTGTTCCGCTCCGTAGTTTC
>NW_014333336.1:0-466 GCF_000341935.2 Cephus cinctus
GTTTAAAGATAGTTTATTTGTCAAACGCAATAATGATACAGTATACAAAGTACATATGTACATATATGGTGTGCGAAAGATTAGCAATAACAATACCATTACAGATATATTAAATATATCACCACTATAATATACATATTGTATGTTATATGCGTTACCACTTTGGAATTTTCCAAAGGACTTTTTAACAATTTAGTTTTTAAGGATAAACTAGGTGGAGAGTGACGGAGATATAGGAAGGAATGGGAGATTCGAAAATTGAGTAGAAAGAAACGTTTGGTGGCAGAAGATAGGCAAGATTGTTGTTGAAGGGGAAAAGAGGAAGATTGTTAAAAAGAAAGAGTGAAGAAGAGAGATGGTTATGACTGAGGGAACAAGGGGAGAAGAAGATGCGTAAAGCGCATGCACTATAATAATTCCTTATGTATTTATATTTAATAATTGAGAGAAAAACATCCAAAGAAAT
>NW_014333336.1:829-82865 GCF_000341935.2 Cephus cinctus
AAACCAAACTAAAATAAATAATATCGCTCAGCTGTACGTTGTTCCGAAAACATGATGTACTTCGTAGCCGTTGATAAAATTATGGAGGAATTGTTTGCGATATTCCTTTTTACTGGTTGATGTCCAAATTATCAGGGACGTATGCGTTCACATCGATTGCCAAATATCTCCGTCAATAATTCCATATAGTGGTTTAAATAAAAGCCCTTTCTATCTTTGTACGACACCCTGCATTTAGTGATGAAGAAAAATATACATGAAAATCAATGACTCTAATTTTTAAGAATTTTGCTTGTTACCTTAGGTATGACTTGCTGTGCTGCTTGATGACGTCCGCTCGTATTGGAAGTCCGAGACAGAAAGGGACCACTCCGGGCAGCAACAGGACAAATTTTAAGAAATATAAACTCTAGCAGGACTAGCTTTCGTTATTATCCTATGGATGTCACTACTATTAACATTTGGCAAACTACAGCACGAAGACCAGATTATTCTGGAGGAGCGAGATAAGAGACAATGGAAGAAGTATGAAAAGTAGGAAGTATAAGGGAGAGAAATGGGCCCCACCCCGCCCATTTCCGTGAGGTCCAGCCTCTCCTGAAGGGAGCTACGACCCCTCCGAGGCCCCATAGGGGACCGTGTTTTTTTGTTGTTTTTGTATAAGGGAGAGAAATGGGCCCCACCCCGCCCATTTCCGTGAGGTCCAGCCTCTCCTGAAGGGAGCTACGACCCCTCCGAGGCCCCATAGGGGACCGTGTTTTTTTTTTTATTGAGGAAAGCCCCCAAGTCCTGTGGCTGTCGGCCGCAGGACTAGGGGGGAAAACCTCAGGAAGAAAAAAAAGTCGAGCCGAGCGACAAGGAAAACGCAAAAGGGGTAAGTTAAACGCGAAAGATCTACCCCTAGTCAAAGATTCGCCGCAACGAAAGACCACGGGCGTAGCACCCGACGGCGCCCTTTTCGACATTTTACAATTTTAATTCAATTTTTATCTTTTCCCTATATTTTGTCAGATTTTAATTTAGCCTCAATTTTATATTTTGAATAAATTTCGAAAGTAAATCAAGATCCAATAACAGTAACTTCCAGTCCAGGTGGCGCATCGATACCAGAATACACACGTTTTAGAGTGCCATCAGATATTTAGTCGACATCCGATTAAACTAAGAGCTTAGATATGAAACTGGAAAATCATTTGACCGTATTTCAAAGTTTTAATAAATTGTTGAACTTGATATATCGCTTTGCCTATATAGAATAGCTATGCCACTAATTTTCCAGCTAACGCGTCTGTCGAACTTTTTTCACTCTTGTAACACCTGACACAAGTTAACAATTCAATGTACTTCAATATTTTTCGTTGACGTCACCGAAATGAAACGCAAACATAATGAATACTGTTGTTGTACAAGCTAACTTTACATTTAATTATATATTCTGATCAAACATTCTTCCCTCGCTTAATTGTGTTGTAATAAGAGTTAATTTACCAATCTCAAAGTTTCATCAAACACAGAGTAATAATTAGATGCCTATTGGCGACGTTATAATTTCTTATTCAGGGATGTCATAACTATAAAATATCTAAAGTACATGCACTGTGACACGGCTGTCATAAAGATAGGTCCAACTACGCATATCAGGATTATGCAATGGGACACGATGAGTTATGGGTCGTTTCCGGGTGACGTCGTATGGATTTTTTTTTAAAGAAATTTTATTTGTTTCTCTCATAAAAATATTTTGTATTGATTTGAAGGAAGTTCGAAAGGAATCTTGAAAATTTCAATATCTACAGGGCTCGAAGGGACTATCTACGGTACTGTTAATACTAGCAGACTATACAACGCGCACCGCAATACCTATTGCTCAAGTACGTCGTAAAAACATTGGGTCTTCGCTATACGGGAGTTCTTTAGGTTGCGTTAGCAACGTAAAACTGTACGATGTGAAATACGAGGCCAGTGAAATTCTTGTCCGACCTGACTATAACCTTTAAACAGCTATCGATGAAAAGGGAACTACGTCAGTTGGTATAAAAACGACGCACGAGCGTCAAAGTGAGATCAGCGAATCCGGAAAACTGTTAAAACGCGCGAGGACAAGGTCTGTTTCAATTTTCAAGACTTCATAGCACTAAAGTCGTCACACTACATAACCATTGTATCCCTGACAAGAAAATTGTAAACAGTTTTGATATATAACCATAACTAGTCCTTGCTGGAATATAATCTGAATTTACATGTACGCGAGTAACTGTGACTGACATAAGATAAATTTGATTTCAAACGGATTCAGAGAATATTAACACTGCTCGTAATGGTCGAATGGTATCAAAATGTTAAACGACGTGATTAGACAATGTCACTGTCGGCTTCGTGCTCATGCAACAAAAGGAGATATATGGAGGCTATTATTTATTAGAGTATGGAGCGTATTACAGTATTATTGTAACTCTGAGTATTGACTGCGGGCGACTTACTGTTTCAGCTGCTTTCACTGGAAGTTTCATCACCTGCAAATTTATGTGTCTGAAAGATATTGAAGGAAGGAACAAAAACTGTCCTTGGCGTCACAGACTGTTCCCCATAAAACTGACAGTCGATTCATCTAGTCACATCAAAATGCTTTGTCAATTTTTTATTCAATCAGAAAAAGTGAGTAGCATTGTTGCCTAATTTTCTATCTACCTACTCGATTAATTTAGTTCTTTCGTCCGTATAAAACATTCGAAGCAGCCCGAGTGTATTTTCAACCAACGGGTATGATCTGGAGAGATAATACTTATATAATGAAAATAACTATAGTGATAAATAGTGACCTAGGCTGGTGTAAGGATCAATGATTATCATAGGAAAATAAACAACTTGACATTTCTGTACTCCAACTCCCTTTTATTCGCAGAACATACAAAATTGATACCCGAACTCGCACAAGTACGTTTCTCTATAGGCCTCGATAAAGGATTTTATATCTTCGTTCCGTTTCATAGCAAACGTCCAATAAAACCCTGGCTGCAATGTTTATTTCCAAAAAGAGATCGCCGATGTTCAAAGATGGAAAAGAGGGGCACTTCTTTCGGCGAAAGTTTTTATCTTTCAGAAGTAAGGGATGCTGTTACTTCCTGTGAGAGGAAGAGTGAGTGTCAACGGTCTGATAAAAAGAAAAAAGTTCTTTTTGTCTTCCCGGCAGAGATTTATTATTTTCATTTTTTCTGCTTTTCTATTTTTATACTATTTTTAGTGAAGATACAACGAACTGAACAGACTATGAATGATATTTGTAATTAACTGTAGGTATTCCTTGACAACGAATTTTCATGTGTATATAAATTTAATGGATCAATCATGCTTCCCTTTAATTAAAAATTGTGAATCTGAATCATATTTCGTAAAAGGACAATCATACGAGAAGCTTTGAAAGTATCTATAGAACAGAAGAGACCGAAAACAAAAGGGCTGCAAAGTGATGGCTATGTTACACTTGAAGCAATTTATGACTGTTACAATATATGTCTGCAGAACGTTCACAGAGGAATGTCTAGAATTTCAGAACGTCAATGGATATTCAGGCGCTATCAATGGGATAAAGAGTACTTTGTGACACGAAAGACAATGCAACGTTACGGAACAAAGTTTTCCGAAAATAAATTAAAATATTATTAGGGCGATACGTACGTTTTATTCTAAACACGATCGTCTCTGTAAATGCTATTTTAGATTGTCCATTTTGAAAAGTATGCGTTGTTTGCATTAAAAAAATTTTTAATTTATCCTTGAACGTGAAAATTATTGATTTATCATTAGGCACCGTCAAAAATATGTTATCTAGTGTTCAAAAAGTGAAATTTTGCAAAACTGGTATAATCCGTTGACTTCCTTTTTTTTTTAAATATTCTTCAAAATGGATATAAAGGTTTTGTCGTCCTTTTTCGGAAAAAAATAACCATGCATACACACGACTGCGTAATCGCACTTTTTAAGCAAAGATAATCTATAAGGCACCGTGGGGAGTTGATGACGATCTTGTCTAGAATTCCACGTGTCGCGTAACTTTCCTCTTTACACTCCGGAAGCATACTGAGAAGTAACAATAATTTATAAAGTACTAACGCCAACCATTAGCACGTGTAATTACGCAATTATTAAGCGAAACAGGGCAACCTTAGGAGGCACTACTCGATTACTACTATCAACAGTAGCTACAGGGCAATTTCAACATGTCTTAAGCTATACGTCAGTGTTATTCCCACGAAAGTCATTAAATTACGCGTACGATTTCAGTAGAAAGACTGTTAATCGATAACAATTACAATTAAGAGTATCACCGTTTACTTGAATTTGTCAAAACTTCCAAAAGTACATCAGGGACATGAATAAAGGTTCGATAATTTATTTAAGAAAAAAAAAGAGACCTAAGCAAATCAAAAAATTATTATCAGTAAGGTGATGACATTCTGCATACAGTTTGTTGAGAAGCTACACAAATGTCAGGAGAGTTTGTAAAAGGTAGGAGCGACGTCAGATGAGAAGGAGAAGACGCAGACGAGTGCTCATGATAAGGGCCAATGATCGTGTCGCTATGCTGACCATGTGTCAAGTATTTGGATGATCGTTTAACTGCGCGCATAACGAATCGTTGTTCCTGAAAGATCTCAATGTCCTCCAAGGTAGGCAACCGTTCGGGGCACCAGTCGGCGGAGCGATCCCGTTCGACGTGCAGCCTTAGTCGAGAAGGATTCTGAAATAGCGTAATGTCCTCTACCGTGGGATCGGGGTAAGGATCTCTTGTGTCCTCCTTAGAAAAGACTGTGGCTAGCTCACCGGTTTTCGAGGCTCGAGGCCGACCGTACTCCCGAGCTCCTTGGTCGATTGGCTCGCTGATCGGATCATCGACGGAGGGCTCTTTCAAGTCCGTATCCAGCAGCGCACTTTCACTGGAGAGCTCACTGTCTAGAGCAGCCGACTCTCTGGAAAGCACATGCAAAGAGACGTTATTTCCTGTACGGCCGCCCTCGCCCAACCGGTACGCAGGATGTCTCCACGATCCGACACGAGCTCGAGATTTGCTCTCGTCGGCCAAATTTGCGAGCGCCTCCTGCAATTCGGCGTCGAGGATCGCCCGGGCGCTGCCAGTGCTCCCTAGATCGTCCGAGACCGTTTCCGTTTCCGGGGGCGAGGCATCCGCTTTCCTCGTTTGTCTCGACTGCTTCGACTGTGACCTCCTGTGAAACTTTGGGGACAGCGAATCTTCGCGGCGCCTGAAGGATACCACTAGGGGTCGGCGGTACTCGCGTAGACTGGCAACCTCGCTCTCCATGAAACGACCACTGCCGCCAGCGCCATCCGCCATGATGCTGCAGCCGCTTGTACTGTTGTGGGATAATCTGCCGGACAGGACAGAGTAGCACCTACCTACTCCGCCGGTACCGGCTGTTGTTCTTCTACGCCGTCGGCCGCGTCTTCCACGTCCACAGTATCCTGACAGAGTTTCCTGAAAGTAATTAAATATTTTAGTTCTCAGATACGATCGCGTGTAGCCTGCGGAAGTGTGTTGTGCAATCGTCAATGTAAAAATGTTGTATCCGACATTGGTATGTCTCTCAAATATTCCAACTCCTTTAATTTTAATTAACCTATTAATGATATTGTTCGAAGAATCGCGATGCAGTACGAAGTCAATTCGTACAGTCGATTATCTTGGTACGATAAGTTTTGAAAATTCAGAAAAATAAATAGCTATCGAATATATTATGTTATAACCTGAAACCTGAAGGCAACAAAAATTCGATTCTCTTACTACAATAAATACAATAAACCTACGGAAATTCCTCTTGGTTAAACACGTCCTATCAAATTCGCGTTGGTTTCAATTAATTTTAACGAGATTGTTGACTTATAATCTCCCCTCTATAAATCCAGAGTACCCATTAATTTACTTAACTGCTATTCTATAACGTTTACGCGTGACGTCCTCGTCAGTGTCAGTGTGACAAGAACCCTTAAGAACTTCTAAACGATTTACCTTGAAGGCCTCGCGAAACTTGTTGGACATTATATGATAGAGCAGCGGGTTGATAGTCGTCGATAGATAATAGAGAACTCCGGAGACGTATGTCAGCACTGTAAATACGGCGACCATATGGGGTGCACTGTGAGTGCCGTAAATTGCCAGAAGACGCTGAGCGTGAAACGGTGCCCAACATATGAAGAACGCCACCACTACGGCCACTAAAAGTCAAAAAGATTTATTCGATTGGAAGTATTTGAGAATTATTGGCAACTACAAATTTTCATCAAACTCATTGTTCCTTTGTATATTTAGAAATATTCAACAGTGTTATGTAATCCGTGGATTAGACGCCATTAATTACTGTATGGCATTATCAATTACTAACGGGTAAATGCTCAAGTCAGGAGCAAACTCATTTAGCTCAAGCTTAATGCAGACTATGGAGCACGAAATTCCTCCCTCCCTGATTGAGAATACGTTTCGTACAAAGGACTCCCTAACGTTAGTGTATACTGAACATTGCTTATTACACAAATATGTTTAGCAACATTTTAAACAAATAATTAATTTTTAAATCAATCTTTTGGTCAATCCTGTTACTCATTTTATGATTAATAATCAATATGAGCTCGAAACTCCCTGACTTCTATACCATAAATCATAAAATATCGATCACGTGTATTACTCAAGTTCATACCAACGTGGCAGAACGTTGTATTAGTGAAGCCTTGTGGATACGTGTAATACGCCATCAGTTTAGTTTCATCATGTGATTGGCAATTATCTCCTGTTAAATATCTGGTGATTCTATATGGTATCATTCGAACATGAAATTGAGGGTTCCTTATAGATATATCGACCTTTGACCTTCTATTAGACAAGAACCTTTTCTTAATTTTCTTTTTCTGCTGACTTTCTCAAATACAATTAATCATACACGACTTGCAGAAAAAAAAGAACGTATGACAGCTATTTCTGAAAAATTATTACAAGCCATTTGGGTTTAACGTGCGAATTGTATCTAAAGTGGAATAAAAAATTTCTTCCCATTCGTGTTAATACCAAAAGCAGAGTACTCCTATGGGAATGAAAAAAGAATTCATCTTTTTTTTTTCTTTGATGGACCTCTCACTTGTATGAGATAGTACGAGTATGGCTTGGGTGTGATAAATTCAATGTTATAATACCTTTTTATAATTTCATGGTGTCAAAAGAAATTGGTCGTTATACAGAGACATTTGTTATGCTAGGAAAGATAAATGATAAAATTAAGGTGGGTTCTCAGCGAGCGACAATATGCTTATTTGCCGTACGACACTTTTAATGAGACAAATAATTAAATTTGTTAAAAAAAAAGTGTATTTTTCATTTCTCGAAATTAGACGGCCCTATAAGCCAAATGAATCAAAATTTTGATTTCAATATTATTAAAAAAATACACGCGTGTAATATATATTCTTTGGAGACTTGGACTAGATTGTGCTCGAAGTGGGAGGGACGTGAGAAACGATTGAATAAAAGTTCAAAATTTTCCCAAGTCAGCGTCTTCACAGACTTTTTCAATCGAAAAGGTAAATTCATTTTGTCCACGTCAGACGGCGAAAAGAAAGTTTCCTCATATATTTCAGAATTAAAATTGGAAATATGTACATAGGTTATTGGAACTACAGATACCAACTGCAATTGGTATTACCATAGAAATGAAATAAATGCGCTAACGCCAGTTGGCACGTTTATTTTTTTCGTAACCCTACGCAGATTTTATTCCGTAACACGTCCCCTAGGCAAAATACGTGGCAGTAAGCTAAATAAGATATACGCCTATACAGGAGACTGGAATAGTATACGTTGTATATACTTTTTCAAAAAAATCATTAAACGCCAAAAAAAAACAAGCTCGAATCTCCATAAAACCCTAAAATAAGAATTGTCAAAAATAATAATTACGTGCACCGGCCTTCACAAATTCTACAGAAAGAAAAAGATTTTCAAAATATCTTACCGAGCATCTTGACAACGCGTTTGGTAGCGTTGGTCTGAGCGTTCCTGGAGCAATTCTTCCTGCCGTCGTCGCTCTGGGAGCCGTCGACGTTCTGAGCGGAACAGGCATGCGGTGGCACCGTCACAGCGACAACCTCAGTGCCGGATCGTTCCTTCCTCTTGAAGATGCCCCCAGTTTTGAGGGAGACGCTGGTGCTGGCTGTAGCCTCCCCGCCGATCACACTCGAGCGTCTCAGCTGAAGGGCGATGAGGACGTAGAGTACGGTAATGAGGGTCATAGGAGCGACAAAGAAAAGGAAGGTGGATATCTCGAATGCGTGAGGAATAACGACCCGCTTGACGATGCAGACGTAATGATCCTCGTAAGGTATCCGGCCGTCGGCGGAAGTCTCGTAGACAATGCCAAAGGACATTGCTTGGGGTATGGCTAAGCAAAGTGCGACCAGCCAGATGACGATGACAAATTTGAAAGCCCTGGTAAGTTTGGACAATGTGTGGGATAGAAAAGGATGACAGATCGCGACGTATCTCTCGACAGTGAAGGCGGTGATGGTCAGGACCGTAGCGTTGGCTGAAGTCTCCGCGGCGAAGCCCTGAATCACGCAGAAGACCTCGCCGAAGACGTAAGGGAAGTGGGACCAGATGTAGTACATTTCCGGTGGGAGACCGGAAACCAGCAGCAGCAGGTCCGACACGGCCAGGCTGAAGAGATAGTAGTTCGTCGCGGTGTGCATCGACTTGTTGCGGGCTATCACGACGCACGTGCTCACGTTACCGATGACACCGGTGAGGAAGATTATGGCGTATATTATCGTCATCGGTACGACTATGTAGAGAGGATCCCTTCGGGCGCCCCAGGTGCTCCGGTAGGGCGCCGCTGGTAATGGAGTCGCCGTTATGCTCGTCGACGTCGCCGTTACGTTTGTTGTGGTCGTCGACGCGGTGCTCGACGTCAACGAACCGTAGAGAATCGAGGCCTCCTCGGTGTAGAAGGCCGAGGGTACTGTGTGGTGGTACCTCTGCGGCCACCTTCCCTCATCCAGCACGAGAGGCACCATTCCTCCCCTGTCCACCCACCGACCACCCCTCTGTGATCCTCTATTATTCTTCTCCTGGGATCCTCGAATAAGCCGACACTTCGGTCGATTTCATTCGAAAATACCTATTTCGACGTGTCCTGTGCCGTCTTTACCGCCCCCTGTCATCGATTACAATGACTTTTTTTATCTTTGGTTCAATTCGCTTTTTATTTCTTGCGTCTCCTGGGCTGTTCAGGTAACGACTTTTTGGTTATGATTTATTTGTCCGTTTATGTACTTCGAGTCCATCTGAAATATAAATTTTTTTTTTGTATATGCCAACAACGGACTATTTTACGATTTTATTTTTATAAGTTGGTATACGTGGAGTAGTGTAGGATATGCTCTGTTGATTCACGGATTTTTTTTTTTAACGCAAATCCACGCATATTTAATTGTTGATTATTTAGCAGCGTAGTAGTATCAAATTAGTTTCACTGTGTAATGGCGGTCTTGAAAGTAGCCCTAGGGCAGGACTTACCCCTTTGGATTTTCCAGGAGAATTCCGAAATCTTGAAATATAATGTCTAGTGCAGATACTATTAAGTTTGAATATCTCAAGTATTATACCCGTGAGGAAGCGGGGTCCTATTCTGTATCTCTTGCGATGTAATGCTTGGTTCACAACATGCTAACTTTCCAAATTCTAGATTAGAAATATTGGCATTAACCTAACGACTCGTAGTATAGCGAAAGAAAAAAAAAATATTTTAAGCGTATATATTTGTACAACATGGAAAATACTTTTCGAGCAGGTATTAATTAATATAAATGAATGATAAATTTTTTGGGTAATTATTTTTTTTAGTTACTCTCCTTTTTTTTTCTTCGACGCCTTCGTAGCAAAGTAACTGATAGCACGAGTGATTCGGGTAGAGTGACTGTTGGCGAAGCGAGTGATAGCATGTCAAGATAGGGATAGGTGAAAGTAAGATGTGGGAAATGGAATTAAAGGATTTTGTATTGGCAGGCCTGGGATGAAGGGACTTTGGTGCCGTTAACGCGATAGCAGATAATCAATAGACAAAAGAAAATGTAGTGCGATTCGGTAGCAGAGAATTATTAAGACTAGAGATGGAAAATCAACAAAGTTTTATATGGTCAATATTCATTTAATTTTGTAATGCATAATTGCGAAAGTCTTTTTACATTACATAATACATAAAATCGCATCCACTGACGTTTACAGAAATTTTAATTAATTTTGAAAAAACTGTCCAGTTATGTTAATACTGCAAATCCTCTTTGGCACTGGATAAACTCACGTCCCGTTGAAATTCGTGAGCAGCGTATAACATGCATAGTGATATGATTAACTAGGAGATACCAAAACGTGATGGGGAATAAATTATAAGTAATAAAATATTTGACCCTTAATTGTCAGGGTACAAACATTTACTTTGGATATTAACGTCAAATTACACATTTCCAATGTTAGTCAAATTTCTATATAATAACATTTGCTTCGTTCGAGTCATTAAATCAAATTGAAATGATGGAAAAGTTTTTCGACGGCTTGTCAATTTATTAGAAATTAACTTGACTCGTAACCGAGCTAATTTGCCGGGTTAACCCATGAAAAATAATTGGTTCAATTTTCTTGCCACTCACTTGACGTACAGTTTAATATTCACTTTGACAGTAACCCTAATTATCAAACTTCTCTCTGTTTCGGCTACCATAAGTTACAGCTTCTCGCACAATGTTATAGATACATCCATACAGCTACTGGTAATTTGCATGAAATTATTATTTTGACAAATTTTCAATACTAAAATAGTAATAAAGTTGCACTGGCCCTGCGTCTAGCTACTGTTAAATATATAATTTCACTGTATTTAGTAATAAATAATAATTTCTATTGATAACACTAATAAAGAAATTCTTACACTTTTCTATGTTCTGTTATATTATTATTATTTTTTTTTCTTTTTCAATAGCTTGTTTTTCATATCCATTTGGTTCGTGGGACAAATTAACGCCGAAAGAATTACGATCTTTTTCTCCATTCACCGTGCACATAAAATTTTACGAGACAAATTTTTATGGCATCTGATCACTTGGTTATGGTTTATTGATTTTATTGTCTTTATGCGATAGGCACTGTCGTAGTTGGCGAAGATTCGAAAGGCATAGTGACTTTATAAAGTATTCGAATAGCACAGGTCATCGCGTCTTCTTTCTCACAAGCCGAACCTCTCGTCTCCAACTTTGTTTAACGTAACGAATTTCCAAAAGTTTATCAAAGTTCTCGAGCAAAATTGGACGAAAAGAAAATTGCATCTATCAAACCAAATTCCGTCTGCCGATCGTCCTGCTTACGAACCAAAAAAAAAAAACAATTCAAAAATTTCTGTATAACTATATTGAATTTTTTCAAAATTTTAAAATTCGACATCTCGACCTTCCTATACCAAATCCTATCGATTATTGATTTCTATAAATTCTGAAAGAGCATCCACGCTGCGCCATCACCGTACATCAACATTTATACCGATAATCGATATCCGACGCGGGATGTTTTGCTTCGCTTAAGAAATATCCTAGGGCATTTGTATTTTTTGAAAATCGAACAAATATTTTCTTTAAAATATTTCAGCTAAAAATCGATCTTTTAAAAAGACTCCCAACAAAAGCATCTTCTCGCCGCGATACTCCTATCCAAGTCCAATTCGTAAATGGAGCGTAAAGTGTCAACGGGCCATGTCGGTCAATCACGAGAATCATAAATCGCAACAATCGATTCATCTCCTACCATAAATGTAACAATTTATCCATATTCAGGAGCACAAGACCAAACCTTATCACTCTCACCCAAGCTGGATGGCAAAGGACGAAACAATGATTTCATAGCAGAAGGTAGTTTCTGCCCGGTCAAGATACGCCGTTGAGAGGGTCTCTGTAATAATCCAGTAGAAATAACATGACGGGTGTCATCAGTATAATCAAGAGGAATACCAGCTTAGCCGTATACGCGTATGCTGAAATAGTGGAGCGTATACGCATATATATATCCGGTACAGCAAGCAGGTATGTACCTACATACCTAAGTTAGGTACAGTATGCAGTAGGAAATTAAAGATTTTAATCTTAAATTTCATTAACATTATGCACCATACGTCTAAAGCATCGTCAAGACTTTCTCAACGTACTGTACCTACGTGCAAAGGAAATAGGAAAATACAAAGTACTTTTTGTGTAGATTCGACACTGGTCAAGGAATAAATGCTTTTATGTAATTTTACCTATATGCTTTACGTAAGTGTACTATTTAACGGCTATGTATATATATCAAGTATGGAAGTACGTCAAAGGACAGAAAGTGACACCCGCTGTAGGTTTCTGGCTGGATGATGAAAAAAAGTAAGAGACGGGGTTGTTTTATAGACAGGGCTGTATCCTTTGTTCGGTAAAGACGTCGTAGAAGGTTGACTGCCTGCAATTGTTCTAAAATGTCACAGCAGTTTCCCGCTTTACGATTCCAGTTGGCTCGTTGCACTCGAGTAAGACTTTTCATGGTCCAGAGCCTTATGGAAACTAAGGTTTATTAGTTTTTTGAAATTTTCGCCATCTGACTGCGACGGCCAATTTCGTTCTCGAGACGGGATTTAATTGAGCGATTGTCTTTTTGTCTTATGAAACGAATATTTATCTGAATGTCAAGCTCGCAGGGTTGTTTGAATATTGCGATAATTAAAGGGTTCTAGATTCCAATTATTGAGGTTATTTCACATTGGGCTTTTTTTTTTATAATTGGCTTTGAAACAATCTTACGAGACTAGTTTTACTCTTGGATACGAATCGCTTCGGTGTACATTGTTATCGGGTTTATTTACTTTTGTCAACTCGCAATCAATCTTCTTGGCGAACTTTGAGGTTAGGAGTACGAAGTTCTCGAGAGTTTCGGAGAGTTCGTTCTGGACGGAAATATTCGTTTGCTGTTTCTCTACTGTTGCCGTGTCATAAGTATTGCCGACTGATATTTCTTTGACTGGGATTTGATGTTTGGTGAAATTTAGGGGAAAAAAAAAGGGAGGAAGAGTCTTCGTTGCTGCGTCGTCATGAACTGTAATTAGGTGACGTTTGAATTAGGTGACGTTCGATGATTAGTACAAAAGGTGGACGGTGTGAATTGCGTATCGGAGTCACGAAAAGTGCCAGTAAATATCACGTTGCCACGTTCTCTTTATGTCCCTTGTCCCATTGGCCGTGCAGGACATTAAAATCCGTGAGTAGATTCGCAAAATGTGATATGGGACAATTGGAGGGTTAACCGCGTTATTCAGTATCTCTGGCAAAGGGGTGTAGTTTTGAAGATTCATATGAACATGAATTTATTGTATGTTAAACCAAAGCAGAGTTTTAAAGTTCGCAAATCGTTGTTTGTCATAATGAAAATTAGCCAAGCTTTTCTACAACGTCGATTAACGAATTTGTCATTTGTCAATATTTCAGGAGGAATTAATTCGACGAGTTATTCACATAAAACGGTCCCATTAATTTTTATGATTAAAATAAAAGGTTCGAAGGTCACTGTAGATACGCGTTACGAATAAAAAGCCTGTCGCGTTTCATCGTAACAGGTGGGAAAAAATTTAATGCTGTCCGATGTCCTATGCTAAATTTCGGAACGTGATGTAGAGAATTGCGTAATTTTTTTACGAATTCATATTCACCCCTGAGAATTGCAGTTGTCCGAGTATTTTTATTGGTCGTCATAAAAAATTGCGTCAATTATATGAATCTGACAATAAGAAACGTGTTTAGGCTATGACAATTTTTTGGAAATATTAATTTGAAAATTGTTTTTGTCACAATAAATATTATTCTACTAAGTATCGCGTGACGCTACTCGTACGATCTTCGTTCGATGTAATAATTATTCGCAAATGCCAACGTTGAATAATTTACCCTTTACTCCCTGCAAATTGCAAGTCCATTTGGCTCCTTGCCAGGACTAGTCCTTCAGTAACGTAATTGCATTGGTTGAATACACATAGTATACATACGTGAGATTAAAGGTAAAACAGATTTGATATGGGATATGCGAATCGCGTTTCAATTTCAGAATTAAAAATACATTTGTAATGCGAATCGCTGCTGATATTTGCTCTGTAGACGAGAAAATTGATCCGTGCAAATTGAACGAACTTAAAATACTTTACAAACCGTGAAGAAAGACTATGCATTTTTTTTAATTAATTAACGTAAACATTGAATTTGATTTTTGAAATTATATTTTTTAACCATCTATTCTGTATATTTTTTTGACACTTTTTTTTTCTCATATTAATTTTTATTCCACTTTTACCGTTACTATCCGTTCACACATAAGTGCAATGCGGATGAATCTGCTTGGCCATTTGGTATTTTCGAAAGCAAAACCATTTCGAAATGCCACTGACATAATCTATAGAAAAAAAAAGTCGCAAGGTAAAAAATAAAAAAAATCTCTTTTTTTTGCTTCATTCTAATCAAAACTGAAACCAACTCGAAAAACATCATTTGTAATTCCCATCGGACGATTCAGGTTACTGGATTATCATTTCGAAAAAAAAAAATTCTCCTTGCTCTTTACTTAACGAATTTATTTTCTTTCGGAAATTGACGTAAGAGGATAACCAGAGGACAAACATAAAAAATCTTACGTTCATCTCGTTCAATTATTTTGGTATTATTTTTGATGAGCACACGTGTAGCTGCTATATCATTTCAGAGAAGTAAAGCCTCTGAGCTACAAAGTTAAATATTGTACAATGTGTATAAGATTCTATATCAATAACGAATACCTATTGTCAGTAAGTATAAAGTCTTAACGGCGGCGAGGCACAAAATTATGTAATTAGAAAATAGAATTTATCATCAAAGCAAAGAAATTAAATCTCCGTGATATTAACCCAGCATGTATCTTCCGTAAGGTAAACATCCGCTCGACTAAGGTGCAAGAGAAGATATAATCAGGATACTCGGGATTTTCCGGAAATGACTTTATCGCCTCGCTGATGATCCTATCAATCCTCAAGGGATCAGGAGTACCAACCTATAACGTTTGATCAACAAAGTGGTTACATAATGCACACTCGTTTTTTAAAATAAAAAAAAAAAAAAATTCTCAAATTTGGCATAACTATTAACACCTGTTAAACTGGGCAGCTACCAGGTAGACCAAGTCATTCAAGTAGGGATAACTTATAAAAGTAAAAAAAAAAAATGTCAAAATGATAAGGGATGATTTATAAGATATCCTTTTGATCGACGTTCGATAAGATGAAGATAGAAAAAAAGATTAGCAGCAACGAAGTCGTTCGGGGTCGAAAAGTTCTCAAGGGATGTTTTTCTTCTTGGACCAATTTCATGACGTCAGACTTCCTTTGCCATACCCTTAAAAATCCCTTCGGAATTCTTCGGGCTTGAATTTATGTAGGGGATACGATGTATGGTACTTGGAAATTTTGAAATTATTCGAAATGCCATCGCTTCATTTCGAAAAAAAAGTACTTATTTATTTTCATTGAGATTGATCGTTCACAACAGGTACTCTTTTCTTTTATTAATTCCAGTCCGTCCGAGAGAGAATTATTTACCGGGCACCTTTACAGTCATTTTGAATGAGAAGCTTACTCTTGAGTAAAACGTTTCTTCTCCCGCGGGATACGGCGGGTAACGTCTGTCTCGTTGGAGAAAAATTTACATCTGCCCGTGCATCAGGCTCCAAGTTCTTTCCAAGTATATTTTTCAACTACATTAACGTCTGTACGTGAAATCTTTTTTGAGGCAACGTAAAGCTACGCGGCACGCGATAAAGTTTATTTTTCTTAAAAGCGAAACTGTACTTCAATAAATTCTTCACGCTTTCGTACGACCATTGAAGCTTCGACGATTCAATTTGATTCGGCAAATTTATAACTAGATTGATTCATGATAATTATTGAAAAACGACGTCGTATCCAGTCTAGTAAATAAATTCAGTATATCCATAACGTTTGGGTCTGGATTTTATATTTCAAGACGCTCGCATCAGGTTTTACTGAAAAGCCACGACGTCTTTTGCTTGGATACTATTGAATATGACAAAATAGTTATTGAGATTTTTCAAATTTTCCCGTAAGAGAATTTTTCTTAAAAGCGAAACTGTACTTCAATAAATTCCTCACGCTTTCGTACGACCATTGAAGCTTCGACGATTCAATTTGATTCGGCAAATTTATAACTAGATTGATTCATGATAATTATTGAAAAACGACGTCGTATCAAGTCTAGTAAATAAATTCAGTATATCCATAACGTTTGGGTCTGGATTTTATATTTCAAGACGCTCGCATCAGGTTTTACTGAAAAGCCACGACGTCTTTTGCTTGGATACTATTGAATATGACAAAATAGTTATTGAGATTTTTCAAATTTTCCCGTAAGAGAATTTTTCTTAAAAGCGAAACTGTACTTCAATAAATTCTTCACGCTTTCGTACGACCATTGAAGCTTCGACGATTCAATTTGATTCGGCAAATTTATAACTAGATTGATTCATGATAATTATTGAAAAACGACGTCGTATCCAGTCTAGTAAATAAATTCAGTATATCCATAACGTTTGGGTGTGGATTTTATATTTCAAGAAGCTCGCATCAGGTTTTACTGAAAAGCCACGACGTCTTTTGCTTGGATATTATTGAATATGACAAAATAGTTATTGAGATTTTTCAAATTTTCCCGTAAGAGAATTTTTCTTAAAAGCGAAACTGTACTTCAATAAATTCCTCACGCTTTCGTACGACCATTGAAGCTTCGACGATTCAATTTGATTCGGCAAATTTATAACTAGATTGATTCATGATAATTATTGAAAAACGACGTCGTATCAAGTCTAGTAAATAAATTCAGTATATCCATAACGTTTGGGTCTGGATTTTATATTTCAAGACGCTCGCATCAGGTTTTACTGAAAAGCCACGACGTCTTTTGCTTGGATACTATTGAATATGACAAAATAGTTATTGAGATTTTTCAAATTTTCCCGTAAGAGAATTTTTCTTAAAAGCGAAACTGTACTTCAATAAATTCCTCACGCTTTCGTACGACCATTGAAGCTTCGACGATTCAATTTGATTCGGCAAATTTATAACTAGATTGATTCATGATAATTATTGAAAAACGACGTCGTATCAAGTCTAGTAAATAAATTCAGTATATCCATAACGTTTGGGTCTGGATTTTATATTTCAAGACGCTCGCATCAGGTTTTACTGAAAAGCCACGACGTCTTTTGCTTGGATACTATTGAATATGACAAAATAGTTATTGAGATTTTTCAAATTTTCCCGTAAGAGAATTTTTCTTAAAAGCGAAACTGTACTTCAATAAATTCCTCACGCTTTCGTACGACCATTGAAGCTTCGACGATTCAATTTGATTCGGCAAATTTATAACTAGATTGATTCATGATAATTATTGAAAAACGACGTCGTATCAAGTCTAGTAAATAAATTCAGTATATCCATAACGTTTGGGTCTGGATTTTATATTTCAAGACGCTCGCATCAGGTTTTACTGAAAAGCCACGACGTCTTTTGCTTGGATACTATTGAATATGACAAAATAGTTATTGAGATTTTTCAAATTTTCCCGTAAGAGAATTTTTCTTAAAAGCGAAACTGTACTTCAATAAATTCCTCACGCTTTCGTACGACCATTGAAGCTTCGACGATTCAATTTGATTCGGCAAATTTATAACTAGATTGATTCATGATAATTATTGAAAAACGACGTCGTATCAAGTCTAGTAAATAAATTCAGTATATCCATAACGTTTGGGTCTGGATTTTATATTTCAAGACGCTCGCATCAGGTTTTACTGAAAAGCCACGACGTCTTTTGCTTGGATACTATTGAATATGACAAAATAGTTATTGAGATTTTTCAAATTTTCCCGTAAGAGAATTTTTCTTAAAAGCGAAACTGTACTTCAATAAATTCCTCACGCTTTCGTACGACCATTGAAGCTTCGACGATTCAATTTGATTCGGCAAATTTATAACTAGATTGATTCATGATAATTATTGAAAAACGACGTCGTATCAAGTCTAGTAAATAAATTCAGTATATCCATAACGTTTGGGTCTGGATTTTATATTTCAAGACGCTCGCATCAGGTTTTACTGAAAAGCCACGACGTCTTTTGCTTGGATACTATTGAATATGACAAAATAGTTATTGAGATTTTTCAAATTTTCCCGTAAGAGAATTTTTCTTAAAAGCGAAACTGTACTTCAATAAATTCCTCACGCTTTCGTACGACCATTGAAGCTTCGACGATTCAATTTGATTCGGCAAATTTATAACTAGATTGATTCATGATAATTATTGAAAAACGACGTCGTATCAAGTCTAGTAAATAAATTCAGTATATCCATAACGTTTGGGTCTGGATTTTATATTTCAAGACGCTCGCATCAGGTTTTACTGAAAAGCCACGACGTCTTTTGCTTGGATACTATTGAATATGACAAAATAGTTATTGAGATTTTTCAAATTTTCCTGTAAGAGATATTACCTTTGATAGACATTGATGTTTTTGAGATCGTTCAAGATTTCGAAATTTTGCTTGTTTAGTTAATATTTTTTAAATTTTTATACATTGACCCTTTTTTTTAGTCTACTTTGAAAATAAATTGACCATGGAAATATATTTATTAAAAACCCTAAAAACTCATGTGGCTGCTCCTCTAGTGGCAGATCCAAATGGGGTTTCCACCTTGCGATTAATAACAAGGGTGCAGCCATGAAATCGCTTTCCAATGGAGACCCGTGCCAAAGGTTATTTCCATCCAAGATTTACGTCCAATCGCTGTTCGTGGGATATACTGATATCCGATGATTTCGGCGCGGGTAACTCTTACGGTGAATTAACGTTTAATCCAGGCCTAAATGCTGTAAATTTTAGCATACCTATTTCCTTGTGAATTAATTTAACCAAATTCGCAAGTTGAAACGGTCAATAATTCATAGACGATTAAATTAAGAGCGTTCAACGAAATTTTCAAAGTTTAAATTTTTATATAGACGGAATGATCATTCGAAATTACTGGACAATAATTTTTAAGTGTACACCCTCAAAAAAGTACTGTTATCCACCTACACGATAAGACGAGCGAATTTGATCTCGTGAGTGTATCGATTTCAAATAAAGTAACCACGTGCCGAATGTCAGAAGGATGAAACTGACATTCATTTATGGTCGGGCGAACGTACCAAATGTTCGTCTGACATTAGGCGATAGAGCTTTGAACCATTTTGGGTAGGTAGCACGTAGTAGATTAAGCCGGAACTCCAACATTTTTTATAGTATCAAGTTTGCAACATAGAAAATTTTCATTGCCACGATCACGGCCATTTATGTTGGTCGACCGCGTAAGATAAAAACTTTAACATCCCTTCTTTACGATAGGCAAATTTTCTCTAAGCGAATTCTTACCTCAGGGCGCTACCAGCGATACGACAATACTTATTTCAGTATTCCTTCAGAAACAACTAAACTACCAAGCGCTTAAATCATAAGCGAAAAGCATAATAAATTCAATCACCGTATCTCTTTAGCATCAACTTCCCGAATCATCTGACATAAAATGACAATAATTAAGAAAAATCAACGAAAGAGTGAAATTAGGAATAAAAATGAAAAAATAATTCCGATAATTATTTATATAATAATAAATAATCCGTATCCAAGTGTCTTCGGAACGCTGATCGAATAAAGCTGCAAAGTTTGAAAAAATATCAGCAAGTAAAAAACTACCGGACGTGACTCCGACCCGGAAGTCAATTATGATAATGATGATGACGTAATTGAAAAAATTTCTTAAGGATCAAGTATTTTATTAGGTAAGAACTTGAAAAGCTGTCTCCGCCTTTCAATCTAGAGTATCGTTAATTATTCGCTTGAACAAATTGATCGATTCTTCGAGGCATTCTTTTTGGTTTCCTTATTAACTTGGTGCAATTTTTCAAATTAATATAATTATCTCAAAGAAAAGAAATTTCGTCTTCCACCGCTCGTAGAGAGAATTTCGGACATGAGGATTGATAAGGATTTCGCGAATTTAGTCGCGAACCCTTATCAATTTTACTTGAATGAATCATTATAGGCAACCAAGCGTTATTTGAGCTATTCAAGCATACTAATTGATCTGCAAGGATCACTCACGAAGCTGAGCTATCGGTAAAATATTAATGGAGTCAATAAACCAATGAAAACTGACGAGTAATTGAATAAATTATTAATAAATTAATTTATTCAATCTGTTCTGCGAACTGCATCCATACCCTTTCTCGACTGTCTTGGAAGGCAAAAGTTCATTAAAAAAAAAATTGACGCGTAAATCACGTTACTCCTTTTCAAATTAAACTCACTTCGCCAAGCCCTACTGAACTTGCCTTTTACCATAAAACGCCTTTTCCCGGCTATTAACCTTTAATTTTCTTCATTTGTCTTAGTACTCTCGGTGCCACTGCACAACGTACTAAAGTAGATGGACGAAGCGTTGAATGGATTTAATAAAATTCCACATATGCTCTTCAACTATGCATACGAATAGCACAGAGATGTATATACGCCTGGCAAAGAAATAAGGTCACTGAACGATAAAGTAAAAAAAAAAAAATATCGAGTTCTTCATACCTGATAACAGCACGGCCAAAAATGAACTTGGAAAAATATTAAAACTGAAAATGATACATTACCCGATATTCAAAAATTATCTAATCTCTGTTTCCTAATCCACCATTTTTTCTCGCGAATTAATACAAAATTCTTTATCATCAGTACCACAAAGTTCATATTCCCGTATAGCTGCAATTAAATTTTTGATAAAATTAATAACGAAACAGCTACCAATTTTAGCCTATAGCTACTTCATCAATTTGTATTCTGCGCTACCCGTAACTCGAGGTCCTCGAAAGAATCGTTAAGCAGCCTAATTAAAATACGCAATCGATCCATAAGACCTGTGATTATAATCAAAAGCCCTTGGCGAAAACCCCTAATCATTGCACGGCGCGCAGGAGTGTCAATAAAAAGCAGAAACCCATTCAGTTACAAATTGTCGCCCAATACACGGGAGGATCGAACGGCACAACGTGAACTAGCCCAAAGGATGAAATTACCAAATACGAAGTAGCTTTGTTCCCATGGAATGGCCTACTGCACTTTTTTATATCAAACGAACTTTAATCAACTTTCATTTCCGCAAGGACGATCGTGAGAGGAGAAAGTAAAATTAACCGTGAAAAAGCAGAAAAGGCTTCGATAAGATGATAAAGTGGCTTTATCAGTGAATCATCAATGGGAGCCTTCAGCAGTAAGTTGAAAGCAGTTTCAATTTATCAATCGATTTACTCACCGTTCACTTTCGTTCTCTTCGATCCGAGTATCAATGAATCGTGACTCTTTGCTGCTTCGAAGATTCTTCGATTATTTAAAAAAAACCCTATCTTACTTTACTTTCACAGCCAAAATACGTGACCCGCGACTTCAATTTTTTTTTTTTCAAGCTTCACGAGCAGTACGAAATTCAAAATCAAAAAAAAATTTCATTCAATCTCCTTGACCAATCCTAATCAGGAATCTGTCCCCGCGGACCTCTATAACGTCTTTTGAGAGCTTGCAGGAAGTAGTTGTTCGCGAAGTTGTAAACTGTCGGAATTGTGCGATCGGACGGACCGTGGACGAAGCCGAGACGCGTTGAGAAGTGCCTCCCCCGAAAGCTCTCAGGCTGCAAGCTCACGCGTCGCGACTGCGCCGAGCTGCAAATTCTACGTCACCTGCAAAAGGCCAGCTCACCCTATTATCTCGTCTTCCTCTTTTTTTTCTATTTCCCTTATTTTTTTCTTCTCTCTCGATAAGGTCCGACGCAGCAATTTATCATTGCGATGTAGCGAATGCGTTGCTCTGAGAATAAAAAAAGCTCCGTGCGTGTCTATACGATACGATTATTTATCGTTTAGCCTTCTTCCTCTATTACCTGTACAGTAGCGAATACACATATAGTGGCAGCTTGCATAAATAATCTTTTTATTTGAATTTCCAAAGCACTTTTGTATTCTGCCAATTATTATAGTAATTCAATCTTACCTTATCGTAATGTAGTAAACAGTTCTTGTCTTATTTTAAAATTACTGAAAATAATAATTTTCAAATTCGTTCGTCAACTAACCTACTGCGCAATCAATTAATTTAATTCCAGCTGCTATAGTTTCGAATTAATTTCCCTGAAAAGTTTTTTTTTTTATAAAAATAATCATTGACAAAATGTTTGTTCATTGTCTTCCGGGATTGTCAACAAATCTTACAAAATTGACAAACACCATTTTCCGAAACGTATCTGGAGCATCGTCGAAGTATGACGGATTATCAAACCTGATACTGCAATCAATATCCTGGTAGGTATGTAAACGATAATTTTCTAAATCAGAATGTATAAACAGGACCCCTTTATGTACGAAGGTTAAAGATTTTGTTCGACGTGGAAATTGCTGTTACCCATAAGCCAACGCACGAGCAGAAGTAAAATATTTTACTTGAGGATTACGTGGAATAAATCATGCCCTATAACAACTTTACGACCAATAAACTTAATGGTTTCCCATCACTTTATACCTTTTATAACGCAGAACTTCATCTATTCATTTTAAATAAACGTGTCGATTGCAAATGTCTTCACTTTCAATTCCTGTCACTCTGGTTCAAATATATCATAGATATTACTCAATCGATTTTAACATAGGCGGATGCCTCGTGCGTATTCATATGTATTGGCCCAGTCAAGTTTATCTAGCTGATTTCATCCGATTTCGATTTTGATGAAAATTGGCCTCGTGACGTCCGTTCATTGAAATTGGCGTAAGGAACTTTGAGACTTCTCGAGACTTTAGCGTTAAAGCTTTTAGATTTTTTTTTTCACTAACGACGCGTAAACTTTTTCGTACTCTGCATAGGATTGTCAGACATGATAATTTTTAAAAAATTTCCGATAAAAAAAAAATTTTATCCACGCCGATATAACGGTACATCTCTACCATTGCGCAAATAATAAGTCATTACTAACAGATGTCGCACAATTAATAAGTAATTAAAAACTAGAATTTCCATTCAGCCGTAACCCCAAAAGCTAATAAAATATTTAACGAAGCTAAAGGCCGTTTCACCCGGTGCTACTGGCGATATACACCGTCATACATTATTTATCCTTCAAAAGTATTTTATCTACGGCATATACACACGATCGCAAAAGTTCATATATAACGTTTTCACTGTGAAAGCTTTACGAAAGCACAAAGATACTTTTCCGTACGAATGATCCAGATCTACGAAACTTGAGCTTTTTCGTAATAAACGTATAGTTTTCTATACATATACCGACAATAACTTCGCATATTAAAAAGCGTCCGCCAGTGCTTAATTAGCTTTATAATTTTCTTTGCAAAATTCCTTTTTCGTTCTAAGCTTTTAATGTCTCCAAGATCGAATTTCAAGTTTCTTCATCGTAAAAGTTCCAAAGTTCGCTTCAACTATCTAGGATAATTCAACGCACGCGTGTTGCGAATAATGTATGTAAATTCGAAAAATTTTTTAATTAATTATACTATTCAGCTAATTGTTTTCCTTAAAAAAAAATATTCCTACAGTACACACAGAGACCAAGATCAACGCAAACCCCCATTTGACTGCACAGACTCCTTTTGCAAAAGTTTCATAAATCTGCTAACCTCAGCCATTGCGTGACAACGGCAGAAATCTATGATGTACTTATAAGCACGCTATGGGCTTTTAAAGCACAACGTATATTTACCTGAAACTGTGGTCTGCACATTTTGTTCGTTGCACTTTTACGGCATCATAATCATAACATCATTCTTGGTTGTTACAGCATTTAGCAAAAACTTATTGGCGAAATATATTTTTTAAGTCAACACGTGTTAATATAATGATAACAACAACAACAAAGCGGAGATCCATGTTAAGTCTGAACGGTCTCGTTTTACCTTTTTGTAAAAAAATGTTAACAGATGTTAAAAATATATCTGTCTTCTCTCGTTGGAAATCTTGCTAACTGAAATTAAATAAAAAAGGGTCTAGTACAATTTCGAAAATTTCTGGTTAATCTTGCTAGTATCGATAACCGCGTTTGATAATTATAAAAAAAAAATTATATGCTATCGTACCGCGATACTTTGGTGGTAGACAAAAAATTAAAATTTTACGAAATATTTATACAGTAGCGAGCGTATAAGATATTCGTTATTTTGTACGAAGTACGGTGGGAATAATGTTTTATTTATATTTTATTTCGATAAGATTATTGCAACCCCTGATATATTTTCAAACTAATTTCCATACCTCTGGCCCCCCCCCCCCTGCGTAACCGAACGCAGTGCGTAGAATTTTCTCGCCTTCCATTGTGTCCCTGGGCTTTGACGTAGCAAAGGCTTGAACTTCGTTATATATTAAGGTATTTTGAAGATAAGATAATAATTTTTAGAAATTAATTTTTTACACGTTCACGTTTCAATTGCAGATTTCTCGTATTAGTCATTTTGAGATCTGAAATATAAAGTATGACGATTTTGGCAATTTGGTTTTTGAAAAAAAAAAAAAGAAAAAAAATTTCTTAAATTATACAATCGCCAAATTCCGCCTACATTGTACATAAGAGAGTTTTATAAAAATCTAATAAAATCATTTCACACCACTTTTGGGTTATATGCTCGAGTGTATTTGGAACTCCACTTAAGCACCTAGAAAAAAACGCACCTTCGCAGCGGGAATACTTTAAGAGCTTTGAGGGGGAGAAAAAATATTTCTTTTTCTACGTTACTCGCGTACGCTTCTCGATGACCACATTAAAAGTTTCGACAGAGACTGATCCTTAAGTGTCTTGCACGCGCAACACGTATTTCAGTAAGCTAAACTGTAGTATGCATACGTGATAGTATTGCTGGCTAAAAGCACAACAGTAATAAAGCTGCGATAAAGTTGAATGAAGGAAATGGTATTTGTTGCAGAAACAACTTACAGACCTTTAATGTACGAGTCCAAGTGGTTAATTAGAGCCTCAAAATTCTCTGTGAGTCAAGTTGCTCTACGTCAACAGAAGTAGCGGTAAAAGACAAATTATAAATTCATCGCGCACGTGTGTTCCAGTAAGCTGCGCAGGAATAAACTTTCGTGTTCATGACGTTAATTTAAATAATTTATAATATTGCTAATGAAATTGAGGTAAAATTATAATAAAAAAAATTTCAAACCCATTTCGATAAAGTTGAACGTTTTGTACGGTCTATGATGAGATACTTGAAATAAAGTTGAAAAAAAAATTTTGAAAATTGAAATATCCTGAAACTGCATTATTTTTATCCAAAACCATCACTCAATTTAATATGAAAATTCTATTGTACGTAAACGCCATTTTTGTTTGACAAGCATCTGGTCTTTCTGTCGAATGATCATCTGGTTCAATATAGTAACTATACATGACAAGATATATTGCACTTTCAAATTATCAGAGTGTAGCGTGAAATCGATTGGATATTGACACGTCATCCTTTATGGAGCAGTACTGATAAGGGAAGAATATAAGTAGTCGATAAGATGAGTAAACGAACGATAGTTTATTTTGCAAATTCGTTGACAGAGAAAAATTATTCCAAGAGATATGAGTATATTGGTCATTGATTTTTTAATCGTAGAACAGTTGGATTTAAAAAAAAAATTTTACCACTCTCAAAAATTGACTGGGCAATATATTATTGATATTTGCGAATTTATAATCCTAAAAGCGTACCAGTTCAATTTTTATCGTTGCAAGATATTCGTGATTGGGAGAAGTTACTTTGTAATTGTATATAGAAGGATAATTATTATGCGTTCCTGGTCTGGAATTTGGGAAAGAAATCGGAGAACTTTCTCAAGCGATTACATTGAACTCAGGGATACAGAAATTGCTCGAGGAAATAATATCCCGTTTATCTGTGATCATATCGGGAGTTGAATTTATTGGGTCAATTGGGGATGTTACGGAAAATTGGATAAATTAATTACATTCCCGTTACGATACTCTCTCTGTTCTTAAGATGAATACGTCGAAGAAAAGAAATTGATTTATCTTACATAAATGAAGCATGATGTCAACGTTGATATAGCAATACCAGTTATGTCAGTTGACAATGAAATTTGTGCTTTTTTCCTATAATCTGCCATAATTGTTCGTTTAAATTGAACGTGTGACGTTCAAGAAGAATCACATAAATTCATGTTGCGTAAGACCGTCTCTCTAAAGCGCAGTGCAACTGGCTTTCGCTCGATAGGTCATCCTTCTGCGTTACGTTAATGTTCGATGGAAAAAAAATGCAGTGCTCGCTTGAAAATTTCATTAGCAGTAGCCGAGCGCTGCTTTAAATGGATAAATCGCATCGAAGAAGCTCGTTGCAAGAACTGTTCTGGAATTAAATGAAAATATATTCTCCCCGTGAATTTCAGGCAACAAATTACTTTCCGCGCAGTTTACCAAACCTACCAGGATGTTTCGTTCATTCGTCGAAGCTTAAGCATATGCCGGGTTGAATATTTAACCGATAGGCCCAACAGTAAAGAGATAATGGCTTCAATTAAGCCATCTCGCGTTTACCGATCGAGTAGTTGCTCGCCCTGTCGATAAAGAAGAGTAAATTGAGAACCCTCGTTACCGACGCTGATCGAGGTGTGACTCTCCATGAATTACAACGGCCACATGGCATTCTTCTTGACATCTGAAATATATAGCTATTTTTAGGAGAATAATTGAATACTTTATTCGGCGCACCCTGTGCCTATACTCTGCGTAGAGAAGGGTCTATTAAATTCCATGTAGTTACTGTCGATTCTTACTCACCTGTATGGAAATTGAGACCTCTTAAAATTTACTCGTAGAGAAATTGTGGTAGGCATCGAGTTGGGATCCGAATAGTCATTTTGTGTCTGCTTATCGACATCCATTAAAAATATAACGAACACCAAGAGAATGATCCTCGAAGAAAAAAAGAATTAGGATTTGCAGTTACAATCGTCATGACAAATGATTTAGGTAGCGTATTCATTTGGAACCCCTTCTCAAAATTCGTCATTTAATTTTTTCTCGTTTAACACTGTCCCCAAGTTAACAGCTAAAGGCGAAGATTCGGTTTACCTTGTCCTGTCATTTTCAGGATATCAAACCAAGGCGAGCCAGTCAGGGACAATAAAGCGTTAGCAAGCCGTTGGAACCCACCAGGTATATTTATACGTGCCTAGGGATTTCGTAGCATCCAGAATCCACCCTTGTTCTTTGGGCTTGAAAATTTCGTCGTTCGTTAAGCAGTTTAATTAGGCGTCGGTTCAAGCGTGCGAACTTAATTTATTGACATTGACGTTGACAACTGGAGAAAAGAAATACATACATCTTTTATTATTTTAAGGGTTGGCCGGAAACATCGTTTATCCTATAGGTGATTTGAAAATAAAAATACAGAAATTGACTCACCCCCTCGTAATACGTGGAATTTACTTCCATAATCTCATAAGGATCGGGAATCCAGGTCGCATCTCGCATCTCATTTCATTCAATGAAAATGAAGTGATAAACTGAAAGTATCATTGTCGGGCGAGTTACTTCGAAATTACTATGGCGACAGTACAGCCAATCAACGTGGTCAATTTGTGAAACGGTGAAAGGTGGACTTGGATATGGCAATATAGTATAAAAAAGTTATTCGGACATGATGCATTAGTTGCAGATGAATTTTCTACTTAATTAATTAAAAACTATTGGATATAATATAAATCTAAAAAGGAAGTATGATAATTATACAGGAAGACTGTAATTAGATATGCAATTAGATGATTCGAGGAGCAAATTTTATCGAGCTTTTTTATTATGCGATTATGCATATAGGTAGGATTTTTCAAAAGTTTTCTTTAGTTTATCAGTGCGGCTTAAAATAATCAGAGTGATTTTCCGGACAAAAATGGAAAAACTTGCTGAGAGGAGCAAAGGAAATTGTTGAAGAGTTTACGTGAATTTTCTTTGCTGGTAAGGACGAAAATGAAAAAAAATATCTTACAACTGCTTTTCGTTTCGTTTCTCAAGTAAGATAAGAATAGTTGATAAAATATTTTCAAAATATTTTTGATTAATTTCAAACTATATTTACTTAATTGATTTACTTATTCAGTATAGAAATTTCTCTTATTCAACAGCTAGGAGATACCTTGAGTTACCGTCTTGGAAGCAAAGTTATCGGAATAATTTTATTTTTCATTCAAACGGATTAAACAATATAAAACTTTATAGGAATTGCCCTGAATGCAGTATTACTTTTGCATCTGCTTGATAATCGATAAATGAAAAATACAAAAATAGGGGTTGTCACGACATAATTTTAAGGTGAATTAGCGGGAATGAATTGTATCAGGTTGGATTTTCTGAATAAATTATACAATTAACATAAGTGCCACGACGACGTTGCAGTAGTTGCAAAACAATTTTCCGCTGCCACAGGTGTTATTAAAGTTTACTCATTTAGTTATAAAATTTCCTATACCTTATACCGAATTGAAGTGAGCTATATATTCGAGTACTTCTTAAAAGTTTACCATCCACATATCAGTACTTATAATTACCAGTTGGTATGCAATTTTAGAAACACTTAAAATCGTCAATGCGTTGTTTATATGACTATATGACAATATGACACATGCACATGTATGATAGGCAGTAATATTCCAACGGTACACAATTCACCACTCACGGCCAGCTAGTTTCAGCAACCTCATTTGGTACTCCTGGCTCTGTATAGTATGTCGTACGTAGCACAGGGTAGCATGATGGCTCATAGAAATTCATTCTATACTACGTGCCGGGACGCCGAAACTTTCGACCATAGTATAGAAATACCCACAAAGCAGCGAATTCAAGGGTGAACAAAGTAATCAGAGCAACGTCGTCATATTGCATACAAACTGCCGACAATTACCTTCGAGAGTGGTGAAGTAGAATCCCAGTGAAGATTCGCGGCGATGGAAAGAATCGAGACAACGGCGTTCATTCGATATTCATCGAGTTATCGAATGTAGGAACAGTGGCGGGAGTTACATGGACGAATCATATTCGCGCGATTCCTTGCAGCGAGAAATCGGATTATTGTACAACAAACTGGAGATAGCAGTCTTCTTTTTAATCTTAAGACATCTTGTAAATTATGTACTTCTGCATGATGCAAACGAGTGAGTTTTTCAAGAAAGGACAAACAGAACGAGCGAATCAAGAGCGTGTTTTTCTTTCTGAGCTAATCTAACCTCTTAACGAGTGCTTGACAAGTAGTATAATTTTGATCGTGAAACTCTGACACAGGAAGAAAGACCAAAGGTACTTCTGAACTCACTTTGAAAAATAACATTAAGTCACGTGATTCGGCTTTCCAGCGAGATTGCGACAACTATAAATAAAATACAGCGTTGTTGGCTTGTCGACCTCCTTATCTGCAGAAAGACGCGTACTAACCGGCTAGCATCTACGAGCTGCCAACGTATTTTCATTTTCACAAAGTGGATTTCCAGATATCGATACCAGATGATCGTGACCGTTCTGACCCTATCCCAAATCTGGCTCCAGAAAATCCATTTAAACCGCCTACGTCACACCTAACCCCAAATTTCTCTATCGGTTGCTATTTTCGGTAAATCGTGACGTCGAATCAGACACAACTGAAAGGTAACGTAATTGCAATATTATTGACAGAAAATTTATAGATTCTTCTTACTCGTTACCAGCGATAATCTTATTCAGATTTTTGTACATTTTTGTGCACATGTAAGAATCAATGTTTTGTGTTGTTTTATACCCCAAATATTAGCATTAGTGGAGTTATCATTACTTAGTATGGTAATAGGATAAAATGCTTAAATTTACGTAATTACAAATATTAATTTTCGATCTATCGTCCTTGACGTTACAGTAAAGGCTAATTGACCCGGTATAAGTCGCGCGGGGTGATCACGTCACCCCGACTCAATGCTTTTTAAATGCGGAGTAAAATTGCGCCACAGCAGCCACAGCACTTACCGTAATTATATGGCAATTGAATGTAACATGGTGAGGGAACAAAATTAAATAATCCTAATCTTGTTGCTGCCTAAAAAATTCGGACTATATTCGGCTTTGGCAATTTTGTAAATATGATAGCCTTACCTACAGTAATAACATGGTCACTTCTAATCATTAAAAAATAATCATATTACGATCAGATTAACAGCTGCTACAACTATAATTCCATTTACAATGTACTTACTTAAAATTTGAAAACAGGCACAAATATGTATATCGCATAGTCGGAATAAGATGATATTCTGATAATACTTAATAATCATTTTGGTTAAAGTTGCGTTTGATGTAATTCTAGAATTTACCAATAGTCACGCATCGAGCTTATATGCGATAAAGTCTCTCGAGAGCTTTTAAAGCTGACGTTCACCTTGAGATTTTCGCCCCGAATTCCCACCAGAAAGAAAAGAAATAAAGATTTGGCACTGAGCCTAAAAGAAAATTAAGTTAAATTTTTTAGCCACAAAAATTAATTTTCCTTTGGTCAAATGAAATAGGTACGACCATAATTTTTAAATGCTTACGACGTAAGGAATATGAACTTAAAAATTGATTCCATTGATAAGAATTATAAGGATACAAAAAATAAACTGACGGTGCCTGTGCAACGGATAATACAGAGTTACCGTAATATTTTATTCTACACAATCGTGAATTAGCTGTTTTTAATTTTATTCAACTTCACCATATAGTTTCTTCGTGCGCAATCAAAATGCAGCAAAACCATTTACAATAGTTTATATCCCGTGATATATAATGGCGTTTAATTACTATACTCAGTAAACACAATGATACACGTAATATGCATGTTGTGATTTTCCATTCGGATACATAACCTCAATGTAGCAGCGCTGCTCTATTGAAGTTATGCAAGCGAATGAGAAATTACATGTAATTGTATACACGTAGCACTGTATTTGTTCCCTGTACCAATTGCTATTTAATAAAACGTATAAGTTTGGTATTATTATTAAATAATTTACTAAATTGTTGTCAGAAGTAAAATACAAGTAGAATTAAAAATAAGAATCAAGAAATTTATAATATATTAATCCAAATTAATTAACGTGGACGAGTTTAAACGTATGAAACTATTTTGTAGGTGCTGGTCTTTTGGGTCACGTAAAATCAGCAAAGTCAACTGGATGCACGAACGGAAATGCACTCAGGCTGCTAGGTTGAGGTAGAGAAGGTCGGAGTGAGCGTCAGATAAATAGTGCGGAATACAGAGAGCAATTGATGGAGAACGTGACAGACCGAATCGAAGGTGTAAAATCGAAATTCCTCCACCAATTATATTGAGAGCATAAATAGAGAGTACTCACCGGAGCTGGTTCAGCTTGTTCACTCAGGTATCCACTGCACCATAGCACAACACTGCACTTCCGAAACACACGCAGAAAAATCTATAGAATTTTCAGGATATAGCGAGAGCAACGCGAGAACTTCCTGTACCGTACAGGAAACACGGATAGAAAAACTGTAAACAAATAGCCCGTAAGCGCGAGGCAGCTCGAGGCACCCCGATCGGTGTCCCAAGACAGACTGATGAATGACTGATTTGACAATAGTTAAATTCGAGAACTAATCATTCTGATTGGTCGAGACCCTTATAGCCAATAACTATTATTCTTTCCTTTGAGTCTTCCTTTTTAAACTAAATCGAGAGCATTTCTTAGCAAATCGGTACGTAACAAATCGGGATATACTCCACGGTCGCTGAGCACCACATCCTTAACCCGGGTCAGGGCGTTGCTCCACTACCCTTAACCCTATCAAAACTGTATCTCCGCCTGCTCTACAACCCTTTGCCCATCTCCAGCGGGGCGCCGGTATGTCACCCGGGCTTCTGCTGGTCCGTGGAGACGTCTCCGTCGGGTACTCTGCTCTGCCGGGTGACTCGGTACTTCGAGACTATTTCTTCACGGCATATTTGAGTACCGCGACCTCAACTGAATAATAACGAATTTTCCGAGAGCATCGGCCTAACTGTACAAATCGATTCGAGAACGCGGCTTCTGATCAGGATGGCGACTCGAAGGGAACCAGAAAGCCGAAACGTTATCCGAATCGGTAGCTGGAGTCGCCTCGTGACCGTTTACGAAATCAAGTCACAATTAATAAAAATTATATGCGAATTTTCTTTGTTTAAACAATTAAATCTCATTCGCACCACTGTACTGTAATACTAGCATTTGCTAGCAGTGTACGATTTCTAATGGAATTTCAAATTGCATGAATCGCATAGCTAATGACTTGTACGTACAGTCCCATAATTCATAACTGTTGCACATAAATATGGCTGAAGTCAACTGAGCTCGAAATAACACATGTGTTACATATTTTCATGAATATTCACGAATAGTTTCTCATGCTTGGGCAATAATTCAAAAATTAACAGAATAAGGACCTGTACCAGGACAATCATCTAGTCTGTTAAATTTCCAAATAAGGTTAAGGAATTGTGTTTGCATTTTAAAGATGCACTTTAGTGGGTTCCGCTGTGCGATAATAGTCGTCTGTTTAATTGTGTTAATAATTTCTTTTGTGAAAATCTATTAATATGATAACGTGATACGTATTCAAGTATTTTGTAAGTCGAAGAGTGCAAAACTATCCAATTTTCTAAAGAATCGGATGGTAAAAAGTAGAACACACGTGATAAGATTAAGACTACAAAGTAACGAGTCTGAAAACGAGGTAAATTTTAGCACGATAATTTCAAAATGAGAAATTATTGTAATAGTAGGGAAACCAGCGAAGCAGATCTTATTTAAAACTAGCGAAATCGAAAACGTAAATTATCTTAGATACATTCTCATCGGGAAGAAAGAACTTTGATATTGGTGCTCGCTATTACCGCAAAGTTTACAAAGTTGCAACCCAGACTATGGGGATTAGTAAGACAGCAAGTACAACTTTTCAAGAAGTTATATTTTCTTGTTTATATTAAGTAACTATTTTTAAACAGTCTTCGCCTTGGAGTACCGCATGTTAAAATGCAAGTACTAAATATATAGATATACATTTCCTAACAAGGAAACTGTTCATGATCGAGCGTTGACGTTTAATCAATTGAAAAACATCACTACCTCCAAATTTAAAGTTTTCACCGAGTTAACTTCTCGCGTTCGATGTACTCGGGACATGGTAGTGGTACTATTGGAAAATACAAAGGTGCAGAAATATCCCCGATTAACCCACTTTAGAGATTATAGCGAACATAGCTTCAGCATGAAAGTTTCCGTCTTCTTTCCCACCGCCCACTTATCTATCTGAAAAAAAAATATGTAGAAAAATATTGATGAAAAAAATACAAAACACTCATGACATGAATTTCCTTTTAATAAACTTCATTAAACAACAAGATATTATATTAAAGAATGAAATACATATAAATACTATACGGTGCTATCTGATATATGCGTGTTCAACGTGGCTCTCATATCTATATATGTATACATACATACATATATATTATAATATTAAATAATAAAAATAATCTTGTACATCGATATCAGTAAGTTTTATAACTGCAGGAATGTACATCGTATGACGTGGAACAATTACTGTTCTACGGTGTTGATTGGTTGCACTGAAGACCGCCGTCCATATGTCATAATTCTGCTTGAGTTACGGGATAGCCTCCAAACATTCTTTAATGTGTTGCCAGGTTTGAAGTCCCTGTAATTTAAAAGAATGAGTGATGTTTTATAAAGCACAACAATACTATAAAGAAGCAACAAAATTGAATAGTACTAGAAATACAAAAAAATTATAAGGAGAGAGAAACTATGGATGTGACCTACAACGATGCCATTCAGTTACAGACATAAGTTTGTGCGTCCTTGTAACTTTCATTCTTGGTATAAAGGCTTATGCAATCTTTGTTTAAGAATAGGGATAGATACCTTTCGAGCGAGTTTAAACTGAAGTATGCAATAAGCGGCTAGCGTTTCTTTCAGATCAATTATCTTTTGCCGTTGAAATCTATCGATATCTGCCATTGCTTTGATCGAAAAAGACCTGGATATTAATAAAAAAAAGATGATTATGCATTCGCATGAATATTTGCTACTAATTCTCCATTGATATATGTACGAACTTACTCCAAGTCTTCATCCACTCGTTTAACAGCTATCTCGTTCTGATTAATTTTTTGTTCTAATTGAAGTATTTTCAATTCACGAACCTCTTCCGTTTCTACGGAACCGAATAATCGATACATAATACCCAATTTACCTACACAAGTGGAATAAAGTTATAAAAATCGATACATCATTTAGGGAATTTAATTATTGCATTTCAACTTTTGCAATTCGAATGATTAGGGCAACTGAAATAAATAAGCACCTGTTTGAAGTCGATCTATTTGTTTGTGTGCAGTTGTAAGTGCATCATGTGCTTCGTCTTTTGCCAATTGCAGAGCTTCCCTACGTTTCACCACAGCTTGCAAAGCTGAAGCACCGAACAACCATTCTTTTAATTGATCAGCAATTAACTCTTCTTCTTCAAGAGCGGTGTCTATACTGGCTGCGATTGAATCCAAATAATGACCTGATTTCTAAGGAAGTAATTATGTAAAGTACATGATCCCGATTTTCCTAAGGAGACCTCATATCAATACTAAAAGATTTAAAGTACCTGCAAGCCATCTCCCATTTCTTTTTCTATAGCACTCCATTCACTGAACACACGACCGTAATTCGCGTGCAGTTTGTACAGACCGTATTGCTTCTCAACGAGACGTGCACGTACTCGTAAAAGGTTGCACAAGTTGTTCTAAAAAAGATGAAATAATGATAGAGTAATCAGAAAGAATAAGACGTGTAAAATTTGTGTAATGGTACTATTATTAATAGTAGCAACGTATTTAACTTTGGAAATATAACGGTGCTTTTCTAAATGTCATTTATTTATTAGTAAAGGTTTAAAAAATATTTTAATCTTATAGAACACATGGTGGAACGTAGTAGGAGAATGTATACATATATATCTTACTGAAAAACTTTGACCATAATTTCCTAAGATTCTAATATGTTATAGGTATTGCAACTCTCAAACTAGTTATTTACTAGTTGCTTACCTGAAGTTCAATCCCATAGTTCTTGATAGTTTCAAATCGTTTGTCTGGTTTCTTTAATCTCACTGCTACGCTCAAGGCTTTTAACTTAGATTCTGCTATCTCACGATATCCTGAATATCAACAAATTCACACTTGTATCTTAGAGTTAATTACTTGTTGTGACGTTTTCTGTTTAGGGTTACTAAACACTAATCAATACCTACCAGTCTCCTTAATACTTTCTCGCCAGCCATGCTCTTGTTGTAAGAATCCCATGAAGTGCTCGTCATGAGATAATACAGGATGAGAGGCCACTCGCAGCAAAAAATTCTAATAGGAAAAATTAATATAAAGATTCTCTATTATTAGAGAGTTATCAATAAACTGTTTGAAGTAATTAGAACTACCATAAAAATACTTTTGCTATATAATAAATATTTTCTTGCGATAAACTATTTACATTTAAATAAGATGGAAGTCGGTAGATAACAGAAGACAGCAAATTTTCTTTAAATGATTTAAGTCTGTCATCGCTTTCATGTTAATTAAATTAGCACTGATTATTCGACATACCTCGAGACCGGCTCTTCGACGATCAACGAAATCAGGATCGAATGTGTCAGTAGCTACCTTCTCCCAAGCATAAAGAACTTTCTTCTCTGGTAAAGGTGGCAAAACAATATATGGGTATGAAACTTCTAAGTACGCTCGAAGTAATTCAAACTCTGTGTAGCGTCGCCATAGAGAGCTTAATCTGGTTAATGCTCTTTTGAAATCTGGATCAGTGACTCTGTAAAAGTGAATAAAAATAATTTTTCAATTTACTAATCAATAATGTTGCATGCATTAGTAAAGATAAAGATGAGTGTTGTATAAATAGCATAGTTAACATACTTAGTTTCAATGAGGTAGACGGTGTAGAATTCCCTTATATTAAGTGCCCCATTAGCTCGCTTTTCTGCTTCAACTATAGTAATCTCCATATGATCAAGCAGCGAACCCTAAAAAAATTGATACACAATGTAGCTCTTGGAATTATAGATAGCAAACAGTTGACTAAAAAGTTTTTCGACATCTCATATATGTTCGGCATATATATTTTTAGTAGTAAGTGATATACATATAGAATTAACAACAGATGGTCAATACTTTTTACTGTTCATATCTTTAATCTACTTGACAACTCATGACATGCCTTGATAAAAATGTATATGAATGTTATACATTTGTTTAGTTACACGAAGCATCTAACATTTCATAGCAGTAATTAAATATACAAGTACAAAACATCAATCAATTCATTCATGTAATCTGTATGTAATGCTAATCAAAAATAAATATTTTATTTCAGAATACTAAAAACAATACAAGATCTATCCTAGTATCTGTGAAAACTATTGTAAATATATTTTATTTAAACTAACTTTCAGAATGTTTAATAAAAGGTACTTTTTAATTACATATTCTAAAATCAAATTTGCAGCTTATCATTGACAAGACGATCAAATTTAAATTGATTAAAAAAATTTTCTGAAGCTCGATTGGTAAATTAGAGCGTAACCTTACCGCCGTTTGAACAAAATATTCACGCAGAAATAATTCAGCGGAATGTATCCTTGAAGATTTCATATTGTAAGTGATACACAATTATTAACAAACAATAAACGCATAGTAATATTGCCCCATAGACAAACGGGGTACAAAATGTACGAGAAAGTTATTGATTTAGTTGGTGCAATAGGTATACAATACATACCTCCTTTCGTGTCTCAGAATCCGTTGTAGTGGCGTTCGCCACTCTCTCGTAATTCCCATTTTGAAAGATTTCTTCCATGATTTGGGCGCGGTTCTTTGCTTTATAATTGTGTCAATCAACACGACTACCACCAAACCGAGGAACTGCACAACATAATACGTGACATCGCGAACTATACCTTCAACTGACAATTGACACCCACCCGTTAATACAATGCGGGTCACGAATCGTTCGAAGTCTCTTAGTCAAGTCGTCGGCTTCCCAGGATTTCTCGACTGTATTATTATAGCGCCTCGGTATGGTTAAAAGAGGAACTACGTAGGACTTTAAAAGTTCTTGCACCGATGATGAGTATTTACGAGAATACAGAAGGAAAACAGAGAGAGTAACATTGCTGTTACAGGATGAAAAATATTTGCTTCAGAATTGTACAATTAAATTGGAAGATTTTATTATAGCGTTTTCTGTGATTGGCAAAGAGATTGTAAGAACCTATATGTGGATTGTTTTTCAGAGAAATATTCTTTTGTTAGGATTACGATAAGAGGATTTTATATCGAGTGGAGGATTTGTATAATACTCTTTCATTAATGGATCGATGACAATATTAATTAATGATTAAGGACACTGAGACTGTGTATGAGTATTGTTACAATTAATATTTCTTTATAATAAATTATTTGATTCAGTTATTCACAGGATAATTAATCTTTTTCCTGAATCAAAAGTAATTATGTAACCAATAAGGGAGCACAATTTTTTTATCGATAAGTTAGTTAATCGTCAGTTATATACCTTTTATGTCAGTGCAAAATGTAGTGTTACGTGTACATGTAAATTTTTGAAAACTAGTTAATTACGCAATTGTGTAATAAATGGAACTTAAGTACGATACAATTTTAAGTGAAACTATTCCAACTAGTTAATTAACCTCAATAGACTTCTTGATTGGCTTTTAAGATACAGTACTACAAGCTGCAACGAGTGGCAGTTTTATAATATAGATATATAACTTTGCCCGTAACATCAATAGAATGTTTAGCCAATATGGCGAAGAGGTTCATCGACCTGTGAATATATCAAATATACAATTAATACCAATAAAATGTATTATACTTCTTTTTTTTTAATTTTATAGACAAAATTTTCAAGTTCAGTCTAAAATTCATTTAATAATTTTTCTTTTATGCCATTAAGTTGTACATATAGTAATTTTACGACGATCTACATATGCATGTAGAATCAGTCATCGTTTTATTCATGCTCTATACTTCTGTACTCTTGTGTACGTCGGGTTGCCACATGTAGGCGAATCGTGTTTCACAAATCGACTTCTTTAATATTTATGTCCCACAAATTTATAGGAGTGTAATCGAATTTACATTATACAGTGAATATATGCATATACATATACAAATTAATTATTTCATTTCACAATTGATTATATATTATACATGATGATCTTCATCAGCAAGATTGAATAACTAATGAATTAATCATATCATTGAACCAGGAAAAAAATTACTACCAAATGTAACCCATAAGAAATAAATATCACATAGTTCTTTAACAGGTGATTTATGAGGATTTACAGCAGCGTATGTAAAAACTCAGCAATATGAGATTCATCTGCACTTCAAATTTTTCAGTATCACTTACACGATTTCATAAACGGATATAATACATTTATGTCTGTACAAACAAAGCATGTGTTATTGACACTGTATCCCCGCATATATTGCTGGACAAAAATGTTTGCGTTAAATAAAAGAAATAATCTTGTCTTATCATATCACGATACTCCATGAAAATATAATATTGACTGCATAAGAAAAAATAGCAACGCTTTTCAAAAATAATTTGAAGATTGAAATTTACAGTATCTGTACAACTATATGTCGACCATATAATATACCACGTGGAGATAATAAATTTGAGATACCGTCTCATGCAATGACTACGAGAATTTAACATCCACGCAAATACGTTAATTATAGCTATGACTAATTATCATTTACCGTGCACAGTTAAAATACTAATCACGCAATTTTCCCAGTTCTCTCGCAACTGAACTGATCAATCAACTTAAACCCGTAAGGAACATTTCTAACCTCAATCATGCATCAGTCAATGCTACTAATTGTCTTGAGAACTAAAAAACCCATTATCACGTATACTTACAATATCGTTATGCCAAAGTATTTCACTATTTCCATAGAATTACCCGAAAAGAGAAAAATTATTGTAACTCACATGGTTGGTCTCACGCATCAGGACACGACGAAGGTTCGTAACTGAAAAGCCAGCTGATCGTCGGCGCGTTATTCTCGTCAATATTATTACGCAGAAAGATATATGTACTGTTTTTATACAGTCTATTTTTTCAAACATTTTAGTTTAGGCATTTACAATTGACGCCGTCACAGTATTGCAGATACGGACGAATAAATGAGGTAACAAAGAAGACAACATGACGCTTTTGTTCTAATAAATCTTGATGACTGACAGGTTTGTCAATAGACATACTGCGTGGAAAAATTTGGACTTTTAATTGGTGAAAGGTTACTTGCTATTCTATTTGGCGAATAATGCAGTAATGATTTTACTGTTTGCTTGAATGCAGTTGGTATTCTGTTACGAGTATTAAACAAGGAACAAAAATTTCACACGGTCGATTAACGCGATTCGAGAATGCGGGACTGGTCTGCGTGAAACGAAAATGGTTTTACGTCATGCTTGCGCGTGAAGAGTTGATCCAAACCGAGACTTATCAGTGGCAGAAGGACTGTATATAAGATTGGTCCCTTGTATGGAACGCTCAGTATGCTGTAACACTATAAAGATATAATGAGATACAGTGATAAACTTATAGAGTTAATAGTTAATTGTATAATCGTGTTTAGACTTCGCAACAATGAAAAACATTGAAAAATCAGGAAATAATAAGACGGAAGTCTTCGCGATCACTTTGTCGGATGATAATGTAGATCGCGGATTATCAGGTGAGTGCTGGGAATCGAGCTTATGATTTATAAATAATATAAGCCCCTTGCATAGAATGAATAACAATGTAGTTTAAAATTTACGGGACTTCTTCACACTGTTAGCCATAAGTAAATGGCCCCGGGGAATAAAAACTGATCTTGTGGACAAATCGTATATTTTTGTTGGTAAATATAAATAAAACTGAGATAAGGCATAATCTAGGTTTGTCGTAAATAATAACTAACAAGTGCATTCAATTTTTAAGAATAAGCCTGTTGGGTCACATACGAATTTATTTGGTTACCTTGACCAGGTCAATCGAGTACCAGTTAATCTGAACTGAATTATATTTTAATTTTTATCATTGACCTTAATGCATCATTCTTCTTCAGCTCCCGAAGAACATTCTCCAACTGATCATGCATATGACTTTGACTCCGCCATAGCTCTTACTGGTGAGTCAATGAACAACCTTGATATCCGATTTCATAAATGTGAAATTTAATCTCACGTGAAATATTTTTCTGTTAGACTTTGGCCGTTTCAACATAATGCTATACTTAGCCATAATGCCATGTGCTTGGGGCTGTATATTCGATACCACAAGCATATCCTACGTACTTCCGTATGCAGAATGTGATTTAGGAATGACATTGTTTCATAAAGGGCTACTAAACGCTATAATATATGCCGGTAGATAAACCTTGCGTAATGCAAATTACCATTGAATGTAATTAAATATGAGAGCTACGATCGTCGTATTATTTTTGAGGTTAATTAATAAAAATTTATCCAGGAATGATGTCCAGCGCATGTGTATGGGGATATTGGGCTGACACAATTGGACGGCGCCCTCTGTTGCTGTACGGCCTAATATTGGATGCACTTTGCAACTTCCTCATCAGCACTTCGCAATCCTTCTATGTTCTGCTGACTTTCAAATTTTTCAGTGGCTTTATGTAAGTATACTAACACGTTGATAAGAAATTCTAAGGACTCATATGTATTATATTTACAGTGTGAATGGTCCATTCGCAATAAACATGACCTTCGTTGCGGAATATCATAGTGAGAAATATCGATCACGTGCTCTTTTACTGATAGGACTCTTTAATGCGTCAGCCCAATTCGTCTTGCCGTGTAAGTATAAAATTGAAATTTTCCAAAATTTAAATACGGCCATGCGTGATGGAATTGATGTATATATATATATTTTTTAATTTATTTTATCGTATCAGGTGTAGCTTGGATCGTCATACCTCAGGGTTGGTCTTTCGAATTACTCGATGGAGCCTTTGTCTACAATTCCTGGCGTCTCTTCCTGTTCTTGAGTGGTCTTCCTTGCTTCATTGCTTCCTTGACAGTGTTGTATTTCCCGGAAAGTCCAAAATTCCTGATGACACAGGGAAAGAACGAGGAGGCGCTGAAAGTCTTCCGATGGATGTATTCGTTGAATACTGGAAATCCGCCGGAAATGTTTCCAGTAACTTTTCATATTTTCGTTCGTTCCCCGATACAAAAAATTATACTTAGATATTCCTTATCTATGAATCCTTCGCTTCTTATGAAAGGTCAAGGTGCTACGACAGGAGGATTTTGCTAAGAAACTTAACGATAACAAGCTAAGGAATCCGAATTTTTGGCAAAAGACTTACAATCGATTGGTGCAAATGTCGCTGCTATTTAGGAAACCGTATTTCAAGTCTTTTATGCTTATTGCAGTTTTGCAATTTGGTAGCATTTTGGGGTTGGTATCAATTTATTTATTCAGCGCTGAATTAATTATTGAGCATTGCTCGTTTGAATTCATTTTATTTGTCAGGCTCACGTAAGGATCTATACATTTTTTCTAGCTTGAACACATTGCGTCTCTGGTTACCTCAATTGTTCACTGTAATGGAAAATTATCAGAGTATGCAGTCCGATCCAGAAGTTGGTTCAGGTACTTTTTGCGACGCCGTGAACAACATGACGAGTTTAAGCAACAACCGTGTAAATGATGCAAATACATCAGATATATGCGTACCGGTAAGGTCATTGTTTTTAATTGAATAATTTTTATTTTTTTACACAGATTTAAAAGTTTCATGAAAAAATTTATATTTTTTGTACTTTATTCCATTCAATTTAAGTATATGTGAATGTTACAGGTTCCGGTTCCAGACGCGGTATATATAAACTCTCTGATTGTTTCGGCAACATCAGTAATTTTGTATTTGCTTTCAAGCGTGGCAATTAATAAAATCAGCAGGAAGATTCTTATGAGTATGTATATTGGCAAAGGGATTAAATATAAACAAATTTTTCAATTTATTCACTTCAAACTATTTTAAGTAACTATGGTAATTTTAATTCTGAAATAATATTATTCTTATTAAGATATTTATTTAGGAAATATTTTTGTTTCTTACTAGTGATCTCCTTCTTCTTCTCGTCTCTGGGTTTCTTCGTATTCTACTTGTCACCCAACTCTGATGTGGTTTTGGCTCTCTCCGCATTAACTGTTTCCTTTTCGAATATAACAACTCTCACGATTACTAGTATTTTGGTTGAATTGATGCCTACGTCTCTCAGGTTTGTTACTGAAGTATTAATATTGATGAGGATTTTTAATTTGTTGATGAATATTAAGGTGCATAAAGATATAATGAATTACTATTACTTCTTTCAGAACTTTAGCAATCTCTCTTGTTATGATGATCGGACGGCTTGGTGCGGTTAGTGGAAATCTTGTATTCCCTATTCTTCTGAATCTAGGATGTTACGTACCTTTTTCGACCATTGGAGGTTATCTAGCTTGTAAGTATTTAAAAAAGTTTTTCGAGATTACATTGTCAGTTTGTTAACTTATTCTAAATATCATCGCTTGTGAGATCCATAAAGTTTTTAGTTTCTAAATAATTTTGAAGTCTCGATTTTTGTTTGATCGGAAGATTTTAATCTTTATGGATATTACAGTTATAAATATTGACTTAAGAATTAGTGAATATTCACATGATACAAGTTAAATATTATGTTTAGAAACCAGAAGTGGCTTTGTGCGTTTCTTTGTACTAATTTTTCTTATTAAAGATTTTCATGTCTCACTTTTTTTTTCAGTATGCCTTTTGATTGCTATCTTCATCCCAAAACCATCTGGAATACTTGTATAGGTAAGATATAATAATGAATCTCTTTAATTTCTATTGTATAATCAACTTCGGTTCTATCAACTTTTTTTTTCTAATTTATTAGAACGTAATACCAAAAAAGAGGTCAAGATAAAATATTAGATTTCATCCATTATATTTATAGAGCATTAATAGGATATTTGTTCTATGTCATAATAATTGATAACATACAATATGCATTTAATTAAAAACTTTCTAAATATAGTAATATATTTTTATTATGATGTATAAATAATATAAACATTTATTTCATGTAAGTTTTATGAGGTATGATTGAGCCATAGTTAATTAAGCACTATGTGTATCGTTGGTCACGAGAATGCGAGTTCCATAAATAATACAAAAAATCTAATATCAAACGCGTATGTGCGTTATATATTACAACAATGTACACGCAAACAAATAATTACCATTAACGAGAGAGGTAACAATTTTCAGTTTGCGAATATCTGCTTGTGAAAATAACAATAATAATAAGGGAACGATATTCGCTTGGTATGCCTATCTGTGTTAAAATGTATTATTTACAACAATCTTATGTTCGTTACTCGACGTAATTCTGTATAATATTTTGCACTAAGGGTTTTTGCATTTTTATTTTTTTTCCGTACCTTCGTCGCTTACTGCTTTTTTTGTAGAACTACTATGCGTAGGTAAGAAGAGAACAAGCAGTGCACAGGCTAAAACAAAAGAATGTTTTTTTCTAAGTCACATCAGTCTTTCAGTTATTCGGTCTATATTATTGATAATGTCAAAGAATCGAAGAATTTTTAATTTATCAAGTGATATACATATTTTTGTTCTAAATTGGTGCACTCGATTTTAAAAATGAATAATTTTTTACAGGCGTATGCTGTATTATGGTATTGCTTTGTATGTACATACCGAGACATGCGGAGCCAATCATTATGAAAGGTCCTAAACAACCTATATTTAATAAAATAGGAAATAATAAATTTCCTATAACAGCTCCGAATCTGCCAATTACCATGGTTACACTGACTGCCATAGTTCTGGAAAGGAATATTCATAATTTAAATTTTATGATTTACATTTATAGAAATTTCATATTTTAAGTGTAATGTTACTATAATTTTATGATTATTATAACATCAATATTTATTTTATACAAATGTTAATATTAAACTTTAAACTTAAATTATAAGTTAACATGTTCAATGTTAAAATTATATCAAGTATTTATAGTTCTATTGAATTAATATCAAACTTTTATATAATTAATTATGTACCTGAGATATGTTGGAAAATTGTCAACTATAACATTGACTACAGTTGCACCGCCAATACTGGCCATGGCTACGAAAACTGAAGAAAGTCCTAAAATACCATTAGAGTCTTCAGCCCAGTAAAGAATTCCACAGCATGAACCAGCCAAGGCGAAGCAAAATACTGAAGAATATAAAACGTATATCTCGTTATATGAAAAAAACGATAATATAAATGATTAACATATTATATTAAATAATACAAAAATTACCCATAAGTTTCTTCTTCCCTACAGCATTTATCAATGTACCAGCCATAGTATATCCTATAACTCCTGTAAGAGCAATAACCATAGAATTTATATAAACTGTGGAATCCAGAACCATCTGAAAATTAAAAAATGAAATAGTTTTACTTGGATAATATTTCTTAATATATTTTTAATTATACTACAGAACTATATATTAAAACAAACCTCAGTGCAAGTATTTGGATTGTTCGTAGATCCAATTGTAATGTTACTTTGTGGTCGATAGTTTGTTTTATCCAACATGTAACATACCGATGGGTAAGAACCACTACTTTCAAGAGGATGCATACTTTGATATGTTTCTATCATGGCAAATAATTGTGGCATCCATAAACGTAAAGAATTTGATCTGAAAATGATTATTTTGATTATTTATTTTTCATACCAGATATTTGATGAATAACTATATAGATGCTGTGTGTTCCACAAAAAGGATAATTAATGGGACTAAGATTTTCAAGAACGTACCCCAAAGTAGCACCAAACTGAATTGAAGATATTAATATGAGTTTTGAAATATTTGGTGCTGCAAATAAAGGTTTGGTTTGTCGCCAACCGCAACGCATCATATGCACGAAACTCTTTCCTGATGCTTCCATCGACGTTTCCTCAGCGAGCGATTTCACCTAGACAAAAATATAACACTGATATTCAAAAATCAAATATCAAATCATTAGCTGACTACAACTAAAAGAAGAAGCTAAAATCAACGACTGCATATTATTAAGAAGACAAATGCAAATACCGGATACGTGTCAGGATGTTTTCCAGTATTCATGGCGTAGATTTTCTTAAAGACCTCGAGAGCTTCTTGCAGCCGACATTTGGATATGAGGAAGCGTGGACTTTCTGGAAAGAAGGATATGGCCAGACAAGCGGCAAACGATGGTATTGAAGAGATTGCAAGAAAAATCCTCCAAGAATTGAGAACGACGAAGCCGTCAAAGATATTCAATTGCCAATCCTGAGGTATAATCAGCCATGCGATACCTGTTGAACCGCAAGTATCATTTAAAAAAGAACGATCCATTATATTTGATGTTTCGAATATAAGAAATTGTTCTATTCAAAGATATAAATAACGCACAAGGTACCGATATGTTCCCAAGGGAAAAGAAAACACCTAGCCACATATAAGTTCGCGATCGGTGCTCTTCGCCATGAATTTCAGCCAGGTAAGACATTAGGGAGGCGAAGGGACCCGATATTCTGTAATGTTAAAATAATATAATAATTTAATTATTCATTAAAAATATTTTTTTAAATATCAATTATTATTTGTTATTTACATAACGCCACTCAGGAACTTGAAGAGAATCAGTATCCACGATGCTCTAGAGAATATACTGGCTACGTTAAATATGCCATCACATAAATAGCCATAAAATAAAGTATTTTTTCGGCCGAATGTATCAGTCGTCAATCCCCATATGAAAGAACTGCTAATCATTCCTGAAATAATATTTTGTTGGTAATCATCCAAATTTCATTGTTCAATCTAACACGATACGATCTTTTATCAATAAAATATTTAAAAATTTCTATAAAACATTACCTGCAAACACCATAGAATTTAAAAGACCTTTATCAAACATAGTCAATTCCAAATCACATTCTGCCGATGGTAAAACGTAGGACATTACGGTGGAATTGTAGACGCTTGCCCAACCCGCAGGCACGATCGCCAATAGCAGTAGATAATTAAACTTTCCATATCCTATTAAAAAAAAATAATAAAATTTTTTATTAATTATCAATTAATCAAAATTAAGATAATATTAATGATGTCAGTTACCAGCGAGTGTTATCGCTCGTTCGAAATCTACCGAACGTTCATCCGCCTTTTGGTTTTGACCTTTAAATCACAACAAAGCCATATGAAATAATTAAATCAGAATGGAAATAATTCGTTGAATTTTCAAATATCAATTAAATAATTAAAAATTCGTATAAAAACAAAATGAAATAAATATTTTTCCAAAGTTTTATAACGTATATTAAGTTATATCTCACGTCATTAATATTTTAAAAAATTTTTGCTTAAATCCAAATTAATGCAAAGTATTGCAATTTATTATTTTATTCCAATTTTTATTTTTTTCGTGCAACATTTCTAAAACTTTTACACTCTATCTTTTGTTAATTAACTAAGAGAAACGTGATCTTACCTTCACCTCCGTCAGGCTTCTTAACACTATCTGGTAAAGAAATAGTATAGAGATCGTTGTTTTTTACATCTGGCAATAATTTATAATTTTTAAGAGACTTATACATAATAGGTAAGACTAATTAACAAGGATAAAAAATCTTTTAACAAATTGAACTTAACTGTACGAAACAGCTATCGATACTGACTACTTCGGCCTTATTAAACTTCCAACGGTAGACTCAAATGTATTAGAAACTTTTTTTTCTCTCAATATTTTCCACACCAAACCAAACACGTTGTAATTTCTGTTGTATATTTACACGTACGTTTTGAATCCTTCCGAGTGTAATGGCGGGACGAATTAAATTTGAATAGAAAATTCTTAGAATTTCAAACTGAATTTTTTTGCAATTTTTAGATACCTTTCCATTAAATGATAAATTGATCGCATATAGATTCATTGATGATAATTAATATTGTTATTGGAATTCGAGCAGTAAGAAATTAATTACACTTTACATTAATTAAAAAAAAAAATTAACAAATTCATCACTCATCCCATGTGCAAAAATTATATATTTTATAACAATAGGTATATAACGTACGATTACGTAATTGTCACCACACGCGATTTTATTTCAAAGTAAATTTTTAAAAATTTTTTATAGTAAAATTCATGTTTACTTGAACATATCAAATAATGTTATCACTTCGCGAAACACAGTTGATCCAATTATTATTTTTAGAGATTAACTCGCCACGAGCAATATAAGAAAATGTTGTCACTAGTGATAAATAGAAGGATGAAAAATTTTTCATATATATTGTAAAAATCAAAAGATTATTAACAAATACGATCGAAACAATCCTGTACGAGGTGCTGCAGTTTTTCTTATTGTTATCAACCGGAATGACATAACTTTACGTAAACTTCACAGCGACGATGAATAAATCGAACTAAATTATAAAATCGATGAAATAACTTGCCTTCGTGATCTTTCGGTGAATTCATCAAATATCCTTTATTGTGACGTCACTACTTTTCCGTAGTTCACGTCAAAATTATCCGTCCGGGCGGAATCACAAAAATCGCTTTTAAAATTCGAAGTTCCCGGGTTCGCTTAACCAAGTGCACACTTCGTCAACATTAACTGCAACGCGGGAATGTCACGCTCGACAAATGATAGATTTTACACGAAGTGCGTAAATGTAATGCACAAGTGTGTACTTCGGGGGGAAAGTGGGGGAGAGACTGGTTGAAAGACGTGAAAGCGTCCACAGTGGGGCAGAAGCAGGTTGTTAAAAGAGTTGCTGGGGGGTATTGCTATAGTTGTTACAATCATTTAGAATTATGATAGCAACGTATAATGCAATATACAAGCAAGAAAATTCAACTCTTTATTGTCCCACGTCACCATCGAAATTCGAGTATTTTTATAAGATTTTTGTCATCAGCTATCTGGAGTGTGAAGAATTGTTATATCGGCTTATTAGACTTTGCCCGAGTTGATTGAAAATTTAATTACAAAATGCCATCAGAGATCACACGGGATATGCACTATAAGAATCGTTCAACTGTCTAGAAGTCTTGATATACTCTGTGGGTGATCATTGACAGTTTTACAAACTTAAGCTTGTAACTTTATCAGAGTAACTATTTATTTGTTGCTTTCACTTTACACTGTTATTTTTTTTACAGACCGATCATTGAAGAAATGCCGGAAATCTCTGTACATCTTATATATGACAAAGTGATGAAAGTTATTGAGTAAGGATTTTTTTTGAAGGAAAATACACGAATCCAGCTAGTTTCTAGTTACTGTACGTGTTACCAATACTCTATTTAAGATTCGTTTAAATTTAAAATATTTTTTTGGGTACGGCCATTTTCTTGTGCTTTCAGTATCGTTCGATTCAACTTAAATCTGACAGTATGTTATTACAGCTAGTTTTAAGTGACCGTTTTAATTGTAAAATTTTAATGTTTTTATTTATCGTGTCGATTTTCTTAAAAATATCATTTTTGTAAATTAGAAACTTCTGATGATATATGGCACTGGGATACTTTGTCACGTTGGTAGCTTCGTACCGTCAAGAGAGTCTGTCGAGTCCACTGCCATTTGTCAAACTATTTGTACGGTAAAGATTATTTTGGATATCTATAAGGTATTTGTTCCTGTAGATAGTAGTGCTGCATGGTGCATCCTATACAAATGTATGCTACAACTGAAAGTATTGTTCCATTCATATTGAGAAATTATTAATTTTATTTATACACATTCATTGACATTAAATAAGATTTTTATTCGACATCGATAACTCGTGATGCAACATTCCTGCGAGATAATGTATTTTTAAAGAATTGAAAAATATTCACATTACGACATGTTGATTATAAATAACTAGCCTCATTTGTTGACAGAGCATATCGATCATTTTTTGTTTTATACAGATGACAGTTTACAAAGAAGAAAAATATGCGAATCATAACCTCAGAGGATTCTATGCGATTTATAAAAGTACAGTTTTCCCTTTAAACTTACGTTTGTCAATTAACTGCAATCATGGCGAATACTAACCAAATTTCGGATATTTCCGAAGAAGGTTAGTCGTTTGATAGTAAAAACAAATTTAAGTATTATTTTGTTCAACCGAATTGACTGATTCAGCTTCAATTATATAAATGACCAAAGGAGATCGTTATTCAGAATTGTGTTCATTAGAATTTTACATAATATCGTTTTGATAAATAATTACTACTAACCCCGTTAACTCAATGAATTAATGAAATCTAAACTGGCTCTTATATGCATATACATTCAGATTGCTGCAATGGAAAATGATATTTTCCATAATTACAACGTAATGTAAATAGCATGTAAATACATGGGAAAATATCATAAATATTCCTCAAACATTGAAACATATCGTACGGTTAGCTCAAACATGTCGATTGGCAAGATGGCGGATGAATTAGTCATTATGATTATTAACATACATTTTTTATTCTTAAAAACTGACAAACCTTGAAAACTCAATCGTTTGATCATTAGTTATGCGTCTCTTGTTATAAAAACGAAAATTATAATATTACAGATACTAACAATATGTGGTACTCGACAGCAATGGAGCAAGCACGTAAGTGTATAATCTTTATCGTTGTAATTTTCCGTGACTGTACCTTTGTAACGTCGTTGTGTTGTTACCTGGCGTAATGACGTGGAGAGTTGCATAAGAATCATTATGCTCCGTATAATCTGCACTAGAACTCGAAGCTCGTAAAGTTTTTAAACATCCATACAAAGACAAAACGTTTCTTCTTCTTTTAGAATTTGGCCATTTCAATTACGCCGTCTTGACGCTAGGTGGCGTTATAAGCGCTACGATCGCAGCGCCCGGAAGTTCTTTAGTGGAAGCTCGTGATGTCATTTCTTGCGACTTGGGGATGAACCGAAACAATCAGGTTCTTTTTAATAAATGCACGATTATAGGTACACATATTTCATATTATTTATATCAATAAGTGGACTACTTTCACATTCTACGACAAAGTTTTTGTATTGGATAGAAAGTGTTCAAAGACATCGATTTCGAATATAGATAGAATATATTCTTATTGAGCATATATGCGCAACGGAACTTGCAATATGTGTCCTTGTGAATTACTGTACTATACGTATGCAATATATTTATTCTCTTTGTGCTCTGTGTACTTGCAATAATGTAGAAATAAAGTGCAATACAAATCCTGAAAATTGATTAACAATGTAAAATCAAGTTATAAATTCACTAATACAGTATGAGAGTCTGTTACAGCGTTGTATAACTTTTAAAAATCTGTGTCCGATATATTAGACATCAATTATATGTATATTTTTCAGCATTGATAGCAGGCAGTCTGGCGGTATCGATAATCGCTGATCGTTTCGGCAGAATTGTACCTTTGATGGTAGTCCTCATCCTTTATGGTATTTTTACCATGGCTTTGACATTCTGCACTCATTTTATTTCTTTCACAATTTGCTCCATTCTCCGTGCATTTGGGTAAACATATATGCAAAATTAAATATATTCTCTTTATACAGGGTCCTTCAGGAGTACTGCATCAACTGAAGTTAGCCCCTCCATTCGATCTTTATAAAAGATACACAGATGCACGGGTGATGCAATTCATTTGAACGACCCTGTATATAACAGAAACTAAAATTCTTTCTATTCAACAGAGCGTCAGCTACTTTTTGCATCTTGCTGGTTTATGTTGCCGAGGTTCAAACTCCCAGATACAGAGGATCCGGAATATGTACAATATACATGTGTTGGGTGCTCGGTTCACTTATAATACCAAGTTAGTAAGCATACTAGAATTAAGCAGTAACCTAGTTCATACCAATGCGTACTATAAGGAGCATACCTCTCATTCTAATTCAGCAACAGGAAGTGAGAGGGATAAATCTTAGTACGCAAATTCCATTTCAATGTAAACTGATTAATTATTAATTAAATTTGAGTAATAATAATCAAACCGAATTGATTATTATACTAAATTGACATTTCTTAATATTTATAAATATCTCTATTTATATATAATATTTCTTAACAGTTCTTAACATTAATTGGGGATTAGCACAATTTATGTTTGGTCTTGTGGCGGTCCTTTGTGCCGCTGTTGTTCCATCCGTTTTTTTAAGAAGTCCGCGATTCTTGTTGTCAACCGGAAGGAATAGCGAGGCTTGGGAAACTTTTAAGATAATATTTGCTCTCAATACTAACGAACATCAAAATGAATATTCGGTATGAAATATATATGCTTGTGATTGAAAATATTGAAGTCTATCATGCGGATGTTAATAATATTAATTAATTTCAGAAAAAACAATTAGTTGACGATTCGAATATACAGTTAACGAATCTACATAAATTGCAATTATATATACCAAAATCATTGCAACCACCATGGTATTGTACTGTAATCAGTCTTCAGACACAACTTGTATTTAATCTATGGTAATAAATAACTATTATTTTTATATAATATGTTTAAATAGATTATGATAAGAATGATTGAATTGACTGAATGAAAACTCATACGATATAAAATTTATCAATTTCAGTCTTTTTTCCATGAGTTGGTGGTTTCCAGAAATAAATGTTCGTCACGTATTAATATTTCCAAGTGTGTTTGAATCTATTGGATGCGCTAATGACAAAGGACCATTAAGAGACAAATATTTTCCAGCAGCACTGCGTGTAAAGGAGCAACAGGGTATTCATTATAAGATACTATTGCATAGATACACTTTTTGTTATTTAATATTCTTAACATTTTTCAGAACGGTTACCAGCCTTAGAAACTTTCTGTGAAATTGAAAAAACTGATAATTATTATTACGATGAGATGATGTGCATCGCTTTGACTAACCTGCCGTTTATAGTTTGGATGATTATAAAAATAGATAGTTCTGGCCGTAGTTACTTTATCAGTAAGCGTTTATGTAATGACACTTATAATTATTAATGAATTATTTGATGGAAGTATTCTGAAAACAGAAAATCAAATTCTTATTTCCAGTCTTGAGTCACGTAATTGGAGGATTTATGTCCTTTGTGGTATATTTCTTAATTAATACACCCCAAAGTGTCCTGTATACTTGTATTATGGAAAGTCTGTTATGTGTCAGTCGTGCAGCTGTTTCTTGTCTCATTATGGAATTTTGTCATACCAAATATAGGTACGGTAATGGAAAATTTAAAAAATGCATTTTCATCATTAAATCTATTTTTTTTAGGACACTGGGAATTGGCATGATGTATAGTCTAAGCTATGCAGGAATGTTGATTGGTATAAGAGGATGGATAATATTTGAAATGAATTGCGTCTTCATTATATCGATATTGGGTATACTGATAACAAGTACGTTGAAAAGTGGAAAAAAAAATAATTGTAAGAAAAATCAATTTTACTTTCCAATTGAATATGGACGATTCAACGATTTTGATAAATAAGTATTAAGTACAAAATTATTTTATTACGTCGTTGTCATTTCAATTAGCATACTAGTCGGTGTCTATAGATCCTAAAAAGTTCAAGATTCAATAACGTGCTCATTGCCGTATTATTAGAAACGATTATATCGCTTCATCCAAAGTATATTTCACTTTTATTGTTGACGTATTGTAGTAAGCGTTTTATTTAAAAAAATTAGATACGAGATTCGGTATTTCAAATATCCCGCAATTTCTCCTCCTTTTGAATAGTATGAAATAGACAGTGCGCGTCATGGCGTAATTGATTGTGTAGAACAACAGTAAGGGAGTAAGAACATTTGATTGAACACTCGTTTGTAATCTTCAATAATGATATGTCAATTTCATACTTTTAGATCTGTAGACCGCGACTCGCAGCTCACTTTATATCATGTATTTATCTTTTTTTTTTCAGTGAGTGGTTTCCTTATCCTCACGTTGCCCGATCCTACGGGAATATCTCTGCGTTGATTTTCAATAAAAAAAATTGTTATAGCCACCGACTATGGAGTCATCGGTGGTGAGGCCAACCCTTTGTTAGGAGACTTTGGTATAAAGATGCACAGAATCCCACTTGCTGACAATAAAAACAAAAAATAACATTAGCTTATCGTTTAGACAGAAGATTTACAGGCGGCTTCAGAATACTTACAAATTAAAAATGTACCAAACATATATATTGGAATGATACAGTTGAGATCAATAAGTGCTCCAAAAACCACATTTCCTGCAATTGCACCTAGTCGTCCAGAAGTCACTGTCAGTGACATAGCCAGTGCCCTGAAGACGTTTAATGAGAGATCAAATCAATATTTGGTATCAGTACTACAGATAATTATTATCTATGAGGAACAAACCGGAGACTGGTGGGAAAAAGTTCTACGATCACGCAGAAAAGTATGACTTCAGTCGTACTGGTAACTGCCTCAAATATGCATGAAAGTATCAAATTCTGAGTGGAGTTCTTGACAACGTTGAGGCCTAATGCAGCAAAACCAGCAGCCATGAAACTAAATATTAGTAGGAATTTCTTTTCCAGCTTGTTGATCAGTAGACTCAGCGATACTGAAGTTGGAATGCACGACAAGCCGATGATAAGAGTATACAGAAACACTGTACTGTCAATTGGCTTAGGGCACTCAATCTTACCCCCATCAACAACAATGGAGGATACGTCACAGACACTTGCTGATGGTCTGTCTGAATGAACCTGATAGAAATTCTGGAAACGTTCAAACAATTCGGGAAACCAGAGCATGAGTGTGTAATAACTGAAAAAATAAATGGGATATTATATACTATCATTTTTTGAATTGGCATTTTTTAACGTAAAGAAAAAACAAACAAGAAATTATACAAAGAGTAACAAGTAATACTTGACATTGTTAATTATTACAAGTAAAGTGCTCAATGTGTCGATAAAAATTATCGTTAATCCTTTTGCATAAAAATTGTGTGATTCATGTACCTGAACATCAGACCAAAATCTGCGAAACATGTGAGACTTATGTATCTAAGATAAGGCGGTGAAAACATGATTTTCTTTTGTTCCCAAATTCTACCCAACCGAAGCCTGAGTCTTCGAATAGCAGATTCATTCTTATAGCTCGGTCGCTGGATCTGTGTGGGATTTATCAATGATCTCACCTGATAAAAAAGCAATCAATTAACGAAATCGCTCTATAAATATATTTTGTCAGTTTTAGTGGCAGCATGGCTCACCGGATAATCAGATCTGTCTAATCCAGAATTAAAGGCAAACATGGTCTCCATCACGACCAGAGCTCGATCCATTTTTCCATGAGTCATTAGATACTTTGGAGTTTCCGGAAAGAAGCAAAGAATCATAGTCATGATTAAGCTGGGCATTCCGCACAGAGCTACAAACATTCTCCACGAACTGAATGAAAATCCTTCAATGTTGCCCAACATCCAAGGACGAGGAATGACAACCCAAGCGATACCTATAAAATAATCAGTACAAAAATAAAAACTGTCATGATCGATATGCAACTAAAATTTTCATAAGATTTCGAAAAAAAACAACTGATCGAAAGACAATTAACTTATGCCACTAAACTACACATCACCCAAGAAAAGAATTGGCATCAAAAGCAGCAGTAATTTTGAAGCTTATTACCTGGCAGTAAAATGACACCCAGGGTCCAAAAAATTTCAAGTCGGCAGAGCATCACATCCCTGTTCTTCGCTGCCAGAAATTCGCTAAAGTATGTAAAGACAATGCTAAGAGCACCAATGATTCTGTGAAGAAGAAAAAATAAGCTTTTTTGTCATAATCTCACAGCAAATGTCATTTTCATAATTTTGTTTTTAACCAAATTCAGCCTCACCCAAATCCATTAAAAAAACGGAAGAACAGAAACAATGGAAATGTCTGTGATAAGCTAGAGGCCAGTGCAGCTAGAGAGTCCATTAGCAATGCAGCAACAAGGGATCGTTTCCTGCCAATGGCGTCAGCAACATTTCCCCAGATATAAGAACCAACGACCATGCCTAAAAGAGAAATTAGCAATTTTCATACAACTATCACAAAGCACGCAATGTTGGATGATTCGTGAGTTAAATTAAAGCAAAGTATTCTGGCTCACCGACTAGTGGCGTAGCGTTTAGCTTTCCTTTGTCTGCAGATGTCATACGGAAGTCACATTCTGCTGATGGCAATACGAAGGATAACGTAGTGGTTCCAATGGCACATGCAGAATAAATAGCACCGCATACAACAAGTAGAATTCCCTGATATCTTCCATAACCTGTAGATATTGTCAAGAATTATCAATGATTTGAGCTATTTAAACAATAGTCGATACGAGTGCGATTTAGTCAATAACTTAAGATCGCTCAAGTATCTTGACTTACCCACTTGAGCGATAGCGGTCTCAAAATCTGATCCTTTCTCTGAAAGCAGTTTTAATTATTGGATTAACATCTACCGATAAAATTGATTTTACGCGTATTAAGGTATTAATATGTATAGTACCGATTTGCAATCTCATATCACTTAGGGATAGTTGAAAAGCGAATTAAAACTGGGTGAGCTTTTTTTTTATGTTCGATACGTTTCCCTTGGAGGTCCGAGTTCAACTGGCGCAAGTTTGACTACTAATTAAATAATATATCGTTATAGAGAGGAACCTGTCGTTGTCATCGCTTTGGGCGATCTTATCAACTATTTTTTTTTGTAAGATCACGACGGGGTACGGTAACCCGCGTCAGATCAAGCCGCCGCTTCTACCGTGCGATTCGAAGATAAAATATTAAGATTCACTTTGGTGAATTTAGATTTAGTGAAAAATCCAAAAATTAAAAGTTTATCAACACTATTTACTTATACTGTTACATCCAAATTTTTTAATAATTTCATTGTAAACATAACGCGTACAATGTTTTATTGTGAAATATTTCAGGGTGTTTTTCAAATTCTATGAATCTTTACTGAATACCGAAAAATAACAGATTATCCCATTCATCGGCTGAGGTTGATGCTCGAAAAATTTGTATGGCGGCATCCCGCTAGTCGGCATCCCATTTTCATCTGTTATGTTGGTATCGGATATGATTTTGTCGATCCATGAAAAATTTTGATCCGATGACGACAGCACGTCTTCGTATACCTGCGACGGCTGTGAGACAGTAAATAGAAAATATTTCATTTTTTATAAAAATGTATATAATGTGACATTAGTACGATCTCCCACGTGGCAGTTTTTCTAAATTTAATCGAACAAATGATACCTGCAATTGCTATTCGTCTATATCTATAAATAATGTAAATAAATATTTGATATAGATTCAATATGTATTCTGCATGTGAAGATGCACGTGCAGAACTGATGTAATATCAAGAGTTGAAATATAAAGGATTTAGAGTATATATTAAAACGCCCAAAAATGATAAAAACTCATTGATCTTCATTGATGTCGTGTACCCAAGATAAAGACACACGTTTTTGATTTTATCGACAGCCACGAGATCGATGACGACGTCGAAGCAGTTAAAACTAGAAATCTCTATTAATTCAATCGTTACGTGTTCTTGTATAGATATTTCAATTTGTCAAATTGAATCTCGATGAAATTATTCTCGGTAGGATCCAATGTAGACTAAATAAAGGATAAGGTATGAAATTAGAAAAAAAGACATATTTTTTAAAAAACTACCTACCACGATTTCCGAGACTGGAGGCAATTCTCTGGTAGGTGGAAGTTTATCAAAAGGTTCTGTTAGGTTTCCACTCTGCATGACCAAGAGCATCAACCACATGTAGTCGTTACGGATTGACAAGGCGTCTTTATTGCCGGCGACACTTTGCAACTTTTCCAGCCACATGAATATCTGCGACCTTTCTGTTGATAACAGTTCGAAGCAATAAGTCAAGAGCAATCAATTTCAGTCAGACTGAATCAAAGCCGTTTAATCCACTAATCGAAATTGAAGAAAAACGTAATCCTTTTGTTTACTCGTATCATAGTAACGTCCTTTTAGGTTAACTGTATTTAAAATCGTTATATCGAGATTATTAATAACGACTGTCCTTAATTTTAATGTAAGATATTTTACGAAGATTATTATAAATATGACAATAACAATGAAAATTATCCTTAGGCTAGCGATAAACTATATTTTGTAAACTACTGATAATTTTTCATTTGGTAGACAATTTAATCGAAGAATGACTTCATCTACAGAGCTTGATAATGATATATATTTAGATTAACGAATAGTTTGTCTATTATACGTCACAATTATAATTTATAATCGCAGCAGTCACGAGATGCACGTAAAATCTGAGATCATTGACTAAAACAAAAACTGTGTTAATCACTGAAAAATCATCCAAAACTCTATCTTATGTAAAGAAAAGAGCAGAACACAGTAAGTATTTATTGGGCTTTCTTAGGTGTCCCACTTCGTGAACACGTCACACGTATTAGACGTATTGGAATTCAGCGTGAAATTAGAAAAAGCGGAATTGCAATTCTTATTTCTCCATCGCGAACAAAACATTAATCGAACCTACAGTGAATGTTCGTTGTACGCAGAGAAAGTTTAATTCGATAAAAAGTAACGTTCGACGTTTTGTGGATTACGTTCGTATCCTTTCAAACATACGAGCAGTCATTGGATATAGTGATGATATACATTATATATTTTTATCAGTCGTATTTTAAGATCCTAAACGTACAATTACGATTACATGCTCTTATTTCTTTGTATAGGGGATATCAGCTGTTTACCCTGAAATATAAATCAACCATTTTAACTTATATTCTCGTTTACGGTTATTTAATGGTAATTCCTTTACTTATTGTGAATTTAAGTGAAGCACAAATAAAAATACAGAACAGCTTATTAGAATATTTTCTTTTATAACACATATCGAGTGACACATTCAGAAATAAAAATGTTTATACAAATGCAAAATTTCGTTTTCATTAACAGTTCACGACTGCTATTATAACCGATTTCAATTCTTCGTACGAGCACAGAGCCAATGACTACGTTTCTATCGTGTATGATTTAAAGATGAATAACCAATTATATGTAACATTTGAAGAGAATATGCGAAAAGAATATAATATGAATATTCATCTTAAATATTGCACGTGATTGGTTAATCCTGCTTGAACCCTACAGGATGGAAACGTAATTGATTACATAATTTCTTTTTACAGATGACTTTATGTTCCATGCGTAAGATAAGTAAGGAATTCGTTTCACTTCTGACAGTTTGTACGTAGCGACCTCTTTGATATTAGAACGTAACATCAACTGACCAGATCTGTCGGTAACTTAGCAATAACACTAATAACCAGAGTGGCTTAAATGATAACATAATTTTCGTTCACCATTGTGGCAGAAATGTATGGCGCTAGTTATGAATTGGCACATCAAAAAGAACTCAAGCAATAACAAAATGTTTGACACTTCTAAAGCATTAAATTTCCGATAGTTGACTATTTTTTTCTTTACGTAACCTGAACGTTCTTTTTTTCTGAACTTTGTGACAGACAAATTTCATTTATAAATTCTACGACTTAAAAATTCTACTCCTGCTAACCTTGTTCAGGAAATAGTTGTACGAGCGCCCTGGCCATCATGTTGTTGTACAAAAAGTTTTTATCCAAAACTTCAACGTCGTTAGCCATTTAGAATGGATTTATAAGCGTAGAGAATTTTAACCCAAAATAAAAAAACAGTAACACCTCGCGTAGCTCGTCAATTATGTAATTCAACTCTCTCGCATTCCTTTTTTCAAAACATTAAATATTGCAAAAAGTCGATATATTTCTTTTCATATACGATAACTTTTTGAAAACCCCAAGTACATAAGATACAATACGAATTGCAACACAATATGCAATATTGCAAAACTTTGATAACCCATTGATAAAACGAGTTTGTTTTCTCCATGAATAAAATTACAACTTCAAATTACTAAGATCAAAAAATGTACGCGACTGACATATAATCGGTACATACAGAGATGGTACATATATATATAGGCAGAAATCAATATCTCCATTAGCTGACCGAGCTTTACTGATTTTACATACTTTTATATCCTAAGAATTAATACGCGCACTCTCTTAATGCACAAGAAATGCGCATGTTGATCCTAAACTGAATTAGACTTTTGCCCCGTCATAAAGAAAATTATTATGACCGATCGACTTTATCAGCAAAGTATTGGCGTCATTATTCCAAGAATAAGCACAATAGCTGTCGGCGATTACACATTCGATGAAAGGCAGGGAAATTTAATTAAATTAAAAATCTAAAAAATGCATAATACACAGTGATACGCAACAACAAATTATTTATTTATCCATTTGTACGCGATTCAAAGTAGCAGCATTATTCAAAAAGATATCTAACTATATATCAATCTCAAAAAATCATGTACCTATAAATGTACATCAAGTAAAACAAATCTGTCTATTTCTCTAGTTTCGCGTAACCTCAAAATCCTCAACGGCAACAACCAAACACTATGCACGACTCAAGATCCTTGGCTTATATAGAAATACGTAAATGCTCGTTCCATAGATGGATATTAAACAGCCACCCCGAGGACATGTATTGTATTAGCCAAAAAAGTCATAAAGACGTAAAGTAAGTTTTATCTATAAAATATTTAACAGTACTTATTCTTCGAAGTTCCCCACATATCAGCAGCAGGCAGTTAAGCTATCAGTCTTGTTTTCGCAAGTTTCACAAACGAACCACATATGTATAAAATACAAATTTTAATGTTCTTGCCGACAATACCGATTGATCTTGGCTTGTGTGTTATTATATCGGACAGTCAAATATCAGTCGGTATTCGTTGCGAGATAAGGGAAGCGTGGCTCGAGCGAACTGCAAGACCCGGAACGACCCGACGAAGATGAAGCCCAGTATCGCGGTTCTACGAATGCTGTTAGGTCCGGTTAGACAGCTAGATAGTGCAAGTAGGGGTTGGTACGAGCAGGTTAAAAGGCGAACGTGATGCAAATGGGTAAGTCCCGGAACGATGCTTATATAAAGAGCGCTGTACGTAGGACTGTGGTGGCATTCGGTACTCGAGAGTTCCCTCAGGCATTTTACCGGTACATAAGAACGATCCTAAATGACAGTTTTTACTCAAGTATACATTTCGCCCTATAAATTTTGACGTGTATTGTGCCTTTCAGGAATGTAAGTAATCTTCATTGTTTTTTTAATTAATTAAGTAAATAACCCGTGGTGAGGATATCCCTTGATTAAATAAAGAAAACGTGATAAGGATTGATATTTATTGCACAGTCGATATATTTATTACGTTTTGTAAATATAACGGTAGTAACTTGATACCGATGAATAGAAATTCAATTATTTTTAAAGCAACTCTTTCTAGGACGGGATTTTTTGCTATTTTCAGGATTTTTGGAATTTGGAAATTCGCCACTAGCTCTGGTCGTATTGTTTGTGGTTTATATAAAGGTTTTGTTGCCTTTTGATTCATCCTCATTTATTCAAGTTTGACGGTATTTTTTTTTTTCATCTTTTATTATGTGGGAATAATTTTACTGAATTTTATGATCTCCTAAGGCATTGATAGCTGTTTGTGATTTTATATAGGTGATTTGTAAGCTTTGTAGCGATGAACGATTTTTTGTAACGTATTCAACTTAGGCACTTGTTCAACTATAGTAACGGATTGAAACCAAGTGACTTAAATGTGACAATTGAACAATACACTCGCAAGTGAATAAAAGTCCTTAGGATGAGAAACGAGTTATCGACCTGTCTACATTTCTATAACAAAAGTTACTTATCCGTCTCTTTTAACTAAGCCCAACGATTTTCAGCAAACAAGTGATTTTTACGAAGGGAATTGTATCCTTGCTACAGATTAGATTACAGCGAGGTCGAAGTGCTTTGTAGATGCACTAGCTATAAGCCACGCGCTATATATGTCAATTATCGCAATGTGTAGATAAAAAATATGAGACATTAAGATAAAATATAATAATGTCGAACTGATTGGGAAATTGATTTAAAAAAAAAATACAAATTCAAATTTGTAAATATTTTTAATAAAAATGATAAATTTTCCTCGAGATTTCTTTAAGAGGCCAATGAAAAGAAACAATTCTTGGTCTAATTACATTTTAGAGAAATTACGTGTTTACGTGACGTCACACTTATCATTATTTCATATTAGTTATCTAATGGTTGTTTCGTGTATCTTAAAACGACCAAATATTCTCATTAGTTGAAGCAGAGTGAGTTAACTGCCTTTAAAATACAATTTGGTGATTAGAATTTCCACTGCTACAAATTTTTCCGCGTTCCAGATAAGCCATATTGAAACTCGCATTTCCATTAAGCCGAAATTTGATATTACGCCCATTTAAAATCCATGGACTGTTGTGTCTAATATTAATTCTTGGTCGAAGGTTGTAATGTTTTTGTTCTTTCATACAACAATATCTCACTATTACGACATCTTTATGTAATGTAACTCTTCTGTATTACTGTAAGTATCGTCATTGTCGTAAAGAGAACAATACCTACTTCAATTTCCAGACAAACTAGTTTCTCTCATAGAACGTGTTTTAAGCTTTGCAAAGCAGTTTGAACGTACGTGAGAAAAAAAAATATTATTGTCTGTCAACCTGTGGACAAATCTTGTTAACGAGTATCTATTGCGTCATTGACAACTCTATTATAAGTATACTGATTATAGATATATCCATTCTGGACGTACGCACAGAATACCCAATCTTTTTATACTCATTTTTGTCCAAAAAAATTGTACGTTATAAAAAGTAATCTTTAATCCAATTAACGAACATCGCGTAATCAGTCCATTCAGTTTACGCAAAAACATTAATCGTATCAAAATACGTACTGACGTTAAAAGAGCCTGTATCATATTATAGATATATGTAAATTTGCGTAAGACTGACAAAATTACCCAATAATCATTAGCAGGAGAAATATCTCAACATATTATGTAATTTTTATATAGATAATACACCCACGAACACAGAAAAATGAATGTACCCTCATGACACTGATAGTAAAGACAGTGAAAGAACATTGTAACTTCTGGAAGCAGTACGATTATTTTCGTGGTTCTTCTTATGTTAGAAGTTCACAGTCGATACTACAGATGGAGCCACGTTACGGCTCGAAAAGAGAATGGAATTATTTTTACGAAGTACGACTTCTCCTATGTACGCTTATCCAAGAAAAGAATCCGTTTTAGCATACTGGACTTTGACGTAATGAACAAACCTCTGTTTATAACAAATTTCTAAAAATATTCGCCCACTTAATGTAATACCAATTCCAGATATTATTAAACCGTACGATATGGATTCGGGGCTTTTTTTTTTAAGTTCTGAATGAATATGTATACAGAAACGAATGTATAAGTGAACTCAGCAGGTATAATAATAATAATAATCAAAGAATTCTTTAAATCTTCGCTTACTTACGTGTTGAAAAATCCGTTAGATTTTCTTGAAAACAAATCGATATATCATCCAGAAATAAAACTCACGTGTAAACATCAGACGGGTTTATATTTACATATGTATATATTTTTAGCCACGCAATGCATAAGCGAACAATAATACATATGTATCTATGGTTATTAACGTAGGTCAAATCATGAAAACAATTCAAATCCGAGTTTCATTCTCGTTTTGAAAAAATAAATTGATGCATTAACTTAAAAAGGTCAATCATTCTGTAGTAACGTCATTCCAAATACCATGACCGTTAAATGACATTCTGGATAAGATGATCACTAATTATTATACTCTGCATCCAAAACACGTGCTGGATGCGTGAAAATCATATACACATGTAGAAATCACACGTCATCATTAACTGCTTTTTATATCGGTTCAGCATAAAAACAAATTCCCAAACATTAAAAAGCAGAATATGGGATGATCGCTATTGCATGCAGTCTTTTTATGAAAATCCGAATAACATATTACAATATAATCTATGGCTGTTATTTGAACGAATTAAAAATCGCAGTAACAAAATTAATAAAGTGCAGATGAATCAGCGTGACTGTTCCCGGAATGCTTTGCAAGTTGATTAGGCGACATGAGAGACACGTAGACTCGTGGCATTCGATTACAAGGTTTATGAATAATTATTGAAAGTGCAGACTGTCGACAAGAAATTCTTGAGCTATTTATACCAGGTTATTCAGTTGAAAAACAGCAGCTGAACATTTTACCATAAGGATCAAATTGATGCGCTAGCTTCAGTTGGTATGTTTGGGCTGAATGAGCTGGTATAATTTATTCGTAGAATTAATTATACTTGAGTAAAATAGAAACGAAGTGCTTGCGGTAGTATGATTTTCTCAGACAAACGTTCATGTTAGAAAAACTAAACAGACTTAATAACAATATATAAAAATATTTAAGTCGACCACTTTACCCTTTCGTAGTTGAGTGAAAATATTGTGCGAGTGTAGACACACTGATTAAATAATGTGGAGAAAAAATTGCACAAGAAATATCTTCCTGTGCTAAAAATGTACGAGCGTGTGAATAGATGGACCTACGTATGAGGGAACATACGAATAGAAGTGGGAGGCTATCACGCTTCTATCACGTGCTCGCTTAACAGGCTCGCACGACTATTCGGTCTGTGTGTAATACGAATGCAGCCGTACCCTTAGTAACACGTATGGAAATGTATGTGTATGCTACGTGCGCCATCTGTATTGGTTACCATAAATTTTCGTTATTCATTTGTTGTTTATGTATACGGTTACACATGCTCAGTAGATTCAACTGTATTTAGTTTAATACGCACGAAGCGAATTCGTCCACTCCTTGCATTTGGACTCTGTGGAGCATAACGCGGAATGGCATGAGGCCTTAAGGAGAATCCACACCGGATCTATTCAATAGAATATTTGCGCATAAGTCTATTAGAAAGACAGCGACGAGCACATTAGGAAGTCATTGAATTTCATTATAGAATATAAATTGTAGTTAAATACTTGTCATACCTTATGTTTAAAACCTCGCATTCTATCTCGTAGGCAACGAAGGTGAACGTTCTCCAATGCTCTTAAAGATCCTTGCTGAGATTGAATCGCTGGTAGCTTTAGAGACTCTAAAGGAAAATAGCACTAAATACCTGTACATTCTTAATCTTTAATCTTCTTATTTTAAATCTTCTTACATTATTGTATCCTCTCGCAATTTATCCTTATATTCGTTTTCTGTTGTATTGGATATCTGTGTTAATTCGTTTATGATTGATTTATAATCATTGACAGTTTTCCATATTGATCTTTGAGTGTGAGTAATTTTCATGTACTGAATAGCAAGAATGGTATTCATAAAAGTTTTATAAATAGGTAAGGTCTCAATCATGAATATTTAGATAAAATTCTTCTAGAACTTAATATGTAATAGCATTGACAAAAAATTCTGATGTCAGTCATACGGTTTACCCATAACAGTGCGAAACGTTGTGAATACGTCGACGCATGGGCGTAGCGATGCTGCTTTTAGTTTCGATAGAGACGCGCATGCGCGGAGAGAGAAACTTCTGGAAGGAAGAAACGATCTCACTTCGGTTTGGCAGATACCTTGAGCTAGGTGCCAAGGCTTTAATATCGTTTAAATATTGCTAGACATCATCTTCTGGTCTTCCGTGATCAGTGATTCTTTTTCTTGTCAAAACAGCTTACGTGCTCGTGTCGTGTGTAGAAAGTCGTCAGCTGTTTCATATCAAACGGACGCTCGTGTACTCACGGTTAGAAATCATTTACGAGCTTCTTGATTTGAATATCAATAAAATAATGGCTGTCGATGTGTACGCCTTCCTTCACGATAATCTGCGCATTCAATGCTTCAAGAAATCATATCTGGGTAAGTAAGAGACTAGACCCTGACCAGTAGCGTAGCATGAAAATAAATATGGAATCCAGAGTTGCTTTGCTGAGAATCGCACTGGACAACGTCGCTGTGCACATTTCAATTAGCGTGATTACGTTAGTATTCATTATATGTATATTTATATACGTTAATTATTGCTTTTGTAAATGCTCAAACAATTTTCAATATTTAGGCTGCATGATATTACCTACAATAAATAGAAAATCTATCCTGATCACGATAAAAGGATTGTGCAGTAGTAGTTATCCTGTATTGTAAATTGCTCGTTTTATTTATTAGAACTACGAAGTTACGATTTCATTACTCGTATTCGTTTCCAGAAACGTATAATAACCTACGTTGTAGGTTTTGACAAATCGATAACCCCGCCTCAAAGCTAACCGGGAAGAGCTGACCCTAAAGAGGCGTATTGACAAAGTTATACATGATTGTAGATGGCGCAACGGTCGCAGTGTAGCTGCCTTCCAATTCTTTTCCTGGAAGGGTTTCTGTCCAATTCCTTATTGAACTTTAACCTGATTACTATTCTCCATTAGATTTGGTGCAAAACCCTTCAAATAAGAAACAAACGAACATAAATATAACGAAACGTTTACCTTCGTATCCATAATCAAGCTAAAACTAGTAACAGATCGTTACATATTATTTTAGCAGCCTCACGTATCCATGCTGATTATCAATCTACCCGACAATAACAATACATTCCTAAAAATATAAGGTAATATTGACATCCGACTCAATAATAGCACATTCATTATATAATTTTGGTATAAGATGTCGGTGTACGTGGGCGTGAACAGCTATCACGGTATCCCCACTTCCTTCGTTATCCCTACTTTATTTATGCATATACTTATCACCACAATACATCATCTCATATCTCATAAAAATCAAGTAATAAACATGTCACACGAAAAATGTACGAGTTTATGCTTTGATATTTCTTATCTTGCCAACTTTTTATTAAACCATCGCTGTTTTCATTAAAGTCGAGTTCAGAGGTGAAATACGCGTGTTGTATATTTATATATTACCAAGCTATAAGTATTCATTCAATGTATTTCAATCCTCAGCTGATTAAATCACATACGACAAATTTTCAACGTACAACATTTAAACGCGATTAGACAGTCACATTTGTTAATTCATTTTATACCTTGCGCGTCATGGATCAATCCTACTTAATCCTGTATGACGACAACATGACCAGCCCCGTCGACAATAAACAAGTTAATGCCTGATTAGCTGAGTATTATTATAATAATAATGAGATGCATTGAAATAAAAAATTCAAATCTCTTGTCTCACGTTTGCTTTGCAATTTCTAATTATACTTTACTTCTTTTTACTTCGAGTCTTCTCAACAAACGCTCGTTGAAAATCAGTTTTCGTTGTGCCTCATAACCTATAAATCGCGTAACGATCATCGGGACTCTTCTTGCGTAGCTATTTGTGTCAAGGTTGTGTCACTTTTAAATAAATCCGCGCCTTTACGGTACTACGTGACAACGTCAATAACATTTATCTCAATGTCGAGAGAAGATTGTTTCTCGCATTGCCGACTGTCAATGTGCACGTGATATGGTTATTGCTATCGTTACGCAGAAAGAAAACTTTTTTTTCTAACGAACTAAATTATTATCTAGATACATATTTATATTTATTTATAGACACCATTGGTTGTTTATGAAATACTATCGAAGATCGTGAAGAAGGAGACACTCCTATTATATTGGTTAATTGTACCAATTGACACATTTGATACTGGAGCCAGCAACCTCGTACTAAATTTGTTGTTTATCCCGGGTTTAGGGCGATGGGTTATATTTAGGGGGCGCTCCTTGTTAGGAGATAAATGAATTCTACCCCGTTAACGATGTCTCAACGTATCAATGGTTAGCCATGTGTAATGGTGGGCGTTACGTTGCTTTGCGTGGGGAGTAGCAGCTTCCACGTGGCATGGTTTTTTATGCGGTTAGATTTCTTATTTCCGTTTAGTCTACGTCCGCTTGTCTTGATTGCATGTGAAATCTTTTTCACGGTGAAAGAGTTTACTGATTCTTTTGGTGTCTGCTTATGCATCGCGTACGTAGCACAAATGAGAATATTGTTCAATATTTAATTTTAATAACTTGATAAGGTACAATTTAATTGTCGCACGTCGAAATATCACGCGTGTAAGTATTTTATGGAATTCCTTATCAGTTTGATGTTATCCTGAAATTAATTTGGCTTGATGTATATGATAATGATGGCATGTAGATTATCCAATGCTTGATTATCATTTGAGACTGGTTAAGAAAGTGTTCATTTCAGATTATGATAACGTGAGCGTGATGTATTGATATTCTTTTTTAATTTGACGAATTGTTCGTACATACAAGTGCGATTGGGAATTTCGCAATCGGTTTAACCGTTGATATAATTTGATAAGATATTTCAAAAAATGTTTTATATATTGTTTATACAGTGACGCACGTCAGATTAATTACAGAAAAAAAATTTATCACGGAGGATTGGCACTTGTTTTCTAATTACAGGGCGCTACGTAAGCTGTAATTATCGGTTTTTATATTTATTATACGTAGTAGGCGTGCAAAATTGTTTTTGGATTTTTGGTAATACGTTGTTTAGTCTTATTCAATGTGGAATCGTTTGTGTGTTTCGCGAGGCATTGTAATGGGGTCTTTCTAATTTAACTCGACTCATCGAAAAAGAAATGATACAGAAAAAGACACGTTTCTCAAAATTAGGCACATTGAAGTTATGTTAAATACGTTATGTTATGCTTTGTTAAATGTCAAGATATGTTAAATTGACTACGACTAAACAGGCTTGCGGAAATGAACATTCTTATTACACATCATCTGACTATTTTCGACTGGCTGACCTTGCTTCTCAGTTAGCGATTGACCCGCGAGCGATTCTAAAGTGCCTGCACGTAGTAAATACCAATTTAAGCATGAGCACCCACAAAGTCAATGCAAGGAAACTAAAGTCAGTCAGTCGTGCATTCGTGAATTCGCCGCGGGGAAAGTTCACTTGGAGTTTTGTTAGATTTCTTAAATCCTGAAAAACTTTCCACGAAGGCCATTACGAAAATTTTCTATGGACCTGCTTCGAGCTTACCTGCTGTTTGTTCAAGTTTAGCGTACCCCGTCATAAATTAATCTTGTAAAATTTCAAAGGTTTAACAATACAGCCCCAATCCCGGTATAATTCCACAAGTGCGTAAGCCAGGCCATAAAGAAGCCTGAGACCCAAGATGATACATAGTAACGTCTGTGAACTATAACCTACACGTAGGTTTTCAATTGTAGTATCCGTATACCGTTTAAAAGCGAAGAATCTTTTTCCCAACAGTCATTCATACTTTGAAACGAGCTGTATCAAAATAAAGATCTTCGGACGGACGTGCCCGGTTCACGTAACCAACATAAGGAACCGGTGGAACGAGCGAACACGTGCTCAGTGAGTGATAGAATTTTTCGAGGCGATTATAGGCCTGGAGAAAAGGTGGATGGCGAAGGCGCCTAAGGTGGGGAGTGAGCAGCGACGCCACCGATCCGACGGCAAAGGAAAAAAATAGAGGAGTAGCTGCCTCTCGGCTGAGCCAGTACGCAGTCGTCTTTCCCTTGCGCTCGCACCTGGACGTTGGCGTCCTCCTCTGACACTCCCCTTTTTGCGTGTTTACACAAGCAACGAACGTGCGCCAGACTAGGCGTTGTGATCGTCGAGTAGCGTCTAGGCGAAGGAACGTGCAATTTCAGTTCCAGTGACGACGCTCGCTGACATCGTCACGCGTATCGATTGTTATTTCTACGTTTCTTGAATGCTTATTAACAGAAGTCTCATTTTCATTCGCCGGTATTCGCACGTGACTTGTTTTAGTGTCATAGAAATTTGTGCAAGCTCAGAACAGTATTCGCGTACCGGTACGCCTACCGATTTTCTATTTTTATACTCTGAGGGTATATCGAAATCTGCTTTACCCCATTCGAGTCTCTTGGTGAGACATGATATTAGTGACCCCTGATAACAACAATCGTTGGGTCTACACCATGCATGGTTTGGAGAAGCCAATGGATCACATCTCTGGTAATTGTCTTCTCGTTTCTTCTCAATTATTTATTTCTGAACTCTTATTATCTTATCGTACGTTATTGTGAAACGTTGGATATACGCACTTCGTTGTTGTTGTGTTCTTTGGCTTACGTCGAAGAATCCTTACAGAGGCGCTTAGGCCTTTGAAAGTTTGCTTCTTGTCAGTGGTGCATCACTTTTAAGTTTGTTAAACTTTCTCTTAACGAGTTTGTGTTGACAACACTGATCTACACCGTCATGACTTTATTCACATGAGTACAGAGCGTGAGACGATGCTGAGACGTGTGTGCGACTACGAAATACGGTAAAACATAATTTTTGTTCAGTGGTATGTCGTTTCACTCGTTGAAGAATAATTGGCACATGACGATATTCACAAGGATAACCGGTTATGCGAAGAACTTTATTCGTCACGAGTGCATTATTTTCGTATGATCATAATTGAACGATATTTATTCGATTTTCATCGATATTGATTTAGATAATGCATTTAGGCATTTCGTAAGGACAGTGGAAATTTACAAATTTTCATCGACGAGGCACACCCACATTATAATGCTCGATAACACATTGCAGATATGTTATCTGTATTATATATTATGACTACGTTCTAATGTTATTTATTTATACTCTTGCTAAATGTTTACAATCTAGATGCATTCCACTTCACGGAACAGTATCAAATAGTCGACCCAATATTATGAGGAATCTCAACGTTGACGCGTCGTCGACGCATTGCAATTTTTAAAAATAAATTTAATGTTGTCCACTCTTGGTTAACCTTCGCATGTATGCCCGGATTATGCGTTATCGGATCGCAGCTGTGCCAAAACCAAGCGATAACAAATTTTCCTTTTTTTTCCTGCATATACTCAATGGCGTACGTTGTCATATTTTAAACGTATCTTATCGCGATTATGATTTTTCTGCGTATTCTCGGATTTCGTGGTTTCAGGACACTTTTTTTAAAATTCCCTTTCTCTCTTCTCTGACCGCCTTTTCGCATCAATACCGTTGTCCATAGAACGGTCAAGGATCGAGAACGTATTGCCACGGTAGCCGGGATATCATGGTATTTTTCCATTAGCGTACCCGACTGTTAGCTTCGAAGGATACGTGAAGCAAAAAACATTTTTTTTTTAAATTTATATAATAAGGTGATAATGATTTTTTATTTTTTCTACATACCATGTACGACCAAAATCGTAGGGTAAAAAAAAGTTTTCGTGCTTCAATGATGATAATTGATTGGTAAATATTTTGCAACGAAGTTGTACGTTAATTGGGGAGTATAATTTGACAGTTTCTTTTTCTCCCGCGAGCTATGCACTTACAGTCGAAGGACACGAAGGAGCTAATTTTTATAAAATTTCAATGCCTTGACGAATTGACTGAATTACGGAATCGATGACTTATAATTGAAGAAGCTTCTGGGTGTCTATATCAAATTGCGAAGGAATGGAGGTGGTGGTTACTCACTGACGATCAATACCGGCGTCCGCCATTGTATGCATTAGACAATTACGTCTCCGTATGGCGTACTAATTTTACAACATTACTTGCAGGTCAGATATACATAGCAGCCTAACTATAATAACGTTTACGTGGCGCGTCGATTGGACTTTTCTCATCTCAAGTGCAAATTGCGTCCACGACTTTATTAATAGAATGACGACGCACCGCTGTTACCCCCTTTAGTGGGTCGAATACGTCATCTTTTGCTTACATGTAATTTTTCACACTGGAATTCGTTATCGCACGGTCTCATCCTTGCGTTTAAGACACGACGACTGCATTAATTATTATAAATTTTTGTTTATTTATAAAAAGAAAAATTTTTTTAATCGAACCTTTTCATAACGGCAAATTTTTGAAAATTTTCACAAAATTTGCTCCCGCCAGACCTCAAAACTCGTACACGCAAGCAAACATCATTCGTTTGTTGCTCACGCTATAATAAATATTTGCATGGTTATTATTATAATAGTAAACAAATTTAAAAATAAAATGCATACAAAAAACTTGTAAAAAAACAATTCACGAGCAGATTTTTCAACACCGATACTTCCGGCTCGCTTTTTTCACTCTCGAATGTTTTTCCAAGTGACGTTTTCATGCGTTGTTACGATCTACTAATGTGAAAAATTTTGTGGAATTTCTCAAAAGGCAATTAAAGTTCTGACGAGTAAAATGTCATTAACTGACGTCACGTTAAATCGACTCGTATACAAACTGATAGCCGTTCTCGAATTTCGAGGTATAAAAAGACTGAGCAGTGTAGAATCGGGTAGTTCAGTTCATTGAAAGTGTCACAGACGTAGGAACTATCGAGCGTCATTGAATTGAACTTCAGTGGTGTCACAGTAGATGGCGGTAAATGACGACTGGTAGTGATAAGTCAAGTTGCTGAGAAAGATGCGTGCGAAAATATTTTATCGGTCGCCCCCGTGTTGCTGCGCTATCCACTTCGTGGCCTGTATATGTATAATAATATGAATCATGGGAACGTGGGCAAATATTTGCATCCGATGCGTCCTCTCTTTATATTCAAGACTGGTATATAATGGAGAGGAGGGAGAAGCTGATAATATGTGTTTGTCCAGCAAAGATTCGTTTCTAACTCTGTATATCATTTCATTTGCACAGCTGGAGGTGTGATGGCGGGTTCGGTGGCAACTCTTGCGGTCCTCTGGATCTCGCTGCAGACAATGGGATTCCTGGGGCAGACTGGCTCGATCACTGCTTCCAAAATACCCATCTCGATTCAGACTTACCTGGCAACGTATACAGGTGAGGATCGAGTTTCGATTTCGTTAGAGAATAAATATTCGTGAGAGTTCTTTCGAGCGTTAGAGAAACAATTATTTACATCTCTGATGTATTGTAAGAAACGTTAGTCTTTGATAAAATGATTTATTCTCTATGATAACCCGATACGTCTTTTAAAGATATCTTTATGAATTTCTGAAAGGCCTTTTCGCAGGGCTACCTTCTACGGACTATCGGCACGAGCTCGTCATTGACACCGCAGGCTTTAACAAGAGAAGATTACCTCATATCCATGAGAAGGCTCTGAACGCTTCGGTTAACTTTGCTCAGACACTTGTCAACCGGATGTCCAGACTGGAGGCAAATATTGCTAACGCGGGAATTGGATTTAGCGAAAAAAGTCCCAGTTACGGGCAGTATGTTCATTCGTATCCGTCAGATGACGCCTTGGAATATGGAACTGATGCTGTAATCGCTATGACGGCTTCGAGCTATTTGGCGCAGCATCACTGTCAAAGGTACCTTGTTTTTTTTTCATAATCAAGAAAAGTACGCTGGTGTTAACGGTGCTTCTTTCATTGCAGATTTGGCATTAGCAATGACGAGTGTGCGCGACTTGTGTCGACCCTCAAACTTCATGGAACTCCTTTGGGCCCTTCCTGTTTGGCTGATCAATTCGCGGACTGTAATGCCGATGCCAAGTACAGGAGCATCGATGGAAGCTGTAATAATTTAGAGAATCCAAGACTGGGCAGCGCTCTGACCGCGTACACCAGAGTTCTCTTTCCCCAATATTCCGATGGTGAGCATCTCTTCGGATGATGAGGACTTGTTGATTGATGTAACGATTCATTTGCATGGGCTCATCGATCTCATTTTTCTTACGAACAAGATAACGGGAACACGTAACAGTAGATCATCCGCGTTCCTATCGGACTTTTGCCTACTTCTACGCGGTCTCGTTCGCTTAGTTTCGGTGTCTTTTCAAGGTCACAGAGAGATCTCGGCTCAGTATTTTGTTCCTGCGGTGCGTTAATTGTGCCATAATAATCGTTATAATTATTTACAGCCCTACGAACGTTTAGCGCATCCCATTCCTTCTGACAAATTTCGCTGTTGTCCGAAAACTTTAGCTTTCTCGATTGTGCGTTCTGTACTCGCTATTGATTCTCTGGAGAGGACTCATGGCTGGGATTAGGTATTAGGGGTTGCTTTAAAAATTCTTTTGAAATACAGGCCAATGAAGTTATTTTCAGAATTCATAATATTTGTCCAAAGTGTCTACAGTACTGTTGATCGGTTTTATGAGTGTGGTGCTTCTTTTAGAAATAGCATTGGTGGTACTTGGAATTTTTGTTGGGGATAAAACTTGTTCGATCGCAATTTTAATTTGCGACTGTATGTGGTTTTTTTGTGTGTGTGAATAATTGTAAAAGTTATTAAGGGGGGGCTAGGTGCGAACCATATTATTGTAAAGTTGCCACTCGGTGAATCCATTAAGATCATAAAGAGTTTTGTATAGATAAGATTGCAAGGTCAACCGACTCAAGATGATAATTCTATTGGTTATATTTAGTCGAGACTTAATAAAAAGATTTAGGTCACATCAAAAGTTACAAAGAGGTACTTTGGTAGCTGTACGTTTTCTGGTTAGATAGTCGTTTCTCCATCGGATTGTGCTTTTACGAAGATGAGTATCTATTGGTACAAGAACATTTTGAGAAATATAGTCAAAATTTGGGAACTTTTTTTTTCCTCAAAAAAAAAAAAAGTTACCCCAATCACTATCCACTAGTTTTTCATAAATGCTGTGTACGAATGTACGTTATCGTTACATGAAAGCTCGACCAGATCTTAATTGTGATAAAACAAAAGTTCATAGGATCTTGAATTTCCATCGCAACACACAATTTGTCCTATCCCTACATTCCAATCATTTTATTTCTCGGTGAAACTACGAATTCACGTAGTAACCGTGATTCGTCTTTACTCAAAGTTCACTTACCAACTTATGTACGTCTCTGACATACATGTACAGATTTGGTCCACAATTATTCTTCAGTACTTATTAATTCTTTCCATCCACTTTCTCATGTACTTTTGTACACAGAAAAGCCAGGTGGGCTCAGTATTTCTATCGTCTTCGTTCTATAATTTCCATACCATTTCCTTGTCCTTGGACTTTTATATTCACATTCTGCATCCTTTTCTCATTGCATCGTGCAATTACGTGTCCTTCATGACCTCCACGAACCTCTTGGTGCAGTACGCATCCCTGGGCGCTGGTGGATAACGTTCAACGATTGGCTTAACAAATTATATTCTGTGATTTGCATTACAGTTGTTGTGCGATAAGGCACATAGAGCATAAAATGCCCGAGTGTAGCAGTGAATAATACTGCCTACAATAGAGTGCCCCGGTCGGGAGATTCTATCCAGCATTAGAAGTGTATGTAACCTAATTCGGATATACCTAATATTGTATCATATAATTACGTAACTCTAGTCCAGACTTTTCGTTGATGCGGCATACGGTTCACGGTAGGCTTCGGGCATGAGAATTCAATTGAGAGTCCATAACGGTTTTTACCTGAATATCCATAATTCCGTGACACTAATAATATTATACCTTTAAAACGTCGTCGTAATTTATCATGCGATCAGCAGCACGAAGATTCACCGTTTCATTAGTTTCTAATTAACTCCTTAACAACAGTGAAGATCCGGCAAGTCGTTTACTTTTTTTTTCTTTTTTTTTTTTTTTCTTTCAAATCAAAGAATTTGCATTCATGTTGAAAGCAATGCTTATTCGATATACCGTTACTCGCTCTCGTTTGGATTCACTTTGCTTGGAGACCTTCATCAGCCAGTTAGATAAGTTTTTTGGGGCCTCCTCCACAAGCGTTCTTGATCGATAACAATAGGTACGGATCGCACGACAATTAATCCTGAGCTACCGATACGGATCGTCGATTTATTACCAGTGCGCGATCTAAAAGCGAAGTGTGGATCCCATTGAATAGCTAACGAGCTAGGCCTATTAAGGAAATTCGAGCTTACGTGAGAGTCAAATATCAAGAACGCTTTTTCGGGACGCCCTTATAGTAGATCCTTTGAAATACTTTGCAGCTCCAGAATAGCTCGTCTTGCGTAAGAAATAATTGAGGATTATTCACGATGTCGAAAAGTATATATATACGAGGATTACGGAAAAATATATATTTTACGTAGTCCGCTACATGCGCGTGTTGCACTTCTCTTGGGCTGCAAGGAATACCTTATGCGCAAATCGGAGTAACCCGAATGATTTTACTTATTCGATAAATTTTTGTGTATTTTTGTGTATTAGAATTTTGAAATTGTATATTTAACGTTTGGTATAACATAATTTTCATAAAGATGTTTTAAGGATTATTAATACGGGGTGTAAACAAATTTTATATTTTTTTCTCTAATTAGAGTTCTACGAACACGTAGATATAGGGTAATGAAGATTGCTATTTAATTATATCTTCACTGATATTCCAAGAACCATGCTGTTCTTCCGCGTCATTTCGAACTTTACTCCGATTTGATTTTTCGCGAAATCCAAAACGACAAGCATCTAAAGTTTCTCTTGGGTTCAGGCATTAAAGAGCTGAGGCGTGCAGAGCGAAAGAGAAAATTACTACCAAGTGGCAGAGCTGTCAGTCTTAGCCTCTCCGTCGCTCACGACGTAATCGACATTTCCAAGACACTGGCCGTCATGCAGTGGAGTGAATTTATTGCTCACGACCTGGCACATACACCAATGCGTAAGATGCGTAAGTAGTACCTAATTAATAATCCTATTTGATGTCATTTCAAAGAATCAGCAATATCTTGAGCTTTTTAAAATTTCTTTTAGTTTCAAACAGAGAACCTATCTCTTGTTGTCATGAGAACGGTGGTATGTTATCTCCAAGACACATCCATCCTGATTGTGCACCCATTTCAATTGCTGAAGATGATCCCGTTTATGGAAAGCATTCCGTGCGATGCATGAACTATGTTAGATCAATGCCTATCATCAGGCCAGATTGTACCTTCGGTCCGGCTGAGCAAGTAAGTTGTCGATTAATGAAATATTTTATTCTATTGATCTATGCTGAATATTCTAATATATCGTTTTGAATGGTTCTTTTTAGATAAATCAAGTCTCTCACTTCCTGGACGGTTCCACCGTCTATGGCTCTACGTTGAAGAAGTCTCGCGAATTGCGCAGCTTCCAAGGCGGACGTCTGCGTGTCGATATTCGTAACGGAAATACATATTTACCTACTGCAGATTCCGAACCGAGCTCCCTTTGCCATTCCAAGGAAGGATGTTATATGGCTGGTGTGTTTGACTTTGCATTCTCTTATAATTTTGTTGGTCCTGGAGCTCGAATGGGGCATAAGTGGGATCGCTGAGAAAGAAGTATTATTGTTTTGTAACACACCTGATACTTTTATTAGGGGATGCTCGTGTTAACGCTCAACCACAGCTGGCTGTGATGCACACAATTTGGCACCGCGAGCATAATCGTGTTGCTAGAAAATTGGCACAAATAAATCCACTATGGAACGATGAGATTCTGTATCAGGAAGCTAGACGCATTGTGGTTGCTGAGATTCAGCACATCACGTATAGGGAATGGTTGCCGGTACTGCTTGGCAGAAGCTACGCTCGTAATGCAGGGCTTAGTACGGGTAAAAGTTACAGTCGCAATTACAATTCCTATGATGATCCTGCAGTGAGCAATGAAGTTGCGACTGCAGCGTTGCGATTCTTCAATTCCTTGAAGCAAGGCAAACTCAGGTGTGTAAAGTATCGAAGATATTATTTTTATTCAACGTATATAATGTGCATTAGTCAAAGTATTTAATGATTCTCGTATCGTTGCAGTATGCCTGATGAAACTCGTCAATTCAATAACTCTCTTCAATTATCTGATTACTTCTATAATCCACGTATTATCGAATCTGACGATGTGTTCGATGGTCTTCTTCGTGGTCTTGCCACTCAAACTTGTCAAAAGATGGATACGAATCTCATATCTGATGTAAGTATATTTAGTTCTTTTTTTCTTGGCGTAAATTATATTCATAACGCTGATTTATTACAATACTAGGTTGCTTACAAATATTTTTTATTATAGATAACTTATAAATTATATAAGACTGATGGGGAATGGGGTCTGGATACTATTAGTTTGGATATTCAACGTGGTCGTGATCATGGTCTGCCTGGTTACAATCATTACCGTAAATATTGTGGTCTTCCAGAGGCTAAAACTTTTGATGATTTCCTGGATTACATTCCACTAGAGGTACGTAGAGGAGTTGCAGGAAAATTCGTAATTCAATGTAGAATCTTAGGATTTACTTGAACTTTGAACTTATGTTCTCTTTTTATCAGATGGTAAGGAAACTCCGTACGCTATACAATCATCCCAACGACATTGATCTTGTTATTGGCGGAATGGCTGAAAGATCAGAGGATGATGGTATTTTGGGACCAACTCTACAATGTCTCCTGACCGAACAGTTCGTTCGAACTCGTCGCAGCGATAGATTCTTCTATGACTCCGTAACTCAGCCGCACCCATTCACACCAGGTAATTACGCATCGGTGCAAGCTCAGCAGGAAAAAAAAAACATTAAATATCAATCTAGAAATATTTTTCTAATCTTTTCTTTTCTTGCAGAACAATTGGCAGAGTTACGCAACGTCACTCTGGCGAGGTTATTCTGTGATAACGGTGATAATATTGCCCGAATGCAACCAAACGCTTTCATGAAGCCCCAGCTCGGGTAAGTAAAGCGATACTGTCGTTAACATTATCATTCGCATTACTGAATCTTTGTAACTGATTGTTTATTCTTTATGAATTACAGAAACGAGTTGACGTCATGTCATAATGTTGAAGCAATACCGAGTGTAGATCTATTTGCATGGGCTGAGAAGGCCAAGGCGTATCGTTGAATGTCACGTTAATTGACTGGTCACATTACCGAAACGAAAAGCCCGGAGCTTGCAGTTCGGCTTCGAGATAGAAGAAATCGAAGTGGAAAAAGTGGAACGGTTACCCGGGTAGAGGTACAAGTAATGCCGGATGGATTATTGAATTAAGGGATAGAAGGCAACGCTAATGCGTTGTGAGTCACAGTAACCGGTGTAACCGCGAAGTTAAGATGGGCGTGAGATGAAAATGTTTGTTTACCTATATTTATATAGGCTCATGTGGTTGTTTAGCGTGCACGCAATTGATGCGCTCAGTGATGAATTGAATTAACGGTGACGGCAGGTGACTAGTCGATTATCAACACGATGACGATGTTCCGCGTTTCGGCCTGCAAAGGTAATTTTACAGTAAGGAGATTCGTCTATTGTCTTTAGAAGTTACTTCAGGATGCCCTTAAGGTTTTAATCCAAACTCTCGTAGGCGAATCTAACAACGTATCTTGTAAGTGTGTGCATCTGAGAGTATGAAATACGGACATAAGATATAACATTCCAAGTTGTCGATAGAGATACCCAAGAAGATAATTCTAACTGCAAACAAAGTTCGTTTCGAGCTACACCTTAACTTGGAACCATTCGATCTGAATCATCGAGGAGACCAGATGTGAATAAGTATTAAATTATACTTTTTTTTGTCGTCTAAGATATCTCGCGTGACGTTATTATTTAAGACCGCTTAGATTTTACCGGGCGATGAGAAAACACTTGTGGCACATTTTGAAATTAATATCCAAGCAGCACGCATGGCGGCAATTCGTGTACGGCTTGCCATGCGATAAATAATACGTTACAATACCATGACGACTCACTATGCAATAACTGGTAATACATTGTTGTTATTATTATTATAGCTCGCGTGTTTTTAATCTTCAGTTTAATAAAATACAGTATAGTTCCTCGAGTTTGATGAAACGATAATTCGTCATCATATCGCAAATAATATTGTTGATATATTTTTTTTTTTTAATAAAACAACAGAAACATTCTCAGTGTAAAATGGATGTTAAATCATGCGAACAAATGTCGACTCGAATTAATTATATTTATTGAAGAGGAAAAAAACAAATTTGTTCCTCAATCTTTGTACGTCCGTGGCGGAGAATAAGTTGTAATTCTAAAAACATGTTTGCACGTTAAGCGTTTCATACCTGTCTACAGTGTCCAAAATATGTACATGCGTATGTACGTGGGAATGTGATTGTGACTGATTAACTATAGATAGATTACAAAGCATTTTGTACGTAATATTAGTACTTAAGTTGTATAACACGATCATCCTGTCTTGTTAGATCTGTTTAAACGACTTACGCATTTATCGATTAAAAATTATTTTACTCTGAATACTGAGTTCATTTTCTTTACATTACTTATTATGACAAATCTTGTAACACTATTTCGCATTAATTAATCCTAAGTAGTTGTACGAGGATGTTATTTAAAAAAATAAAGAATAGCACTCTCGTTGACGATTTAATAGAATTGACAAATAAATGGAAATACAAAAGGACTAAATTTTGTATGAAAAGTTGTCGCAGTATTTGCCTTCATTTTCAAAGAGGAAGGTTCTACCCCAGACACGCATAACTTAGTTATGACACAATGGTCCTTGACGGTCAGATTAAATATCGACTACTAGGATATTGGTGACTGACCTCAGTGGAACTTAAACTTGCTTTACTAAGCAAAATGGGCTAAGTCCGAGGTCTGTCAAGAATTTAGCTTTACGTTCGAGTTTAGCTCTAAGAAAACGAAAGGGATACCCAAGAATTTCTGGAACAAGATCGGTGCACTAAATACATAAAAAGAGAATGGAATTCGCCACAGTAACTGGAACATGTAAATCTTCAATAATTACAGGTTTCCGTTTACCACGTTATGCCTGTCACTTTTAATCTACAGGACATCTGTGCTGTAAAAGGAGTACTAGTTTACATAACGAGATGTTCATACGATGCACGACTTGCATTAGGTTGACATTCGTTACAAAGCAAAGGGACGTGCATAGGATTTTCAGCAAGTGTACATGTAGTTGGTTTTAGTTACCCGGTATATAATTTGGCACGAAACACTCTTGTTTACTTGCATCTCAGTACCGAATAGAGTCTAGGCGAAACTTCTAAGAAATATAAAAATCACAGTAGCTGTTATACATTCAGAAAGTGTTATTCATCGTTATTGGCATTCGCTCAGGTCATGAGACTAACTTGCTGTACATATCACTTTCGAATTGTTTTATTAAAAAGAATACTTTCTTTGTCTTGGAAAGTCATTGGCGTGGCGAAGATGTGCATTGGTTTTCATGAATTTGTTTAGTGCTTATCGTTCGAATACTCTTAGTATATGATCTTTGCGTGATACGTCAATACGTGTTAACGTAACAGGTTATGTATTGCTTACAGAAAATTTGACGCTATGAATCACTGAAAAGGATAGTATTAATAAGCGTGTAAGCATTGAATGAAACAAAAGCCTTGAAAAGTGCATTGACATTGGATGATTGACAATCTGTGTAATTTCGAGGTTAGGAAATTTTGCAAATCATCGTTACGCCTTTGATATCCGTATGATTATTGGGGATCGGATCACCCTGTTGCGTAAGCATAGGTATATATATAAAAATTTCATTAAAAGAAAATGGCAACAAAAGAAATATACAAAAAATCAATTTGGCGTCAGTCTAATTTACTGATAATGAAAATTACGTATTGATGCATCTTTGATTGAATTTGTATAATCTGAGTCTAAAAAAAGTCAAAATTCAAAATTGCTACACTCGATTTCAATCAGTGATATTATCGTAATCACGTGCAATTTGTGGTGTGTATGGCGGACGTAACACCTTTCTCTTTTTGATTGGTCCAATTTCAAGGAACAATTTATAACTCACGTTATACCATTTTCTAATGGAGGACGGTTACTTTTGGTACGATAGTTTCAAGGGCGTTATCAGTTTCGATCACGTGGAACCATTCTATTCGGTTCCATTGATAGTGAAAGTAATTAATGTACTTTTGTAAAATAAAATATACTATGACAATTTTTCGAAATTTAATCTTCGAAAAATATATAAATTTATATTTAAATAAAAATGATTACGTGCGCTCGCGATAAGGTTTACGTGGAATGGATTTCACTTAATTATTCCCTCATATTAGCTAAACGTTACGGTTCACGGATAGATGGACTTGTTCATTTTTATTATACGTGATTCACTCCAACTTGCGTATTTACGAAGGATAGTTATTATAATGAAATTCAACTGTTTATTTATTGAAAAAGTTCATTTATCTTTTTAACACTTTCAGGCCCTGCAAAGCCTATAATTTCTATGTCGTTGCCGTCTATACTAATTCATTATTAAATAATTATAAAGGATTGTACGAATTTTTAATAAACTTTTAATTTTTTTTTAAATCAAAAATATCCTTGTACACTCGTTACCAGCACGATAATATACAACTCGAATTTCATTCATAAATAATTTTATTCCTAGCCGTTACGAACATTTACAACCTACTATACAGTTCATGTAGATAATTCGATCTTGATAACAGACTATTAGGCTCATTGAATACATAGCGCAAACTCCAGTTGTCAGATCACGCAATGTCCAGTGAAATCATTTACGAACAATAAGAGTAAGACATTAATTCTGATTTAATAATTCATTATGTTAATCGTGCATTAAAAAAAAAAAAAAAAAAAAAAAAAAAAAAAAAAAAAAAAAAGAAAAAAAAAAAAAAAAAAAAAAAAAAAAAAAA
>NW_014333336.1:82927-138399 GCF_000341935.2 Cephus cinctus
TAAAAAAAAAAAAAAAAAAAAAAAAAATCAAGAGTACATTAAAAGAAGAAAGTACGGAAATTCAATAGTTCAAAAGCACTTGAACGTAATTTTGAGAAATTTCGAAAACTGCCAACAACAGAATATATAAAGACAATAAATCTGATTATCTTTCAAAAAAAAAAAAAGTCAATGTTCAAAATATGTTAATATCGTTCCAAAAAGATTTTTACATATCATATAAGGTTCATTCGAATGTTTACAAGCATCCAAGCGCTTTTATGGGTCATTTTAGAAAATTCTTTTTGCAAATATATTTATTCCGACCAGATAATTTTGGATTATTTAATCCGTTCATTTTTTTTTCTTTTTTTTCTTTTTACGTATCTCAAACGATACCATCGAAATACACGAATCGGACTTAATTAAATTATTATAATCAGGATAATTTTTATCCATTATTTAGAAAGTCACGAATGGCTCTGGACGCCCAGCGTCGCGTTTTCATGGACGCGACTCCAAGGAGTGGAACAAGAGTGGAAGAACGAAGAGCTTTTGGCAGCGTGGGGTTTCCGTCTAGTCCTGCCCCTGTACTTTCTCTCGTCATTTATAAACATCGCTCGAACAGTCTACTTGTTCAGTCTTTTCTGCGAACAATTGCCGGATTATATCCCGTGACAGGTACCTATCGAATCTATAACATTTCACCAATGTTCTCGTAGTCACGTTAAACCGACTGTACACACACGTCACAGATTCACGACACATTTACACTTGATATCGATTAATAATTTCGCACCGACATAATCTCGCGAACGTGGTGCAAAATTTAATTGACGAATCCAGTGCATTATAAAAGCTAAAAAAAAAAAATTTTTTAAAAGTCAAAGTCAAAAATTGATTTTTTTGTGATAAAAAAATATTTTACGTATACAGTGTGTAATCGTTGTACGATTTCCACGTGCTTTTTTTTTCTAACTGTTTACATTTTCCATGGAATATATTGAACGTCAAGATATTTATTTTTTATCGAAATTTACTCAAATTTTAATTATACTCAATTGTGATGACAGATTTTATATTGACTGTAATAACAATGTATCGATTCGCCTCGTTACGTTCGGCGATTTTAATGTTACATCTAATTGGCATGGAAAGTGACATCACATTTTATCGCACAGCTCCGAAGTAATTTTACACGTGCCAGGGATCCCCGTTGCTGTTCTAAGGTATTCGAAAGTGCAATAAACAAAAATTTCCTAAAAAATCTATGTATCAGAACATATTTTTTTTTGACGTGTTACCGACAACCGATCGACAAATTAATGATTTTGATTGATACTCCAATTTAAAAAACATTTCGAACATAGAAAGTGTAACGTTGCACCACGTAATAATACGTTTCAACATTATCCGCGTAATCCACACCATTGTTGCACGCTAATTAATTGTCACGTTCATGCAACGATACATGTAATAACGATATTAAAACAAACGTGTAAGATTTTCTAAAATTGAAATTCCAATTTTTACTTCACTCAACCCCAAGTTCTCGCATGCTATTGTATTACATAAACTGAATTCGAGTAGCAATAAAATAAATTTAAATTGAAAAATAAAAATGATATCTGCTCGTAAAAAATTAAAATTTTATTATACAACAAATTCTTAAACAATTTCTCGATCTACACTGACAATTTAAATATAACGATACACGATAGAAATTTACCTGTCTCACATCTTACCCACTTATATTTAACCGGTATACCGTGAATATAAAAAAAAATAATTTTTTTCAATATAATAATAACAATTCCTCATTTTTAATGAAAAATAGGAACCAAATTTTCTTAACGATTTTTCGAGGCGAGATCTAGTGCCGTTTATCGACCTTGTTATACTGATATACGTATGTGGTAAAGATACGATCACTATTTCTTGATAATAACAAGAGTATAGCCTTGTAACCCGGAACGCATGGACGCCGTCTAAGGTCTCCTAATAATACACGACAAAGAGAAACAGGGAATAGGTCCTCGTTAGCGAAACCTTTAGGAGCTTTGATTTAGCAGATAACCATGCTTTCGACTCGTGCGTATACCTTGCTTCCGGTTTACAAAGATCTAAGGTAGTGGCGCAGTCCTGTTTCGGTGAAGCGTGCAAACGTCGACCTCCAGACCTCGGAATGTAAGGTCGAAGGATCCGGTTGTCCCGAATAAGACATTTTCCTACGAAAGCGAAATCAGCGAGAGCAGGATACCTAAAGCCTTACACGTGAAATCTACGTAACTGAGATACGGATACGTTTCGTTCTCCATATTTACCGATCGTATAGGCTATTCCAAACAGCTTACGCAGAACGATTCCAAGAAACTATTATATTAAATAAAAACTTAATCAACCCCCCCTATATAAAAAAAAATAAAATCCGACGCTTATGAAATTTTCATAAAAATTTTTTTCAGACCCAAATTTGGTTATCAAGATGATAGATAAAAAAAAATATTTTTGTCCACCATTACCGTGGTCCCTTGATAAGAATGAATTTTTCAAAATTTTACAGTTCCCTTCGGACTCTGAACGGTCCAGTCGAGACAGCTTCCTGTCAAAAATGTTATAAGCAGTCGTGAAAGTTCTGAACTACATTTGACACGTCTTACGTTCTTACACCGTGTGGGCATTAGAATCCAAATATTGCTGATCCTGTCCGTCAAGAAATTTCGAATACGTCAGTGATTACGTTATTAATCGAGGTGAGATTAGGATAGAATTTATATTTAACGTTGCACCAGATAACTTTCCAATTATCAAAGTCACTGGTCATTTTAATGTGAGATAATGCTTCCAACGGAACGTGTCTCTTGAAGCAGCTTCTCAAATTGCAAAATTATTGCTCCAGGTGGAGCGGGTCATTTTTTTTTGTTTTTCACCATCAAATTCCTTGATTACAATTCGGGGCCATAGCGCGTCAGCGGGACCAATTAGCATGGCGAGGAAATAGCAATTGTTACGTAACGCCGCGAAATCGATTCTCTCCGGAGCTGCTTGTCGTTGGAATTTCGCAAAAAAATCAAGAACACCTGGAATCGATAGGTCCTTGCCGTAAATAATTTATTCGGACGTGTTTTCGCGATTTGAGCAAATAAAAAAATTCAACTTTGTCACTTGCGTTAAAAAGTCAAAGAGATCGTCGTTAGACGAGACCCGCTGTAAAATCTTCGTCAGGGCGAACCAAATGTTCGTATTGATTCGTACAATTGTTTTTTTTTTTATTGTTGCACCTGGCTAACCATGCGACATTTTTTTTTTCCTGTAACGAGCCATCGGCCATGCTTCACATATTCTTCATTTTGTCACAGTCGGTGATCGAGGTACACGTCGGCACGCACCGTTAGCGAGTATTTCGATGAATCATCTCGTACAAATCAGGCCGATGGGAGTTACGAAAGTAGAGAGGCGAAACGCGAACGAGCCCTTTCTCTAGCCATCTGTCCATCATTGCATAAGTAATAATGATAAAGTAGACAAAAATAGTCTAATGATCATACGTAATCCGAAGCCAAATGATCTTACGAACATCGCGCCGGATCTAAGTTTGATTATACGTATGTATATGTAACGTGGAGCACATTTCCTTGTATGAGCTAAGAAGCTGGGAACGGAGACAATTCATCATAATCGTTCCAACGCTTGAAAATCACGCAACTGGCTATAACTTACGTTTAAAGCCATGAAAGTAAACTGATCCATAAAAAATAGGGGGGGCCTCCAAGAATTATGACTTAATTCGAGAATTTACCAATCGGGTCACCGTATTGCGAAAATGGCTCTAAGACCAACGCCTGATTTGTCCCACCCGTAAGACAAGTAGTCAAAATTATTATCCCAATTAGTTTTCACGCGATTCTTCAAACAGTCAGCTACATACGGGTCTTGTTGTGATTGTTGTGTCCGATTATAGAAATGATATTGAAAATTTTTCTACGCAACTGCAAGAACTTTTTCATTATCATACTTTCTTATAGCAAAGCGTAGGAGTCCATTGGAATTGCATTATTGAAATTAAAAGAATAACATTTAATATAAAATATTATTGTAACGCATTTGATTTCTTTAGATCACGTTAATGCCTTCTTGTGAAGACTATCAGTTTATGGCGCAATAAATTACTTATGATTTACGATTAAAGTCAGTCACATATTTCTACCAGTTTATATATATTGTATATACACGTATAACGTATCCATCTATTTCTCTAGAGACTTAAATTAACGTGTTTCAACCGCACACCAGAAAAGCTATTTAGGTTATGTTTATTACGCGTTACACGGCTTAGTAAAGTTATGTGTATTCAATTCCAAGCATTTCACTTTATTAATTGCAGTTGACAAGATATTTTGTTACCTAACCTCTACAGGTGTATGTACTTACGCGACAATGGTATTGCAGTAGCAAAGAACTTCGTGAAGAAAAGTAACCAAGTACTTATCACGATATATTAACAAGCTCTTTTTACGTCATACCTGACTGAGTGAAAGGCATCGGAATCAAATTTTATTTCAGCAAAATAATATCAATTACTTTTACATCCACGTGAAATAGGTATATAAATGCTTTTAGACTGTTATTTGGCAGCCGGCTAAGAACCGTGAAATGCGTATATACATGTATATTTAAATATATATATATGTATGTCGATAAGTGCAACGAGGCGTATTCAATTTTTTAGAGCACAGGAATCGTTTATGTTGTGGGTAACAAAAAATAAAAGTGACCGCAAATTTCGTGGCGAAAGTTTTTAGTGTCCTTTGCTGTATTCGCTTTTACTTCCTTCTTTTATTGTACCGAAAATATGCAACAAGACGTAAATCATTTCTATCGGCTGATCCGTGACATAGAATTTGTAAAATTAAGAGTCGTAGTGAAAACAATAACAAAATTAAGTAACAGTCTAATAAATGTGTTTACGGGACTTTATCTGGTTACATATATATATCGTGTTCGAGCACGTGTCTCTATTCTGACGTAATGTCATGTCACGTCGTGTCAACTTGCTGGTAATTAAATTGCTTAATATGCACTACGTGATCAGTCCATTGTATCGGGATGTGATGCATCTTTGATATTTGCTTTTATACGAACGGGACGTGAATTGACATTGGCGGATTGATTGATCGCGAAGATGTTTTTAAATGAAATAAATTAACGTGTTGATTGAATATTATCTTTTTCAGAACTATGGGAGGAATGTCGTTATGGGCGGCAAGTATACTTGCTGCATTTATAGTGCAGTTGGTTGCAGCTGAAGAATTTTTGGATCTAATGCCAAAAGGTCAAACAGCACAAAAACTTACCAGTAAGTACGAAACAAACGTTTTTTCAACGCTAAAATCTTAAAAATGTGGATTAAATCATTAGATACAATACAACGCGTCCTTCGTATGGTCCAATTGCTATGCAATGAGTTCAAATGCACAATGAGCATTCAACGCATTCGATCTAGATAAATCTTCATAAACAAGATGAACGTAAGCGTTTCTAGGTTATTCGAGAGGCGGTTACATCTAGCAAGCGAACTAGGTACTACTTATCGACTCGTCAATCTTCTCGGAAGAATTACCGGACGAAGGAAGAACGACAGTAGCGACAACCGAGTCAGTCGTCTGCTATACTTTCGTAAAGTAACGACGGGAGCTCGTTAATGCCTTTGGCAAGTAACAGTGGTAGTAAAACGTGCCAGGGCGAACCGTAGCGTTTCTTGTGCAATGGAAATAAAGCGATTAATGACTGGTGCTGAGTTCGCGATGTAGAAAACTCTTGAGCCTCGCCTAGAATCGAACCGTTGACTCGAGTCACGTCGACTCTAATCTCAAGTCACATTTCCATATGACATTCCCGACTGAATTCAACGGACTGGTTTGCCACTCAAAGATTTACTACAGTTTATATAGCAGAAAAAGGTACAAGCTTTTCGATCGTGACGGATTATGGAACTGATATCGATACATCAATGTATGTAAATCGTACGTAACGAGCATTCAATGGCGTCACTCTTTGTAAGTTATCAAGTGCAGGTTAAACTTGTGTGCATTTCTGTAAGTGATGGAGAATCGCTGTAGGAATTATTGTTTGTGACAGGTGTAAATTTATTATCGACGAAGAAATGAAATTTCGTGATGATTCAATCGATTGTTTTTTAATGTCAAGAGTTCTTGAGTAAGAACATTTTTGCATTGTTTATTCGTCTTGTGTCGCACGTGACAAGGTTTCGACAGGATGCCGAATTATTGTCTATTGTGTAATCTTTTTTTTATAACCACGTGTACTTATGCTTCTGTATAATTCAAAGTAATTAACTTGTTTGCACAAAAATTGAACATTTTTTATGACAACTTCAAAGCTTGACATTTGCGTTGCTTCTCATAGCTAAACTCAAGTATGTTGAATATATCGTGTAAATACCTGGATGGTGCATAATGCAGTTGCATTTGTCACGATTTTGAAAGTATTAAAAGGTCATGATCGACTCACGGATCTCTCAGCATATTTTCATATGGTTCACGAAGACAATCATTGTAATACGGCTGTTCCTGTTTAATGCGATGTTTATCGCAAATATCGACTGATTACATTATTTATCGTAGAGGTATTATTAATTGTATACATTATAATGTATCCTTATTACTCGACACCGATAATGAAAAATCCGAGAATTAATCTACGTTACTTTCGGCCGTCCACCATTTGCTTATGCATCTGCAAGCCAGGCGGGCGCCAGTCAATTCTTTTTTCACCGGGAACTGACGAACCGGTATGAACTGGGAGTTGGAGTGAAACAGGCCCAACTCCACCAAAACGAGAGCTCTGACGGAACCTATCAGATAATACGATAACTTAACGGATCGTGTAGATTTTTGGGGTCGCGTAAAATCAGCAAACGCAACTGAATGCACGAATGGAAATACACGGCTGCTAGGTTGCGGAATACAGAGAGCAAATGACGGAGAACGTGACAGAACGAATCGGAGCTGTAAAATCGGAATCCCTCCACCAATTAATAAATTTTGAGACTCACCGGAGCTGGGTCAGCTGATCGGTGAAGGCCGAGAACTGCATCCAGGGGACACTCACGTGGACACTGTAACACAACACTTCACTGTAGCACAACACTGCACTTCCGAAACGCAGGCAGAAAATCTATAGGATTTTCCGGATATAGTGAGAGCAACACGAGAACTTCCTATACCGTACAGGAAACACCGATAGAAAAACTATAAACAAATAGCCGGTAAGCGCGAGGCAGCTCGAGGCACCCCGATCGGTGTCCCAAGACAGACTGATGCAGCCTAATTTGACAATAGTTCAATTCGAGAACTAATCATTCTGATTGGTCGAAATCGTTATGGCCAATAATTATTATTCTTTCCTTTGAGTCGTCCCTTTAAACTAAATCGAGAGCATTTTTGAACAAATCGGGATATTCTCAACGGTCGCTTCCCCAGGGCATCGGGCGACAGCTGGCCACCACATCCTTAACCCGGGTCAGGGGGTCCCTCCCGTGCCCTTAACCGTATCAAAACTATAAATCCACCCGCTCTACAGCCCTTTGCCCATCTCCAGCGGGGCACCGGTGTCTCACCCGGGCTTCTGCCAGTCCGTGGAGACGTCTCCGTCGGGTACTCTCCTCTGCCGGGCAACTCGGTACGTCGGGACTATCTCCCCACGGCAGATTCGAGCACCTCGACCTCAACTAAACCATAACGAAATCTTCCGAGAGCATTGGCCTAACTATACGAATCAACCCGAGAGCGCAGTTTCTGAGCAGGGTGGCCACCCGAAGGGAACCAGAAAGCGAGAACGTTATTTGCATCGATAACCGGACTCGCCTTGTGACCGTGAATCGAAAAATCACGTCACAACATATATATATATATATATATATATATATTACATTCGCAAAATAGTTAATCGTAACAGGATATCATTAAAATTTATTTAAATTTATACTTCAAAGTGTCAGTACTATACAAGCCTACTGGAATATTGTTCGATTAGATCAGTCTATTGTTTTCTGGGTTATTAGTTAATTATTCAATGTACATTAGTTGAGTAAGAAATTACGACGAAACTTTAGTACTTTTGAAAGCGATAGCACGCTTTCCTAGTCGGGTACCGTTTTTTTTTTTTTTTTTCCGAAGAATTTCTGCCGATTGTCAAGGTCTTCACGGAAGCGTGACGGTTTTATTTTATCAACGAGGCAAATGACAACAATTTAAAACTGCAGTTGCAACATTTTCAATATAACTGTTCCAATATCGGTATAGTCATTCAAGTCGTAATTTTCTTAACGATGATGAAACAAATGATCTTGAATGACTTTCGGATGATGAATTTTCACTCGCAACCAAATTAATCGGAACAAACCGAATGGCGTATCAAGTTCATTGTTTCTTTTCAGATGGGAGAAAACGTCGATTCGTATCCCAAGGTTCTCACAGTTTCTTCGGCAAGTACGGGAATATTTTTTCAAGTACTGGACCACAGAATTTCATCTACAAGTCACCTTCTTCACTGTTCCCATCGTCACCACTAAGTTCGTAAGTAAATCCATTAACTAATTTCTATAAAGACTACACGTTAACGACATACAGATCTCTGTTATTTCATTGTCGTAATACTTCGACTTTACGATGGTTAATTTATACTTCGCACAACTTCGGTTTACCAATCCGCGTAGTCATACAAGAGAAAATGGGAAGTAAAGTTACTCGACACTTTTTATACTCGGTGCATAATTGTACAATTTCATACCCTTAGGTACAGTGTTCAGAATTCACGAAATTTCTTTTCTAATTAATCCTCGTGAAATTATCATTTTTTTTTCGACAGACACGAAAACCGGAAAATCCAGAAAATTTGCGAGATCAACTTTTTGACGTATAGCGACAACTTTGAAGTTGGACTATTCGCTTCAGCGAGTAGAACGAGCAATAGATAAACGTAGCAAGTTAGATGCAACTTTTATTGCTGCGAAAGTATCCTGTTGAGTAAATGCTCTACATAAATTCACACACATGATAATGAAAGCAGGTTATTAAAATTAAAAATGATATATGACTGAGTATTTTATTTATCTGTCAAAGGTATCGACACTCGATATACATAGATCCCTCGATGGCGGAAACCGTGATGTGCGGTGACCGTTTCAACAGACAATGTCAAAAGTCACGATACAGAACATTTGACGGATCCTGTAACAATCCACGTAATCCTACATGGGGAATGGCTAATACACGTTACAGCCGTTTGTTACCAGCGAATTACGCCGACGGTAAGGAAAATCTAATTTACTAAATATCTTTCAAGTACCATCGAAGCCACTCTATTTTACGTAATAAATATACGTGGGCAGTCTATACCAGTCTGGAGGCAGTTTCGTTTAACCTAAATATTTCGTGCTGCATTTGAATTGATTCCAGTCCCGGCAGCAGCGTCACACACGACTTCCTTTACTTGGCCGTGCAAAAGGAATTGCCATTAAAACGTTAACTGTAATGGTTTTCAAACCATGAAGTAAAGTCGTAACTTCGGAGCAAGAAGTTTGTCAGACTCGATTGCCTTTGCACAATTCCCGGCTGGTCTACGCGCGATTACTAAAAACTTGCAAGTTTTACATGACTCGTACCTTACACGATCATGTTTTGTATTTACCATGACGATATATTGTCTTGTCAAATTGATCGGTGTGAAAAGGTAAAATGACAGTCTGGGTTAAAAGTTCAAATATACATATACTGTCGAAAGAAAAAGTTGTGGAATTGCGCATATAAGTACTTTCTAAGCGTTATTGCGTGTGGAAGGAAATGCGAAGGAAACGTTCATTGCGCCATTGGTCGTGTCCAGCTTTATCACGAGATCAAGTGAAACTGCAGCCAGCACTGTGAAACTGTATTACTATGTTTATTAAATTGTCAAAATTTTATTTCAATTCTGAAGGAATCCACGAGCCTACTCATTCTGTAAGTGGCAGGGAGTTACCCTTAGCGAGAAGGGTCAGCTTTAACCTGTTTCCACGTATAAACATTGAGGACAAGCAATTCACCCTGGCGGCTATGCAATTTGGTCAGCTAATCACACACGATATGGCTATGATTGATGGAACTACTCAATCTAGTAAGTTTTTTTTTTTAATTATGGTTATTAAGAAAAAAAGGTTCATATGCTGTTTTAATTTTCGTGGACTTACATGTATATTTTTCAAACATTAATTTGTCATTTATCAGAGAATCACGCAAGAGAATGTTGTACCCCTGATAATCGCTTGCTGGAGGAAGCCCTCTCGTCACCGTTGTGCTACCCAGTCATCATACCACCTGAAGATCCGGTACTTGCAAGAAATGGTGCCAACTGCATGAACTTCGTTCGTAGTATAACTGACCTCGACCGTGGTTGCTCTTCGCAACACGAGCCTGCAGAACAGGTTTGTAAGATACACCTTAGACTAACCGCAATGCATTAAACTCGTTGAGTTGTTACATAATTGGCAGATCTGTTCAAGCGAACTGAACGGTCAAAGACCAGTTAATTCATATGAAAAAGGCACAGACTATCCATGTTGGAATTTCATTGAAAGTATAAAACTTTTCATTTACTTTATTTTATTTATTATAACTATTTTTGATTATATAACGAATTAGAGATTGTAGTGACATTTATTTAGCAGTGAAGGCTGTTCTAATTCACTTCAATTTGGTATGCATAGTGAAAGGACACGTTTTAGCCTGAGGTGATTTTCAACTACACGAATGTTGCATTAATGATCGATTCGTTAATTATAAATTCCACATGTCTAATAATCGATAGTATACACTACCAATAGATATTTACATTTAAATCTGGCGGAAGTATCATTATGCTTACTAAGATCAGTTTCATTTCAGCTGACTGTGGTAACACATTTCTTGGATATGTCTATGATTTACGGTTCCAATGATCAAACAGTTGCCAATTTGCGTGCTGGTATCGGAGGGCGAATGAACGTTGATATTCGCAACCATAGACAATGGCCACCTGCGAGTAACAATAAAACTGGAACTTGCGATATTCAAAGTGACAATGAAGTTTGCTATCAGGCTGGTACGTGGAGAATTTTAATGATTAATAAAATTCTATGAATAATATCATTAAGTTGTTCGTCCACAGGCGATGCTCGTGCCAATCAGAATCCTCAGTTAACCATTCTTCAGATTATGTTATTGAGGGAGCACAATCGCGTAGCTGACATTTTGACTCTTATCAATCCACATTGGAGCGATGAGACCATATTTCAGGAAACGAGAAGAATCGTTATTGCTGAATATCAACATATCAGTTACTACGAATGGCTACCATTATTTTTGGGTTTGTACAGTAAATTTGTAATATTTTCTGAGGAATGTACATTCGTTATTCAATACTTTATTGCATAGGTTTGGAGAATGTTTATCGTCATAAGATACTTTATCATACCAAGGACTACGTTAATGATTATGATTCATCAGTAAATCCCAGCGTACTCAATGAACATTCCAATGCTGCATTCCGACATTTCCACAGTCTTATCGCTGGTCGTCTCAGGTGAAAATTTTCATACATTATAAGTATAAATTCATAAATTTTCAAAATAGTCTACATGGTAAATTGAGGTAAATTTATTAATTAACTTTTTTCAACCTGCAATCAAGTCTTGATTTCTTATATACAGCTTGGTCAATGAATTGCGTTATTCACCGAATGGCAGAGGATTCAGATTGAGCGACGTTTTAAATAAGCCTGGTATCCTCGAGGAAGCTGATAACATGGATGATCTTACAAGAGGAATGGCTTCTCAGCCGCAAGAAGCTAGTGATGAACACTTTGACAAAGAGGTAGGTGATTGGTACTTGATGGTTTTCTAGGTTGATTAATTTTATTGATACATTTTCTTCGCAGATCACTGAATTCCTATTCCGTAGTAATCAACCTACTGGAACCGATTTACGTGCTATCGATATACAAAGAAATCGTGACCATGGTTTGGCTTCGTATAACGATTATCGTGCGTACTGCGGTTTACCGAAGGCTAAGCATTTCAATGACTTCTTGGATGTTATTTCATTTGAGGTTGGTAAAGATCGAGATGTTTATTAAAACTATTTTTATATAATAATGTATTAGGGACTCTTTGAAATTTTACGCTTTTTTTTCTGTCTTTATATAGAATGTTGAGAAACTGGCTGCAGTTTACGACTATGTTGATGACGTTGATTTGACCGTTGGTGGTTCGCTTGAGAAAATTGTAAATGGTGCTCTTGTCGGTCCGACGTTTCTTTGTATTCTTCACGAGCAATTCTACAGAACCCGAGTAGGCGATCGTTTTTGGTACGAAAATGGTGATTCTGACTTCGCCTTCACTATTGGTGCGTAATTTAATATTTCAGAGAACGATATAATATTCTTCAAGGTTATTCATTAGTACTTTTGAAACTGAAATTAGTTCGTTCATTCAATTTTATGGTATAACAATAAATATAGCAATGAAAATATTCACATAAAATATATTTGACTTTTCAGAACAATTGAATGAAATTCGCAAGGCTAGTGTGTCCAGACTTTTCTGTGACAACGGCAATCACATTCAAACGATGCAACTGAGAGGCTTCGAACTCATATCCAAACAGTAAGATTATTTCAATTTATATAAAACATTTATTACTTATACAATACAATATATTGTATTATTTTCAAATATTGTATTAATAATAATTGATTTTTTCTCTTTTATCCCAATAGTAATCCGGTCGTCAGATGTTCGGATCTCCCAGCAGTGGATCTTTCCCTCTGGAAGGATTACGCACCGCAGGCACCCAAGCACTCCAGTTATATATACGATTATAATAAGAAATAAAATTGTTTATCCGAGTAAGATTGTTTATTACGTTGTTACTATACAATTTAGCTAATTTGAGTCTTGTTCATAATATTATTTATATGAATCCCTATAGGTTCGTATATTAACACAGTGGATAACACGGTTTGTTAGTAATCCACCGGTGGATATACTTACGTTAGCAAAATATCAGTGTCATCAAATTTTTACGTTACACAATAAACCAACGTATTTTTTATGTTTACATTTTTACGCAATCCTTGTTTTTGTCTTACACAACAGAGGATATATCGTTCGTACATTATTTTCAAGTTGTGCATTGTCGAATTTTCTTGTCAGTTGATCGTTTATCGTTTTTGCAGTGCGAATCCTTACTCCAGCGTGAACGGCTTCTTTTGCCGCAAAATGCGCTGGTGCCAGTTCAAATTAGGAGTGCTGCTTCTTGTAGCAGCCTCTATTTTTTGCACCAAAGCTGATCATGTCGCCGATGAACCAATCGTGGCGACTGATTCAATTAACGAGTCGGACGCGGTTTTCCTTGGTCTTGGAAAAACCGTGAATATCGTTGAACCAAGTTTAACAACTTTTACCAACCCTGAAGTTACCGAGGTCAAAGATGGTTTTCAACAATCAATACATCTACCATACGAACATGTAAGCGATAGGGCTTATTGGGATTCGATTTATGGTACGGACGATATACCGGAATTTGATACACCGCCGGAAATACAAGGAGACACTATCATATTGAGAAGTATCAACAAGGAAGTGGATGGCGTCGATAACGTCGCATTTCCATTTACAAAGCGATCAACAGATCCAGGAAATCTTGAACGTACTGAAAATGATGAAGACATGATAGATCATCAGTGGAATATAAACGGGAAGCGAAGTAACCCAAGAGTGCAAACTTACAGAGATGATCGTTCTTATCGTAGGAATCCATTTTCACCAGATTACTACGAGGATCAAGAAAATCCAAGAATCGCAAGACAATTCGAATCCGATTCGACGATTGTACAACCGGAAAAAAATTTCAGAAATGACTTTGATCTACGTGATTTTGAAAATATGCAAATAATGCGTGAGAGCAATCGTCCGATGCGTACAGTACCTTTAGGAACTTATTCACATCACACGAAACACGTTCCACGGCTGAACGCTCCAAAAACAACCTACAGAAGTGTAGCAGCGAGTGCAAAAGCATTTGCAGGATCATCGAGAAGCAATGGAGGTTCATCCTTTGTCGATGAAATTGCTGAAAAATCAGATGCATATGCAAAAAGTGAAGCTTCTTCTTCAGGCACAATCATTATTGGTGGTCCACGAGCAAGCTCAGGCACGAGTCCAGTGACAGAATCATCAAAATATTATATTTTAGATGGTTCCGATAGCAGCAAACTCGCTAGCAGCAGTACGGCCAGTGCAATTTCGAGGGAAAGTGAAAAAAGTATTTCCAACTACGGATACAGGAGGAATATGCAATTGAGGCCAAAACACGGCACGACACATTCTCATGTAGGAAATTTGCACAAGCTGTTTGTTAATCATCCAGGATGTGGTTGTTCCAAAAAAACGGTCATTCAAGATCAAGGATCTTTAATTGTTTCCGATAAGAAAACTAGCATCAAGCATATGATCGATACTCAATCAACGATCAGTAGCGCACATGCATCTGCTTCGTCCCAAGTAAATATGAATCAAGCTCTAAGTGCTGAATCCGCTTATTCAGGTGCAAAACAAAATTTGGACTTGGAAGCAGGACAATTAAATGACGTATCAGTGAGTCAGGCTAGTGCCAGTGCAACGGTCGTAGAAGCACAAGAGAGTCAGACTGGAATTAGTGGAACAATCGGCACTCAGGAAGCTGTAAGCCAATCGATCCGTAAAAGCGCACAAGCGTCTGCTGCTTCTGAACATCATGAATCGATAAGCGGATCAGCGACTGATCGAACTCAAATTTCATCAGTGAACGAAGGATCGGTAATTCCGTTTGTCAAAGATTCGGTTCATCTCGGTTCAAGTATTGCTGGTGGAGCAGTCAGTGCTGGCGTAACTGATGTTATTGATAGAGCAAGTAGTCAAGCAATTGGTACAAAGGAGAATGTTCTATCCGGTTCTTCATGCGCGAGTGGTCTCATCAGCGGATCAGAATTGAGTACGTCCAGCTCTGGTGCTAGTGCAATTTCGGTAAGTGATAAAATAACGACTAGCAATCAAGAGGTGGTTGGCTCAAAAGTCCAAAGTACAGCTTATGTGGTTAATGACGTGAAGTCTGGAACGATGAACGAAGAATCAATCATCAATTCTGCAAGGGATGCTGGTCGAGTTGTGCAGGAACATCAAGAATTTGATAGCGCAGGTCAGACTATTGTTAATTCTGAAGTAAACGCAGTTGCTGAAGCAGGAAGTGCAGCAAGTCATGTTGCAGAATCATCTGCACATGCAGCAGGTTCGGTGCTTGTTGAATCAGCACGGACGTTTGTTAAACCAACATCCGCTCTGATTGGCTCACATCGGGCCGTCATTGCACCACATTCTGTTTTAGTTAATCCAGTTCCTGCTGTTGTTGGGGGAGCAGCGAGCTTAGCAACCTCAGCTGTCGGCTCATTGGCCAATGTAGCACAAGAAATTCTTCGAGCTAAGGAAGGCGTTGTCAACAATATTGCACACGCTCCAGAGTATGTTATTGTTGACTCTGATTTGGTCAGTGATGAGGATTGCGACGAAAATCATGTTGACGTCATTGTTGATGATATAATTGATGAACAACCTTATTCTGTGAACCTACCTGCGCACCCTGGACAGTATATTGGTTATGATCAAAGAATTGGAGCCGCAACTGCAGCGAACAGGTTCATTGGTTCTAATGTAAGAACTGGAGGACATGTACGAACAGCATTGTTAACTGATAAAAGTGTTATCAGCTCAGCAGATGCGAGTAGTCGAGTTTCCGTTGCCGGCAGTGCAGCAGGTGCAGACTCGGTGGCGACTGCTAATCAAGTATTAATTGATAACAACTTAAGATCGGCTAATGCTGCTGGAAATATTGCACAATCCAGTGCAGTAGCAGGAAGTGCAGCTGCAGTTGAAACTTCAAAAATATCTCTAGGATCAGCAGCACATAGTGTAGCTGCAGCAAGTGCAACTGCAGTTGCAGCATCTGAAGTATCCGCTGGAACGTCAGTGCATAGTTCAACTAAATCAAGTGCATCTGCAGTTGCAGCATCTGAAGCATCCGCTGGAACGTCAGTGCATAGTTCAACTAAATCAAGTGCATCTGCAGTTCAAGCATCAGTTGAATCAGCATTGACAAGCTCCGCCCATGTCGCCAGCGCTGAACAACAAATTGTGAATGATTATGTTTGTGATGGTCATTCGGTGAATGTGGGCACAGGTGCAACTGTTCGAGCAAAAGGAAACGCTGCTACACATTCAACTGTAGAGAATGTTCAACAAATTCACTCAAGTGCCATGTCACAGGAGACACATGTTGCGAGTTCAGCAAGTGCTACCAGCCAAGTTGTTGAAGAGCACAGTCACCCAGTCCAAGTCAGTGATGTTGAATCTTATGAAGATGGATCCTTTAACATACAACACGGAACGGTCTTTGGAGCCGCAGCTGCGGCTTCGGCTACTTCTTCGGCCTCCACAGGACTGAGCCAGTCCGTCGTTCAAAATGCGGAACAAGTTGTTACTAATCGACATTCAGCAATTGCAAGTAGTCATGCAAGTATCAATGCACAGGAAGGGTCAGCCGCTGCCTTGCTACAGGGAACAGTTGGCTCGTCTGCTCGCGCTAAAAGTGAAGTAATCTCAGCTGATCAAGGTCTTGTTCAGTCAGGAGTAGAAGTTGGTCACGTAATCGTAAATGCAGATTCAGAAATAGTGGGTGCAGATGCATGCGCAAGTTCATCGAACTTGGCTGATCAAGCAGTAATTGCAGGTTCCAACCTACATACTGGAGGTCATGTCATAGTCAATTCTCATTCAGGCCTAACGAATGTGCATTCTCATGCTGTTGGTTCCATTTCTGACGTATCTAGTCAGTCAACACAAATAAACCAAGAACACGTTCAGTCCGCAGCGCATAGCGTTAGCGAAAGTCTGAGTTCTCAGTCGGCTGCATCTGCTACTGCTAGCGCAAGTGCCAGTTCGGTGATAATTGATCAATCAGTTTCTAGTTCAGCCGGAGGTGTCAAAAGTCATACAATTCAGTTAGACGATGATTGTGACGTCGATTCTGCGGATTTAATTTATTCGAATCATGGATTAGGTAATTCACAATCACAAAGTCGTAGTCAGAGCTTCGCAAGTGCACAGTCTTCAGCCAATTCAAACGTACAAAGTAGAAATCAAGTAGGTCACAAATTAACACAAATAAACAATGGATTTGTTAATTCCGCAGGGCATAGCGTTAGCGAAAGTGTGAGTTCTCAGTCGGCTGCATCTGCTAGCGCAAGTGCCAGTTCCGCGATAATTGATCAATCAGTTTCTAGTTCAGCCGGAGGTGTCAAAGGTCATACAATTCAATTAGACGATGATTATGACGTCGATTCAGCGGATTTAACTTATTTGAATCATGGATTAGGTAATTCACAATCACAAAGTCATAGTCAGGCCTTTGCAAGTGCACAGTCTTCAGCCAATTCAAACGCACAAAGTAGCACTAAAGCAACAGCCAGTACAAGAACAGAACAAATCAATCTGGCATCTGCAGCAAGTGCAAGTCAAGTAGTAGCGTCAAAACAAGATCTAATCCAATCAGAAGTACAATCTGGCGCTACCGTCGCAGGTTCAAATGCGAATGTGATAACTTCAAGTACGAATACAAATGCACCCTGCGACGTTGCTGATGAATCGATAGCAGACAGGCATACTGGAATTGAGTCAAATGTGCAAATCAGTTCGTCATTAGATCATGCTAATAGCGTTGCTAGTTCTGTTGCTGGAAGTAGCGTCAATTCCATTGCCGAAGCAGAAAGTCGAATTAGCGCAACAGAAAGTGCAATTGACTCGACAGTCGGTAACGTCAATCAGTTTGTGATTGGCTCGCAAGCTTTCGATGTCGCTGACTATCTGAGTGCGCCCAAGGTGCAAGAAGTTGACATAGTAATAAATTCAGAAAGTGGAATGGCAAAGGCTGCAAGTTCCAGCAGCAGTTCTATTGAATCCAGTAGCAGCACTAGCCAATCCAGTAGCAGCGTTATTGACTCCAGTTCAACCGTAAGTGGAGTCAGCAGCCTTGCTGCACAATCAGATGTGGCGGCAAGCGCGAAAAGTGCAACTGCAACTGAAGCTAGTATTTCTCAACTCGATAGAAACTTGTATGCAGGTGCGAAGGTCTCGCAAAGGAATGACCATGGAACTCGGGCTCGTTGGTACAATAATGGCAGAATTCCAGTACAGAAAACTAAACTTCCTATACGTCAAATATATATAGTAGAAAATGATCCTAGAAACGTGTACCCAGTCAATGCAGAGAACTACGGTAGTCCGTGCGACGATGAACTGGAGGAGGAAGTGGATGATGATATTCTTAAGTCTGCGATAGATAAGGGATCGAGATTAGTAGAGAGAGTTATCAACGACGCAGCCATTGAATATAATATGAACGAAAATACTGGCCTTAAAGAAAAGATTGTCGACTTAGCTGTGAGAACTGTAAAAAATTTAGTATCGAATGTGGCTTCCGAAGCTGCTAGAAAAATATCCTACGGAGAAGTAGATAGGGCGGACAGTGAATTAGAAAATTATAAATCGACAATCTCAAATTCCGGATTTGATTTCGTTGATATGGGAGGAAATGAAAAGTGTCCAATTCGAGGCAATTGGAATACAGAGAATTTACATGACTACGACTGGTATCACAACAGGCCACGTTCACATCGAAATAGACACCGAGGTCCATATTACGATGATAACAGCAATCGATTCGTAGCTGAAAAACGTAATCGTTATCGTAACGAAAGAGGAATCGATCGCCAGGACGGGAATGCATTTGAACGTAAATTTTTGGACAATTTGTATTTCGATGGAAAAATACATCATTTTGAATTTTTGAACGAGGTGAGTCAAGTATTTTAGATTTCTGGTAATATGCAAATTTAGTAGCTATTAATCTCACAGACATTCATATTATAGCTGATTATCCATATATGACAGTTATAGTCACTGACGTATCAATCGATTTCAATTAATCATATCTCCGTCTTGTAATCCCAAACGTCATTCAACGGCACGTGGTGCTTTTAGAATCATGTCATATTACGATGCTACACTGATACGTGATTTCCATCTGACACGAGGTGACTGTATATCGAATTTTCCAATTTCAGAAATTTATCCCATCGGAAGCGGAGATTGACCATAACAAATTGTACAATTTGAATTTGTACGATAACACACGATTCATCGACCTGGATCTTAATTGCAGTGACGCATCAATGTGCATGACTCCAGAATGCAAACGACTCGATTACTCTTTAAAATCGCCAAACGGTAAGTTTCTATGCAAGTGCGTTAAGTTAGTGCGAGGCAAATACTAATTTAGTATTTATTGTCAATATTACAAAATATCACGTGCAAACATTATTTTATCATGATTTTGAAAAAAAAAAATTTTTTTAATAACAGAAGGAAATCCCATACCATTACGATTCATAAAAACGCACTTGAGTCAAGGCCATGATCTTGCTCTTGGTATGCACGATCGTGCAAGGTGGTTAGTTTCTGGCGGATTTCAACCAAAACCACACACGGGCTCCATGCTTCATTTTTTGAATAATAAAGTCGAAGACTCCATAGTGAAGATTCATGAAGAATCCGAGTTGACGTTATTTGCAGCAAAACTTCTGCAGGAGAGGTTATCTACAGAGTATGTATTATTATTTCGTTAAGATAAATATTAACACGCACGAACTTATTGTTACGTAATTAACAATTTATAATTAATATCCTTTATGTCAATTTATTGATCCACAGGTACGATTTCACGCCTAATACTTTATTCGAGTTTTTACATAATCATGGATTCCGCGTTACCGGCAGTGGGATATGTCAAACGCGACCAAAGCGTTGCAGTAGTTTCGCCAAATATCGTAGTTACGATGGTTCGTGTAATAATTTTCATAATCCCAGGTGGGGTCAGGCGAACACAGCATTTACAAGAGTGGTACCACCACGTTATTCAGATGGTACGTTTGAGTCAGTTAAAATTATTACGCAAGGAATATATAAATTTTTAACGTTTCTTATTTGTATCCTAGGAATTCACAAGATTCCAGTCAGCGTAACAGGAGACGAATTGCCCAACGTTAGAGAATTGAGTGTGCAATTGTTTCAACATCGAAATATAAGTAATGCCGATTTTACTTTAGCAGTTGTTCAATGGGGACAAGTTTTGTCTCATGACTTTGCCCATCAGATAATGGACCAAACAAGTAAGTTATCTTGTTATGGGTCGGTTTATGAAAAAAATGAAGAAAATAAAAATTTCATGCAATTGTATTTTCACAGTCGGTGGTGGAATTGAATGTTGTTCCAGTGATGGGCATGAACAATTGCCTAAGAGTTTGCAGCATCATTCTTGTATGCCGATTGTCTTATCACCCAGAGATAAATTTTACTCAAAATATGGACAACGTTGTATGAATTTCGTTAGATCAATGACCGTTTCAAAGGACGATTGCACTTTAGGACCAGCTGAACAGGTTAGGTTCAAGAATTATTGTTGAAATTGATTTTCATGTTTGGAATTTTTATACTGATAATTTTGTTTTAATATAGCTGAATGGCGCTACAAGCTATTTAGATTGCTCGCCAATGTATGGATCTGATAAGAACACTTGTGATAGTCTGAGGGTGTTTCATGGTGGGCTTTTGAAGACAGAAATACGACAGGGTCGTTCGATGATGCCTACTACAACTGATCGGTCTCGTTTTTGTGACATAAGATCACCTTCGGAAGTTTGTTACAAAGGGGGTAAGATGTTGGAATATTTATGATTAAAATTCGTCATTCGCGAAGAATTCGAGAACGATCCTACATTACCTTCGGTCGTCCATCCTTCGCTCATGCATCCGCAAGCCAGGGGGGTGCAAGCCAATTCTTTTCTTACCGGGAACTGACGAGCCGGTATGAACTGGGAGTTGGGGTGAAACAGGGCCAACTCCACCAAAACGAGAGTTCTGACGAAACCTATCAGATAATACGATAACTCAACGGATCCTGTAGACTTTTGGGGACGTGTAAAATCGAGAAACGCAACCGTAGGTGCTGATCTTCGGGGTCGCGTAAATTCAGCAAACGCAACTGGATGCACAAACGGAAATGCACGGCCGCTCAGGCTGCTAGGTTACGGAATACAGAGAGCAAATGACGGAGAACGTGACAGAACGAATCGGAGCTGTAAAATCGGAATCCCTCCACCAATTAATAAATTTGGAGACTCACCGGAGCTAGGTCAGCTGATCCGTGAAGGCCGTGAACTGCATCCAGGGGACACTCACGTGGACACTGCACTGTAGCACAACACTGCACTTCCGGAACACTCACAGGAAATCCATAGAGATTCCTGAATATCGCGAGAGCAACGCGAGAACTTCCTATACCGTACCGAAACACAACTAGAAATACTACCAGCAAATAGCACGGGAGACACTCGGGTGGGCATTGCACTGGGGCACAACACGGCACTCCCGGAACACTCACAAGAAATCCATAGAAATTCCTGAATATCGCGAGAACTACACAAACGAGAACTCGCTATACCATATCGAAACACGGCTAGAAAAACTATAAACAAATAGCACGGGAGCGCGAGGCAGCTCGTGACACCTCGGTCGATGCCCCGAGACGGACTGCTTTGACAAAATAGTCAAATTCGAGAACTAATAATTCTGATCATCTGATTGGTCGAGAGCCTTATAGCCGATAACTCTTCCCTTTCCCTCGAGTCGTCCCTTTAAACCAAATCGAGAGCATTCCTTAGCGAATCGGTACGTAACTTGTGGATATCCTCCACGGCCGCTTCCCCAGGGCATCGGGCGACAGCTGGCCACCACATCCTTAACCCGGGTCAGGGGGTCCCTCCCGTGCCCTTAACCGTATCAAAACTATAAATCCACCCGCTCTACAGCCCTTTGCCCATCTCCAGCGGGGCACCGGTGTCTCACCCGGGCTTCTGCCGGTCCGTGGAGACGTCTCCGTCGGGTACTCTGCTCTGCCGGGCAACTCGGTACGTCGAGACTATCTCCCCACGGCAGATTCGAGCACCTCGACCTCAACTAAACCATAACGAAATCTTCCGAGAGCATTGGCCTAACTATACGAATAAACCCGAGAGTGCAGCTTCTGAGCAGGGTGGCCACCCGAAGGGAACCAGAAAGCGAGAACGTTGACTGTATCGGGAGTCGCCTTGTGACCGTGAATCGAAATATCACGTCACAGTATGAATTAATTGTCGATACTTGAATTACGTGTAAAAGATACTTATGAATGCTTAATATTAATTATTGTATGACTTAAACAGGTGATGTTCGGGTCAATCAAAATCCACATTTGGTCGTTTTACAAACACTTCTGGTGAGGGAACATAATCGCTTAGCAGAAGAATTATCAAAATTAAATCGGCATTGGAGCGACGAGCAGATTTTCCAAGAAGCTAGAAAAATTGTCATTGCCGAATATCAACACATCACTTATCACGAGTGGTTACCTGTTGTGCTTGGTAAAATAAATTATTGAATACAAGATTTAGTACTTTTATCAAAAATATCTGTATAATTGAATACGTTCAAAATAATCGTTACAGGCAAACAATATTGTAAGAAACATAGATTAATTCCTATCGAATCAATAATGACGACCGATTATAATTCAAGAGTGAATCCTGCGGTTATAAATGGTTTCGCCACAGCAGCTTTCAGATTTTTCCACTCTATGGTGGATGGTAATCTTGAGTAAGTTTAAAAAACTATTTTTATTAATTTTCGAAAAAATTACACTTTTCTATTCATGTTTTTATCGATAGCCTATGCCCCATGGATCGCAGCATTGCTCATTCGCTGCGCCTTAGTAATCATTATTTCCGACCGCAAATTGTTGAACGCAGCAATAATTTTGATGATCTTGTTCGCGGATTCGTTACTCAACCAATGATGGCACCAGATCGTTTCTTCGATTCGGAAGTATGGGGAAAATATTTTTTTACTCATGCAAAAAATTATTTTATAATTATTTACATGGTATAAATTATTTTTTTTGTAGCTGACCGAATATCTATTCCGATCGAGGAACGAGTACGGTTTGGATTTGGAAGCGATCGACATACAGAGATCACGAGATCATGGACTTCCGGGATATAATGCTTATCGTAAAATATGCAAACTGAGATATGCGGAGGACTTCGATGATCTCATTGGTGAAATTCCGCGGGAAGTTAGTAATCCTATTAATTTTATCGATTTTCATCAAATTAATAATTAGGGTAATAATAATGATTTACAAAATATTTAGGGTATCGAGAAACTTCGGAATATTTATGCACACGTGGACGACATTGATTTGCTGGTCGGTGGATCTATGGAAACACCAATTGCTGGTGGTATTTTAGGACCCACTGTAAGATGTCTTGTTGGCGAGCAATTCTATAGGAGTCGTGTTTCTGATCGTTACTTTTACGATAATGCCAACTTTCCACATTCTTTCACAGAAGGTACGTTTACGTCAGTTTAATTAATTATGATTATTTTCTTGAAATTAGTATTCATACTAAATACATACTTTTTCCTTTGCATACAGAACAATATGAGGAGGTCAAAAAAGTATCTCTTGCTCGTCTCATCTGCGATACTTCAGATGACCTTAAAGAGATACAGTATCATGCTTTCAAAACAATATCATGGAAAAATCCTTTAATTCCTTGCTGTGACATACCAAAACTCAATCTCACAGCATGGCAAGAATGAGATGATTGAAAACAAAATAAGGATTCAGATAGAATGGATGAGAAAGATTTCAGTTGATTAGACAAAGATAAAAATAATTTTAGCGTCATATATTATTCTTTTTTTAGTATTGTTATTGACTGCCTAATGTTAAATTGGATGGCACGTTGATGTTCAATACGATTATATGTGATGTATAAAAAAATACATTGTACATGTATCATACAACAATTTTGTTCAATCTTTTACGTACGTTAAGATACCTGTCAGAGATATAGGATGCTTGTAAATTATATAAAATTTGCCATCAGGCAATGTATAAAACTAATTGGTACCATACATTATTTCATTTCCTTCATAGAAATTATTATCATAGACAATGAGTTTACTGATTACGACTAGTAAATTACAGAATATTTTCCTTCTGTATTTTATCTTTACTTAAAATCTTGTTAGATAGTTTGTTCAATTGTCATGTGGGAAACAGTAATTAGGATATCATAATCGCTACTACTTTGTAATTGACAGCTCAAGATATCATTATAATTATAGCTTGGAAACTTCGAAATCAATAACTGAAGTTCCATGCTAAATGGTGTGCACACCTTTTACGTCCCATTTGGCTTTTCTAATATTGCCATAGCAATACACGACGCATCGTGCTTGTTTGTAATTACAGATCTCCGTATATTTTACTTTTGATACGTATTTCAGGAACATCAAATTCATAAACATTCTCTCCCACGAAGGACAGTCTTCCAGTTTGACGCATTTACAGGATATGAGCTTAATTTCGCATAATACTGCTTCAGATAATAAAATTTTTTCCTCTGGACGTTTTCATTTTATCAGGCAGCGCTTGTTTACCAAAAACGTTAGTGACTTTATTGTGCAGGAGTTTTATGCACTCCGGAAGCTGTGCATTTTCTGTGAGCTGCTCAAGGAAAGGTCGTTTAAACAGTCTTTTAGCCTCCAGTCGTTGTTCATTGGTGACTATACGATCATCTAGGTGTACTAATTTTGGAAACCACGATATCACGAATAGCCTTAAAAAGAAAAAGAAACAAGAAAATGATAATTCATAAGTAATAATTCATAAGTAATAATAAATAAGTTGCGGGGATAAAATAATTACCTGTACTGAAGATAATCATAGAAACTGCCGCCATTAAGATAACTGGGTGCAGCCTTATTTCCCATTAGGCAAAGATAACGTAGATTTGGCATGCTCGTGTATAAATTTTTTAAGAAAGGAAACAAGTCTTCTATCTTATTGTGATTCAGCCAGAGAAGCTGAAGCTTTGGCATTGACGGAAAAATGCTGTGAGCATCGATGTTATTGTGATCAAGATTGAGCGATGAAATATTTTCGAATTCCGTTAAGAAGTATAGATTTCTGTAAAATGAAAATTCATCATTTTTTATCAAAGTCTTCAACATCTGTAGTTTAAATAAAAATTATAATTTCTCAGGACATTAATGAGGTTTTCATTTACACAATTATTTCTAAATTACTATATTTACCTGCTAAACTTGTTGTGACTAATATCAAGTGTGCGCAAAGTACTGCCGTAACTTTCAATGATATCAAAAGGCATATGAAAAAGATTTTCAAATGCGAGCGACAAGGAGTCCGTGACATCTATGGAAGATTCATCGGAATACAGGGACTTCGGATGTCTCGAGTTAATATCGACGAATACGAGCCTTCCCAGTGACGTCATATTGAATACTTCCACCTCTTCGAGCTCTTCAATCTCTAAATCATTGTGACACTCTAACCTGAAAATTATTATAATAATATCAACATTTTCCTGTGCGTCACAAACAATGTTATCCATGCAATTTTAATTATTGGATTTCGTATACAAAAATATTTAAGCCTTCGCGCACCAATTTTTTTTTCAAAATGCGTTTCAACAGTTCAAAATTGAAACCATAGTATTTGCTGTAAATAAGATACCAGTCGGAGCTCTGTGAAAAATGTGAAGAATGAAAAGACTTAATGTAAGACTAGTTAGAAATATTTTAACTGAAAATGTCGACTTCGCTTTGACGTTGAATAAACAATTTTGTTGATTTTTATTTGTCACCAATAAATTTTTAATTAATATACATTGTATCCCTATCACATTTGAATTACAAATCGCTCGACAAAACTCACCGATTACATCGTCCCGTGAACTAGTTGCTAATATATTAGCAATTTGTCTTAAAAAATTGTGCAATCCATAGGATTTTTTATCCTATCTTTCTTTATCCTTTTTTTAACTCATTACACTCAGTTTACCCCATTTACGAAGTAATTGTCTTTATCGCGCACCGCAAGCGTTTTGATTGTTATGCTCAAGCGTCAACTTATGAAATGAAATTAATTCGAGGAGCATTTATAGCGTACCAAGAATATAGAAGATTATTGAAAATAATTGTATAAGAGGTGATAAGCCGATGATAAGGTGATACAAAGGTATAAGAACGATAGCGATAATAGCACGAGCGAAATTTCATGACTGCAATACATTTTGTATCAGTTAAGTTTATTTCAATAAGGTAAACCATTTTTTATTCACGCTATGCTCCATTAAAAAAAAAACATTTACCTATAATAATTTAACAAGTAAAAAGTGACAGTTAAATTTACACAATGTTAGATTTTCCTATTCAAAGATGGTAATAGTACAAGTTTTAATACTAAATTAAATTAATCGCATTACTTGAGGAGTAAAAGTAACGTTAAGTATTTCATAAAAATCAAATCGTTAACGCATTTGCCTAAATTTAATACAATCAGATAATACACTTTACACAGCATTACAGTTCAAGACTGAGTCACGTCTGGAAACGTACTAAACTTAACGGCTGATAAAAATATAAATATCAGCAACGATTATGCAGTAAAGATCATTCAATTTTTCATGAGCAATGCTAGTATTTCTAACATATTCACGTACTCACATTTTATTATCACTATCTATGACAGCACAACGCACAGTAATTACCAATCATCCACGCAATCGATTTAAGACTGCGACGAATATTTCTGAACCAAAGAACGAGCGTCTCGTACATGTATATTAATGCAGATAAGCTCAAACGTCATTGTGTCTGTAGCTGCCGGTGTCAGACGAATTCGTAATACAAAAAAGCAATAGCAGCGTACGAGATTGTAACGGGACGCAAAGAGAAAACCAAGTTGATAACGAACTTGACATTCGTTTATTTCTCATTCGACTTTTTTTCTCAAGCGTGACATAAAAATCGAAATGAATTGACTCCGATATATTTTCTCGATCCTCGGACTGACATGTAAACCACGAGGTTTGATAACGAGTGACTATGTGCTATTGCTAACATTCACGTTAATGTGAATAGCTTATCTGTCATGAGAGTGAACTGAGACTGCGGTAGTTTGAGGTTAGGATGTATAGCGTTATATAATTATTGTCTAGGATTATGAATGGAAATTCACGAGTACTCACCGGTATTGTGATGGACAGATATTCGGGGCATTGTCCTGATGAAGAGAGAGATGATAATTCGTTTACTATCGGGTGATTGTCAAACTTTCCTGCATTCTCTTGTTTACAGGATCAACAATCTCTTTACAGTGTACGGAGTGGTCAGTCGGTAAATGGTTTGTAATACGTTGGGAAGATGGCGGTAGTAGACAGTACATGAAACTCCACTGGGTGAAAGGAATCTTAGAAGAGCGATGAATTTACACTTTGATTAGCAGCGATCTGTAAGGTTGGAAAGGTCATAAGTGGAATGCATTCAAAGAGGTGCACAGATGTTTTTATAAGTTGCAGTATCGCCTTTACGTAATGAATGTAAAATTAATAATTAAGAATTTGAAGTACCCAAACAGCAGAGTTCAAGTTGTCCAGAAGCACAACCCTCGATGACAAATTATCACACAGTAATGAACGTAACTGCGTTCCAATACACGCTGATGTGATGACGCAAAAATTGTTATTGCAGAATATTTTATATATTGTACGTAATTATGCATACATACAATATCTGGCATTAGCGTAATTATATAAAGCTCTTACACAGATATCAAAACTTGCTTTCAATATTTGTATAATTTATTTTAAAAACATCTAAAATGTCCTACGTCGAAATCCTATGCATTCGTCATGACAAACAGGTAAAACAAATTAGAATTTAAAAGTAAAATTTTTTAAGTGCGAACATCTGTACTATTGACAGATGTCAAAATAATTATTTGATATTATTACGTTAAAAAATATTTGAATAACTGCAGATGCTTTTATATAATTTGTTCAGCATTGGGATTCCAACTGGTGCATTTGAAGCGATTATTTATCACTTGTCAACTTATGAATGCGCGTGGAAAATGACAACAGTGACGGATCGCGTGCGCCTAAAAACCGCAACCCTTGCTGCACGAAAGTAAACGTAGTTGCCAACCCGTATAATACCCCATGTTAAAAAACTCGGTCGAGTCTCGCGCCAGGTAAAATTCTAACTACTACTCACCGTGGTTCCTATTTTCTAAGTGTCAATGTATACACTTCTCAATAAAATTCATCAATCGGCCCACTACCAACATATGAACCTTTACCTCCTCTCTAATAAAAATATTTCATTGCAACAACTCACGGAACAAAAATACTTAAAAAAAATATATAGCACGCAGGCGATGCAAGATAAAAAAATGTTTCTCTATCCTCACATTAACTCGTGATTCGTAATATAAGATAAAAATTTCTAAGCCCCCATTACATCAATTTCATTTACTATTACGAGGCTCTCTCTCAATCCAATTAGTCTTAAAAGTGCACAGCCTAACTCCCAGTGCAATTTGTAACAAGTTTTGGCGTAGTTGTCCCGCGGTCATTAGGGGTGGGTTCCTAGACCTCTCGCTATTACGAGGGGTTAAAGAAAACGTTAAGAGCTGAACTGCAGGATTTGGAAACAATTTATCGCTGGAGAAAAATCGCTCGTAAAATATCAGCCGAAAAGACATCCTATACTGCACTCAGGACCTTTATAAGAAAACCATTGTTTTTCATGCTACAGTAGGAAATTTCGATAAATGCCAAAACACCAGGACAGAACAAAGGATATATTTGATTTTCGACATGCCAAGATAATTTATTTCTTTGTATTATTTTACTGCATAAATTTCACTCGTGTCACAATTATAGAGTTGCTACAATAATTTATCTTTTCTTGTTTTCTTAATTAAGAGTTAGATATCTTTTCATATATAATATGTATATATATATATTATGTATTTATGTATGTTTGCGCTTATGTATTTATAATTACGTTTTCGTGTAGCATTTCGAAAATCATATACGACCGCGTTAACTTTTCTATAGAAATGATCCGTATTATTCAGCGTTAAATGATTCTACACAATAGTCAAATTTATTATTTACACGACAAATGAGTCCATAGTTATGGGAGTGCCGACAGTTTCGATTTCTATCGACGTGGGCAGCGATCGACAATGAATACGAATTTTCAAATAAATACTAGCACGACTCGCAAGATGGCATCGGGTTTACAAAACGGTTTCTATACATCCCTGATACTCCACGTGTCAGTAAACACGTCATTTTCAACGGGGCTGCTTTCCATTTGCTCTTTTTCCTTTTCTCCATCATGCAAACGAATGTATTTCGGATCAGAAGTCGAACAGTTGAAAAGCATGAAACATTGATTGGCGATTTATCGCTATTTAGTATTGGGCATCAATAGAATGAATAAAACTTTGAATATCTTATTAAAAAATTGGATTGAACCTTAATTGACTCCTGAGACAATTTTAAGAATAAATCTAATTATTAGAATAGTATTAGAAATTGGCTACGATAACGGTTTTAATGCGGTATATCTTATTGCACACAGTAAATACATTAATTGATTTCCAATACTAAACACTCACTGACACACAGAGTACGATAGCTATATTTTGGATATCCAGACATGGATAGACACTTAGTAATACACGTAAGTTATACTCCAATTATTTTGTTGCAAAAGATAATATGGCGATTCCCATAAATAATTCATGGAATATTGAAACATTTAGTGTGCCTGTACTATACAATATCATACGTATCCAACGAACGATTAATTCGTTTACAAGAAAGAAATTTTATCTGTGACAAAGTATATAGGTTATATAGGTATATGTATATGTGATATGCATAATTATGTATAGTATACACAAGTCTAAAGAACAATTTGAGAACACGTCCACTTGAATGTATAAGGTGTACAGATATGTCCAAAGATAATAAGACACGTTATCAAATAACTCTGATATAGGTACTCCATACGAAGTTTGCCAAACGCTGTGTAAATAACATTTCGTGTATTTACGAACGTTCGCGCGAACGCTCTGTTGGCAAATTGTGATAACGATTCTAATAAAGGATGATAGAGCCAATATGAAATCGCACACGAGCTCTCTTATATACGTTTTTACGGCACATGAATTACGAGTTATGAATGGCAATGAAATTGAACCTGGAGTCTCGTAAACGCTAGACATTCCATTTCCGGTATAGATCATTATTATGTATTGAAATCGAATGAATTTCACTGACGCGAATCACGAATATTCAAAGTGCATGGGTAACCGAGGTTTTTAACATAGAAAAAAAAAAGCGAAAACATCAAATCAGAGAGTCGTTTACGTACTCGACATTCCAAGTGGACACTTTTGAACGTGAAAACTTTTATGCCGATGGATGCCATCGTGAAAGGATATTTGCAAGAATCAAAAAAAAAAAGGATAAAGTATGGAAATGGCAGATCTAACGTATGCGGTCGCATGAGTCTTCTCCAGAAATTTCAAATTCTATCCTTATTTCTGTAGCGAGATCCGAGGCGAACGCTCCCTTTATATATATATATATATAACACATATATGTACGTGGAGGATCGTATGTGACGAATACGATCGGATATTTTTCAAGTGATTTTTGACGTTTTGCCACCGAAGTATATTATTACTTTATTTTCCATAACGATAATTCTTTTTTCTTGTTTTTAACCAAAACTCAAAAGCATAAATTAAAATAAAAGGTGTTACGATTCCGGTAGTTCATGACACTCGGCAGGACTATGACTAACTACGGGTTATATACTATAGGCATTAATTAAAATCACCTTGGTAATTTAAAATAATAATAATAATAATGTTACGCTAATCATAGGACGATGATTAAAACAACAGTAATGGGAAAATCACAATAGTAACAGGTGACGATGGCGAGCAACGACGCTCACTCTCCTGAAGATCGTTTAAATTAGAAGGAAGTCTTTCCGAATATGAAGTTTCCGGGTGCGTTCGGGTCGTCGGAGGAGAAGTATTGTTTCCAGAGATCAGCGAAATTGTCGCGGTTTACTTCGTTACCCTGTAAAAAAAAAGAAAAAAGAAAAAAGTTGAATGTCAGTCATTTATATCCTTTCTTTCGTTTCCATAACAATAGCCGCCACGTACAGATCTTCCCTTCAGACAGACACTGTAGCCTATTAAAAAGCTTCTGCAAGCGTCATCTCACACATTAAGATCGATGCGTGGTAAAGCGAGTGATAAATTATGAAAAAATTAAAAGAAAAAAGATTTTTTATGCAAGATATGAAAAATTGAGAAACCCTTATGCCGAGTATTAGGGTTTAGTTTTTTAAAGGGATTTTCAGTAGTTGAATAAGAATCATCAAGCGTTATATTTATTTGTGCCTGATATTTATTGTTATTATATACGTATATGGAGCAGCTAGTGCTTCTTTTGTTATGTATGATAAACTATCGGAGCTTTGTTATAGAATTGCCTGTAGTCATATTTCATAGTCTTGATCGATTGACGATTATAATTAATTTCACACAGATTCTTCCCTCCGGGTGGACTTGTTGATTTTCTACTACCGAATCACTGCTAAAATCATCGATTAGACTGGTGCACGAAATTCCGAAGTTACAGTCTAGTTTCCAGCACGTAACCACAGAGCGTGATATCTCATTCAGACGTGAAGAGCATTGAAGCCGAATGAAAATAGAGGAAACGGCAAGTTATATGTATTCACTGGCAAATACTTGGGCGCTGAGATTCTGAACATAAGAAAACTTCTATGTATATCGCGAGAAGGTAAACGCGAATTTTTCCCCAAAAAAATATGAAATTACGTAGATTACTGTATAAAGGATTTTAGGGATGTCGCGTTTACGTAATTCTAGAATAAAAGATCCTAAAGTAGATTTACTTACCGCACCAAGCTTCTTGAAAGCCTCTCGGGCCTCAGCCTCCGGGACTCCGTAACTGCTGCAAACGTGACTGAACTCATTCTCGTCGATGGAGCCGTCGCCTGGAAGATCGAGAAAATTTCATGGGATAAAATGGGAGATTTGAATAAAATTTTTTTTCGAAAAGGTCCGGTCGATATTAAAAATTATACGGTAAGGACTAAATAGAGCCGGAGTCTCTGGACCCACCGAAGAAGCATTTGATCGAAGATTGATCGTTTCCACTAGCGCCGAAGTCTGTTTTCCCGAAGGGTGGTCCAAACTGTTTTTTTTTTCCCTTTCGCAGAACCTCCCCCGGTGGTCACAGTACTTTTTTATTCCACGTAAACAAATAGTTCGTTGCTTGGGTAGAGAATGAAAAAGGAAAGGAAAGGCATGGGAAGCAATTGCCGGATGGGGGAGTTTCAGTGAAACTGGGGTAGAGGATCATCCAGGTCTACCGTGAATCTTGGACCACCCTGCTTGAGTAGGTAGCGCAAGGCAAACTAAGGTTAGGAATGCGTTCAGCCAACCAACCACATCATCGATTTAGTCCTGTTTAGTTTGGCTGCCTCCTCCTGAGTGCGTTGCGCAATTTTACATGGGGTAAACTTTAATTTCTACCGAGGTTCATTTCGCTGGAGAGTTCGTAAAACTTACCGGAGGAATCTTCCAGGTCAAAGATAAAGTTCATGTATACTTGCTGCCACTCCAGTGCCTTGGCTGGGTTCTTGGCGTATTCCTCCCACATGGAGTACCATTCGTCACGGCTAATCTAATGGATAAGGATGATAGATAAAAATATAAATTTTTTAAAATTTTTATACAATATTATATTTATATTGTATATTTACTGTGTACACTCACTTGTCCGTCCTGATCCGCATCAGCTCTCTGCCTCAATCCATCCCAAACTTTGAGCAAGGTGTCTTTGGCCTGCTGGCTCTTGGGGTTGTCGGGTCCCCATCCTCTGGAATCGGACACCCGCTGAAATACGACAAACCTGAAGTAGATGTCACGATCGATCAGCTGGTCTTGCTGTTTGTGACGTTAGTCACATGAGCCTAGAGAACCTATAGAACCATTATAGCGTTCGCAAACCCGAGTTCAAGTGTTCTCAAAGCTATGGGCCCAAATTTATGGTAGGATAAGGATACTACTAAAGGTGCAATCTAAGATGAAATATTAAAAACAGTGTTTTCGCGTAGCTTCGTTTCTATTATATTAAAATAAATATTAAGATTCAACGAGCCAATTTAATATTTCGTTAAAAAGACACGGATACTTTTTTTTAATCAAAATTTAATTCGATCAAAATTTTATTATAGAATTACCCACGTGGACCCGTTTTCCCGTTATCTACGTCGAGCGGCGAACTTCGAATACGCAAAAGATGCGAGTTCGTAATTTCATCAGTGGTTGGTTACGCGTCAAAAACCATTTGAAGTAGATACCATCAACGTTAAGTTCTTCCAGAGGCTCAGCAAGCTTTCCTTTTTATTTTTAGTTCGGAGGGCGTGGGAGACGCTGAGTGATTTGTTTCTAGCGAAGATGGCAGCGATGCGAAAAACGACAGAGGGACGCATTTGGTAAAGAAAAAGAAGAAGAATAAAAAAAAGAAGACTTGTACTTTTCTCGCATCTAGTATCAATCTCGACCCCTCGTCCGTCTTATCAGTCTCTATCGCGTGTGACGTTAGATCGGGACGAATAAATTTAGCTGACAAAGCTCCGGTCTGCTTTCATTGGACTTCGATGCGTCCCAAGATCACTTTTGGGTCGAGAAACGTTTGACGAAAATGAAAGTGCCAACTTTCAAATCAAAAGTATCCAATCTCGATTTGGCCGCTTAACCATAATTTTACCATGATCCTTCACTCCTAAATATACATTACAAGAATACACAGTTAAAACCATACCAACCTGAATGGCCAGATCAAAGTCTTTCTTATCGATGCTTCCACTCTGGTTGACATCTGAAAAAAGAAAGAGGACATTTTAAAAATGACAAAATAAAAAAATCCCTAAATCGAATTTCTTCAGGAATCTGCCTAATGGGATCCACTGTAAGTTCATCCTGAGGAATTTTCATTCTCGTCCGTATACAACATTAGGCATCCAGTTTCAATACAAATCGATGCTCCCTATGTACATTGGTATTTCCCGAAAACCATCCAGGTATACCTCTTTTTGAGAAAGTCCCTAGCCAGCAGTGAATTCAGGGAAATCTACAGGAATTCCGGGCCGTGGCACAGAACCCAAAGCAGAGCGACGTCTGGCATTCACGTCACGGCGTTTGAATCAGACGTCATTAGTTTTCTCGGTCGACCCAACTTTATTTTCAAACTGATTTTCCCCGAGCTTCGTACCCAATTCAAAAGGCCCCCATTGACGCTACTTAATTCACGCATTTCGCAGGATTCCACAATCACACAGCCACGATGCCTACGATGAACCCGGGTCCCAGACCTTGGCGAAAAAAAAAAAAACAATTGCCAAGAACAACAAAGCGATATTACATCCCCAGCGCGTTATTGCTCGTCTCTCTGAGGAAGAATCAAGTGCCAATAAAGACGCTTCCAAAACGATACGTCACAAAGAGCTTTATCGCAACGTGCATAGAAATTCCAACATCCTGCAAGAGTAACCACAAAATTTCTGTATATCTTTAAAAAGTGCATTCTAAACCTACCCACTTTATACTTATTGCAACGTACCGTCTGCCTACGTCACAGGCACTGCCAGCCGACGCGACGCCCTGCGTATTGTCCGCCGGTTGGGACAATTTGCGAAGCCTTATCATCCGCAATAGAACAGAGGGAAGCGAGATTCAGGCAGTTACTTTTGAAGCGACTTCGCTATCGCGATACTTTTAGTGTCCCGGTTTACGTCTCGTTGCGGACTTCACATGCCTATATGGTATATAATATACGGTATAGTCGATACAAGCCTGCTATACCATATCACGAGGGTAAATACGACTGGAGGCCCCTCTGGACGATATTGCTTCTCCACCCGCCCACGTAATGCTTCAGATACGTAGATCGATAGTTCCCGTCATGAATTTTATTAATCATTATCCAACTTCGAATGGTATTCCAGGATGCTTCCTTACGTAATGGCCAATTATTAAGTCAAAAGTATACGCTTTCAATATCTTCGTATTACGATATAGTTATAGTTCGATCGCTCGCTTCTCTCTGTCCGATAATATCCTATATTTGAAAAGTATAAAATTACTGTAATATTTTTATTATACCATTCAAATATTTCACCTAGGAATAACGATTAGTCACATTTGGTGTTAAAAAATTTTTTTTCTATATTTATACCAAAAAATTGATATTCACTTTCTGATTTCGACTTTTTTTCATACCTTTCCTCGTTTCTCGAAGGATCAATAAAAATTCAGGTAGCTTATATGCTTTTATCAAAATTTTCTCCGAGTCCTCACGCGCCTCGCGATGGATTCGTGCATTCGTCTATAATCGTGAAATCTATTGTGATACCAAGGGCGTGAAGATAGGCTGGTAGGCAAGACACAGCAGCGAGGAAGACGTGTGAAAATGATTGAACGGATTAGAGCATGATATGTTTAGCGGCAACGAGGGACAAAGTAAGGAAGGGAAGCGAGGAGGGATAACGAAGGCTACGAGGCGTGAGAGCTTGTGACCTCCGCGCGTTCACACATTCCTAACCTCAACAACGATCTACACAGTGCAACCCCTTAACGCGCCGCGTCCATTGTTTCTGACGGGTATCCTCGTACCATAAATAGGCGAAGGTTCTCTATACGCTTTTCCCATGGAACCCTCGTGGTCTTCTGTGCACGTATCCACTTCGGCTCGATATTTCGGCTGCTTTCGAAAGAGCGAAGGCAACGAAGGACAAGGGAGCATTTACGTTGTTCGTTGCTTTAGGACGCACTTTTCGGTCCCTGCATTACGGGTGGGAAACCATTGCTGGGGAGTATTGAGAAAGGTTACTTACCGAAAAAGGCATTGAACACGTAAAGCAGCTTCTTCTTGCGGAATTCGGATAACGTCATCTTGTGTCTGTAATGGAAAAATATTTTTTTTTTTCACGATACTTATTGATCTCAATGTATTTTTCTGTGCAGTTTTTGTTTTTATTAAAATTTTTATTGTATCCCTATACACATTGGGGGTAGGATTAATCGATATGGACAAGGTTGAGAATTTTTGTATACGTTATTATTATGCTACGTTATTGAACCGACGATATGCTTCAAGTCGGAAGCTATAGGCTGTTTCGTTATTCTCACGTAAAAGTTACCGTCGTATTTTTTGGACGGGTCTGATGTATTTTTTTGAAAAACACTTTCACCCTTATTTTCTTTCAGGCAGCGATATTTTACTTCGATGCAACGTTCCGCATTGGCCCTGGGCCATTGTAAGTTCTTGTCGAGATCGCTGACTTTGTGGGGCGGACCGACAATCGAATGATTTCGAGAATTAGTGGAATTTTGACACTTTACAAAATTTATTATTTTTATGATTAAAAGCTTGACTCGTTATTGTAATGTTATTTGCATCCACCAACCTTTCTTTGATTTCTTTATCGCTGAACTCGATATGCCTTTTGCACTCGCACGACTAACAACAAGTAGTACGAATGTAAGTGAATTCGCTTTTGGTACTGTCTTTATATAATAAACGACGGAGATTTCGCTGTGCGATAAATCGTCGGTCTAAGCGCTCTATGACGCACGGTTTGTCATAATTTTTGATAACACCGCAAGAGGTATCCTGAGTATTCCAAAAATAAATGATCCCAGATTAATTATCATTGAGTGACCTTAAATGTCCTTAAGTATGTAGGTAAGTGTTTCGACTTTGAGACTTTTCGGGGAATCGGCTTAACAATTTGCAGTATCATTATACGTCAGATATATCGATTGACGTCGGAGTGTTTTACTTGAAAAATAGATAGACGTATTAAATTAAATTTATATAAATTTTAAATTAGCAAATAAATTTTATTATAACGTAAAAATTCCTATACACTTGTAAACTCACACAAATAATTAATCTTAGATCTGCATCGTGATTCTCGAATCAGAGTATGCCGATAAACGATTAACCGTGACGATTGTATCGCTGTTAATATTTATACGGGTATCGGAAAATGTTTAATCGGTAATCTCAAATTTTGTACATTATATTAATATATTAGGTCGTTTTGAGATAGATTAATTAATATTATCCAATTAAAAAAATTATATTCATGGTATTACTCGATCGCGTATACGCTATCTGTTCGTGCAAGATATACTTTTTAATTATTTATCTAATTGATTGATTCGCGTGTAGAATTTTTATCAGCATCATAATTTTTGTTTTCTCGTAAAGCAACTACACAGGTGGCTAAATACTTTATTAATGTGCCATTTATTATTAGTAATTACTAATTCTACCGTATGCTAATATCAGAGGGAATATCGAATTAAGTAACATCGACCGAGTGCTCTACTGATTTATCAATAGACTGTCTATTACCTATGCATATATGCATATGAAATTCAAGTTTACCGAGCACACTAGCCATGGTTATTAGTTACCACTTGATAAACTATGTCTAGTGGTACATACTGGGGTAGTGGTACTCTTGCGAAGCACGAATGCAACCTGTTGAATCGGTCGAAATAGGCCACTGGATACAGGTAATCGCTACTCATTCTTCAAGGGTTTATGCATAGCAAAGCCTTTCGAGATTGAGGATCGTCCGAGGTCATTTATTTCCAGGTAGGAAATCCTTGAGGGATGCATTCAATAAAGATAGGATTTATTTACACCCTTCCTCGAAGGAAGTTCCAGTCGGATAATTGGCTAGGATAAAATTAAAAATTTTAAGAAAATTTTCTCCCATAAAACGGGCTGACGATCTTAAGGCATACGGTTCTGTATGAGGTATCAATTTTTGTAATATACGAATTTAAATAGGCAGCCGTGTGAATTAGCTTTGTTAATCCAGTTCCCGGTATAATCTTCAAGATTAATTGTTACCAATTTATTTAAGCTGATACGGCTTTATTGTTTTATGAACACTGTACAATAACAATGAGGTCCATTCGCGTGCTTTAATTAGCGGCTAAACGTTTTATCAAACCTATATTACCGGTGTGCATGAAAGGCTCGAAAGAATAAACAAAATTGTTTGTTAAAGGTTTTGCATATATATTGACTCGATTATAAATCTTTAAATGCATTATACGATTTTTCACGCGACCAAAATATATTATGACGATAGGGTGGCACTCGTGTATGCACAGCACGCAGATGCTATTTGCATTCGTCATAGGACAATTTATCGAGGAATAAAAGAGTACTAAGTACTTAAGAAAACGATCGTGTTGTACTGAATGAATTTCGTAACGCGTGTCAAAGTGATGCCTTTCATGCAATAAATTTGTCGGACCGACTGTCAGCAGATTTAATACTCGAGCCATTCGCACTTCCTCGCGCTTCCATGGCAATGTACGGATACGTACGCGGTTGCAGCAATTAACTTGCTAGAAGGCCAATGACGTGATACCTTTGATCTCCAAGGCCAATATTGACGCAAGCGAAATCCACGTCAAGCATTAATCTTTGAAATTTGGAATTTGATTGAATACGATACAAGGGGAAAAGAAAATATTGTGAAAAATCGATAATCTACCTGAAATCTTATCTCGTGGTATTTCGAATTTTTACGTTAAAAAACATAGCTCGTTCGAGTAGTTCAACGACTGTTGCCAATGGCAACGAGCCTTGTTTAACGTGTAAATAAAATTTAATTACGATTCCTTGAAAACGTCATAAAGTTCAATGATTACGTTGTTGTGTTACGTGTAAAAATGGTGTTTAGAATTTTTAACTTTGGTATTTCGACGAAAAGAAAAAGTGCTTTTTCTATTTCTGAGTATGGACGAGGTATTGCACTTTATTATTATTATTTGAAATTTATGCAATTAACGTCTTCGGTTTGGCCTACTGAAAATAAATTTGTTCACCATAAACGAATATTACGTCTTTCTGTCTTGTGTTTATCCATAACTAAAGCCCGCTTTAAAGGCTGCTTTTCGTACTGTACTTGACATTTGTTGAGGTAATAATTTTATATTAGTTTATGGCACGTTAAACATCACGATTTTTAATATTATACGTATAGGAAGGAATGCGTCGAGCCTCTCGTGATTTTTATTTCGACACGCCTGCAAGATTTATTCTTACAACAGATACTTTCAAGGATAGAAACATTTTTTGTAGCATAAATAACCTATCTGAATTTCTATGAAAGGCAACACAACATTCTTTTTTTCTCTTATTCATCCCATTATTACTATTGTAACTATAGGACTTTCATATTATTAATGTTACAGGTAAGATATCCCGTTTTATTATCAGATAGCTGGAAATCTTTTGGGTATCGTAAATCACATCTGCCACTGATAAGACAATTTTGTAATTTTCAAAGGGGCACCTAGCAACACAATAAACCGTATACTTTCCGTTGCCCCACGTAAGTGAACGTATCGTGAGTGCTTTTGATTAATTTATATGTAAAAACATTGCGTAACGTGGTTGCAGTATAAAAAGTTGAAATAGCATAGCATCGCGGGAAAATTCAAAATTTGTAAAAACATTGCAGTTGAATATTAGTGGAAAAATTTTTAATAGAAAATTTACGAAAACTAGAAAAGAGTATGATGTTGGAATTAGAAAAAAAAAAAATTTGAAATTAAAATTTTTCGTCAATGGCTACCGCAAGGATATATGCAGAAAGGGAACAATAGTTTGTGCCAAGTTTCTTATCAATATAATTGTATTGATTTTCAGGTATATCCTATATGTCGGTAAAGCTATTATTATAGTTATTATAATCCATGAAATTTCGTCATAGCTCTTACTTTTATAGATTTATTTGATTTATCATTAATCATTATTCATCTCGGTTTATTCTGTATAAAATAGCTTTTTATGTTGAAATTTCTTAAAATAGTTCACTGCGTGCTATACATACGTATTTATATCCCATTAGGAAGCTTTATGCTCACTGATTAACTTTTTATGGCAATTTATAAAGCTTTTGTGCTTGACAACAGGCTCACCTTAGAGTTAATCAAGGGTCGTGTCAAAGGTCTTGTATTGGAACGATACGACGATCAAGGCGATCTGGAAGAGGAAGAACGTTCAAGGTAATAAAAGTGTTTAGAAGGAAAGATTGATGTGAAAGTGCATTGGAAAGGAGTGAACGAAAGTGAGTGTAGAATTGAGAGTCTGAGAGATCGAGTGAACGAGAGTGAAAAGAGATGGAAAAAGATACGTATGAAAAAGAAAGTGTGACGTGAATAAAATTTTTTAGTTCCCATATTATTGCATAACCAAAGCATTTAAGCAGATCGCAAGTGGTCGGAAGGTTTCGCTTATACGGGGTGCTGCAAAAGTCATCGCCTCGTTTGCTTTGCTTATAACTGTAAATAGGGCGATGAGTTTTGGAACATCCGGTATATACAGTAATTTCGTGAAAAATCGGTATAGATAATAATTATTGTCAATGATGACATCAAAGCCTTGTCTGTCTTATCAGTGTTTGCTCGTGCGTCAAAAATTTCGCGATGCTTATCGACTTGTAAAAGAAATGATCTTGAGTCATATGACCACAGATAGTAAAACGGATTCGAGAAAATTGTAAGATCGAAATTTGATATTGGTAGTTGAATAACGTATGTCATAATATAGGACGAATCAATATCGATAACGTCAAGGATAATATTAATGGAGAATCAGAGTAAGATATCGAATAAGATGAATATTTATCTTGTAATTTATATGCTGATAATCAGTTCAACGAGCAGGTGCATTATTCTTATGAGATACAAGATTAGCATCATCTGGCCAGCAGATCAGATCAGAATCAAGTGATAGAAAAAAAAATCAAGAGGTATCCTAAATACCGATAAACAATAAAGGGGATGTGAACAATTAATAAAAATAAAGATATTTTTAAATTACATTATTACTAATCGTTTTATTGAATATTTTTTTAAAAATTTCATGATTGATCTTTGCACGAATATTTATTTTATAATTGTCATATTATTATTATTAATTACAACTATTACTTTTTATCGAAATATTAAACTGTCGACTAAAAGTCTGTACATTTCTCCCAGACAATTCGCTCGAATTTAATGACGCGTCAAGAAGTATCGTCAAAAATAAAAATCAAAGTTCCGTCTTCCCCGGAGGCACCGAATCCCTCAGGGAAGGTAACAAGTCAGCCAGGAATTTTGCTCGTTAACTAGACTTGTTGTGGAAAGGATGTGTCAGTAAAGTCAGAAAACAGGATAATAGAAAGAGGACTACTGGATAGCCGAGTTAGGTGGAAAGGTACTTTCCTTAAAAGTCTGTATGTTTGTACGTGGCGACCTAAACAGTCCTAGCCTATTGTTCTCCAGGGAGTCATAGATACGACGAAAGTCACGTAGCTGTTTGATGGATAAAAAATTTTTTTTTAAATTGCGAAAATTGTGCAATGATAAAAAAAAAAGTAAAAATTTGACGAATTTGCAAAATTTAATTTTATTTCATTCTTGTTTGACCATCCGATAAATTTTATTACGTATCTGTTTGAAATATCATGATGTCGTAGTAAGATTCTTCGTTATAATCATACTTGATGGGGTAGATTAGATTTTTATTATACACTTGGGCTTCCTCTTTCATGCAAGATGAAGTTACGCTATCATTTTTCCCGATATTAGTTTTATATAAAGAAAAGTGTGCAATCGCAGTAAGATCAACTCACCATAAAGCTCAGGGACGAACTTGTCTTCTTTTTTCGAGTCTCAACTTTGAGTAAAAAAATATGATAAGAATCACTTTCTTATCTATTTCGATTAATTTTAAACACAGAAGGAAAAGTTTGACAAGTGGAAATTATATTTTTGCGACGTTATTTTTGGTAATAATAATAATATTGAATTCGTTCGTTATCATGATGCTGTTATCAAAATTTTTTTCAATATGAAAACTCAATCTCGCATTTATACGAGAATTTGCTGTATCAAGCGACATTTATCATTAGCGCAACTTGATTCAAATGTAATTCGAAGTATACACAGGAATCGTATTAGGTCACTCAAGGGATCGTCTTGTTGGTACAGCGAAGGGTCCGGCAAACTTTCGGTTTCCATTCTGAATATTGGAGAAACCACTAAGTTTAGACATGGATATACATTCAGGGATCACTCGTTACGCAAACCCTCATATTTTGCCCGATGAAGTACTTATGACAGGTTCAGGTATTATTTTCTACCACTGTGTTAATTAATGCTCGTACAGCAATAACACAAGTTGCAATACACTAAAGTATCTGAATCGAGGAACTTAAAAAATCGTCACTGCCCACCTACCCCTTTTCTATAACGAATAAAAATACCGTACCGATTACACGTTACCTTGAACTATATTTTATTCTTAGCCAGAGTAACTCTTTAAAAATTTAAATTCTCAGCTTTTATATTTTCATTCCAGTATCCTCTGGTACGTTTCATTGTAATGTATCTAGTATGTATAAATCCGCTAGGAGACAATGCAACGTTTAACAATTCATATTTTATCCATCCCGACGAAACCTTTAATATTTATTTTCTATAAATTCCAACTGTTTACACATTTACCAGCTTCTTTCATTCGAATATGCAACATGGTGATGAATGAATGTTTGGCACATGCGTGACTGATAAAATTACCTTTCACGAGATCGCAGCATCCATCCTTCAAAGCCGAGCGGGATAATATTTAGTTAAAGAGAAAGAAATTTAACGCTCGAAACTTTTCGGCTTGTCGAGTTACGCTGTGGCCACGAGTATTTTTTCGTATCGTCGGAATCCGAGAGCATCGCTTTTCAAAATACAATACCGCGGAACATGATCGATAACGCGAAGATAAAGTAGCATCGCGCACCCAGGCCACCTTGCAAACTTCTACTGGCCGTGAGTTTCGAGACAAAGGAAACTTTCCAATAATCTATCGTATCTACTCTAATAAGCACTGGATGCCTTGAAGGAGAAAGGAGGTACTTCCTATTTTTAAATCGACATCCCTTAATAAAGTAGGCGCGCGAAGAATTTACAAGAAGATTCACTTTAGTTTTATAACCTCAATAGTTACATGAAGATCGTACGATTATTTTATATGTCATATTAATTACGTTACGTTATATTAATCAATATATTCGATAGTTATGCGGCTGTACCAAGAGACTTTTAACATTTGTAAAATGCTATGGAGACTGAGTTGTGCGAAAAAGAAAAAGCAGACTGTAGATTTTCAATGAATAAAATTGATAAGACACACCTCTCAGACTGTTCTTATCTCTCCAAGGCCATTCGAGAGGAAAGAAAATCCCGGAAGGAGTATCAAACGGTCGATATGTATTTTTTTTCAATGACATTACGTGTAGTCAGATAACGCGTGGAGATGGTTAGGAAGCAGAATATGGATGCCTACGAACGCAGAAGCGGAATCGTACGGTAGTTCAATCGAAATCCCCCTTTAGGATGATATCGGGAAGAACAGCAACGACAGCCCAGCAGAAAGGGCGGCTTATGTTGCGTTCCTCCCTTATCCCTTTTATGGTTATAGATTGCATCGAGGAAGTAGCCACATATTCTACTTTGCGGTTAGAGGTTATGTGAGACATGGTGCAATTTAGTGAGGCAGAATAAGGCCTTGATCTAACCAATGTCTCATTCTCGATACCCATTTTCATCTTGATTGGCGCTAAGCTTCGTTTTGATTATCGACGTCAAGATTTGAACGGAAAAAAAATAAAGTAATTTTTCCTCGAAATTCGAGTCGATGCATTTTTTTTCGCAAAATTATAATTTCGTGATTTTATCTTTGCGAGCGAAAAATTCGTACGAACGTCGCATCGCGAAATGTACCGTAAACACATTGAAAAGTAAACATGTCGCCTGCCCGTTGAATATTCAGCTTATCAGATTAGAGTTTAAAAAATAAATTTCGAGTACTTGAAACTTTTAACAAGGTTTCACATAGTGCTAGGCAAATACACCCTCGCACATTTTCTACGTATTTTTATTTCAAGAGCAATTAGGTCCATTGTCCAACTTCCAGCAGATTTATTTCCACCATAACCAGAATAGGATTTTACCATACGAATCAAAGGAAATACCAAGGGAAATGCCAAAAGGAAGTAAAATGGGACAAAAATACCGACAATCGCAGCAAGAAGAATTATTATTATATGCCAAGACGTTCCCGTTTAGTTTGAACGAATAAAAAACGAGAAGAACGAAAGGAAGAAGCTGCTGGTTATTTTCTCGAGTATCCGCGGGGCAAATGGTAAATGCAGAGAAATGAAACGTCTACCAGAAAACACATGCGTATCTTGTCCTCGTGCTAGAATGACTTTTCCTATGCTCACATAACCCCAAGATCTACCAGGTAGGACATCATCAGATTCAGCACGTTGATTTCAACCTGAAACGCAAACATTTGCCAACCTGTTGTTACGCGGTCGGCAGCTATAATTTTCAACAGCTGCTGAAGGAGCCGTGCAATTCCGAACAAAGAAACGAGGTTTGCACTATAGTTGTAAGCAAAGATGACGTCCGCACGTTCCCATTTAAACTGGTTCAGTTACGACAAATTAAATGGAAATAAAAAATTTTTAAAATCCAAACTTTTCTGTATCTAAGAAATCTCTGCAATTCGCCAATAGTCTGAGTAACATTGACCAGTTAGTGAAATTGACTTCAGCAGGCAGTCTAAGACGTACTAAATGTTTCAATAATTTCTATCAAAAAAAAAAAAAAAAAAAAAAAAAAAAAAAATTCAATGACGTCGGGTGACGCTTAATTATCTCTTTTCGAACGAGTTCACGTATACCCACCTACATACGTATCTAGAGTAGATATAATCCGGCCAGCTGGCTGCTTATAAAAACGCTGTAGACACACGCGGCGTTATGGACACTTTGTGGCCAATACCAGCAATAATGAGTGGATATATTGAAGAGGAAAGAATAAAGGGAGCGGAACTGAAGCGTCGAACGAATAAAAAAACTGTGCAAGCTTTACACCCACAGTGTTTGGATCGATGAGAAGCTTGTGGCAAATAGGATACTGGATACGATTATGAATTATGAATAGAAACTGAAAAAAAAATTTTATATCGTTATACCGCTTGCCGATCCGTTATCTTATCGGAAAATTAGCAGAAGTAATGAAAAAAAATTTTTTCACAAAATTACAAAAATCGACCATTGAGTTCCTTTGAGATTTCCAATAGAAATATAATTTTTAGCTGAATCCTCTTTCTCTGCCAAGATGAACGCAATAAATTCATATAGGATCAGCCATGACTTTTCTACTCGAACTTTGGCCCCTTCGTCAAGGCTCGTAGCGCTGAGGAAGACCTATAAAAAACTACAGTCCGAAGTCCCTCTATAAGGTCCTGATGAAGTACTCAGCAACCTGGGGACGAGGTCTAAACGGATGGTCTGGACCCGGTATCGCGTTATGAGAATTGAGGATAAAAATGCTTCACGTTGTCGACGAGATATGCGGCAAAGAGAAATACGGCTCTGATCCTGATGAGATCATAGTGCAGAATTGAGGATGATCCAGGGGCAAGATACGTTTACTATTGGTTCGGTGTTAAGAAATTCACCCTGGTCCCTTGTCATCGTGAATATACTTCAGTCTGATCCTACTGTAGTTGATTCTCTTTTTTTTTTTCCCGGGGGTTGCCGACACTGGGCTGTTCGTGGCTCGTAACGTTCTTCGACGTTCCTTGTGCCTGAGATCCGCCAGAGCTCGGTGGGCGACTGGAAGACTCATTCTGGCGAAACGTCATAGACATATCACAGGTCGAACAAGAATAACTCGGACGGGTCTCAGTGTTGATTATAAAAAATTAAATTTTATAATTTTCGAAAAGGGCTGCCAAGACTTCACGATATCACGAAATAATGTGGTTTCGCTCGGAAGCACCTCGGGACGGGATTTTTAGGGTCACAATGTATATATGCCATCGCCTTGTTTATCGCGCAACTTGAAACGACAGAGTGGGGTACATAGGAGCCGGATCGTCGTAGAGTTTATACACGGGTAAATGAAGTTATCGTTGACTAGGGGCCTCTGGGGGGAATTTTGGGAATTTCAGGAAAAGCCTTCTCTGAAATGGATAGCACTGCTGCGAATAATGAATTTAATAACGAATGACAGGAAGAGGCTCGAGAAAGTGGCAGTGTCTCTGTACGGTGTTATAACACTGGGAAGCATTGTATATTAAATATTGACACAGTCAAGATTTTTGGACGATATAATCAATTGAAAACGGGTCTGTCATTATTATCGAAGTGGTGTCAATAAAGTAGGAGAATCTTAATAATTTATATTCCCAAAATTGTGTTATCGTAGTGACGTTAATGCTGGGAAAAATGTATTTGACAGTACACGGTATACTGGAAAATATTACAACAGCAGATCCATCATGCAACCGCCTCGATTAGCCTTACTTCTTCTTGGCGCGAAATGTAAAGTTATCACGCCTTTAGAATCGAGCTGGTAATGTTCACTGTTGACCTCGACAACTTCGCCCAGCTCCACGTTTAATCCTCTCGCAAGATCAGCCTCGAGTCTTGCCTCGAATGGAGCTTGAGCTTAACACTCGGAAGCTCAAAGGGCGCCGACATGCAATGCCCACTAAAAATGTCACGAATGAGTGATGTTTGTTAGCATAAAACTCAGGAAGTCGTAACAGACCTTAAATGCATTAAAGCAGCGACCGATTTAGTCAAGTGGAACGTAAATTCGTACGAATGACATTTGCGGACTCGTCCAATTTCCAAATTTTTTTTCAAAATAATAAAAGCACTGGTCGAACAGCACTTAATTGTAATTCTGAAATTTACTAAAGTGCGTTCGATGCAGATCTGCATCGTACGATTAATCGTATCTTAAATTGCGAATTCTTTACTTCGAGTAAATATCTCTACTGTTGATAAATCTTTTCATCATTCCCTTGAGAGGCATAAAGCTCTCGAAGCTTAAAGCTTTGCTGATAGCAGACTGAATACGATGCCTTTAAGGTATTGGACCTTAACCTAGCATGATCAAAAATATTGGTAGTGTATTACAGGTGCAGTTTATTTCATTGGTTAATCAAGTCTTTATCATTAAATTTTTGAAATGATAACTATCTGCTCATTTCAAAAAATTTTTATAAACAGTCTTAGTCAGGTATATTTGACCAAGTGAAGTCAGACTATTTATTTAGTTTCTATGGTACTCGGTAGGTTCGTATTGAATAGCCCTGTACAAGGCAAATGATTTTTGCCTCTTGTACGCATCTGATTTTTGATATGCTGCTATCGCAGTCAGTTCGATAATTGATGACAATGCTAATCAATAATACTACGTTCACTATTGCAAGGAAGCACGTTTCGGCTCTCTCAGTCACCCAAGTTACCCTTGTTAACCGCACGAGACGAGCAGCTTCCTTGACAAGGGTTTTAGACAGTCAGGACAACAGACGGCGATGCTTTCACGCCAATTTCGAATTTGAATTTCCCATATTAAACGGGCAGCTGACTAGGTTGACTAAAATATAGTAAATTAACTGTAGTAAAGAAATCATCAGGGCTAGAGCTATAAATACATTTTTTTATTAATTATATAATTTATATCCAGAGCATATGTGACTGTGGGTAGTATCCTTGAAATACTCTCCCACTCAAAAATATTAGTTATACTTGCCAAAGGGATTGATTTTCATTATAGTTGTATTTTTTTTTTTTTTAAAAAAAGGTACGTATATTAATTGCTTATATTTATTCGGAAAATTGTCTTGCCCTATTTCTAGATAAAATTCATCCTTTTTGTCATGCACTGTCGAGCGAACTACAGTTTATTGGAAAGCTTCAATTTCTCGCTATAATCCCTTCGGAATAACCTGTGACGTAGAGCTGCATGAAATCTTCAGATATTATAATGGATCTTTCTAACGCAATATGAGATATTGATCGGCCACTCGTCTGTATTTTTGAGTAAATATCTATACAAGTGTTTTATACGTTTTATTCAGGTGTAAATTTACTTGCTGTACAATATCAATTGCTACGGCCTAATCAAACGAACATACATATATGTACGTATACTCTTGCAGCGATTACAAGCGTATCTATAGATCCTGATTAATGTAGTGAAAAATTAAAAGATGTGAATCCACGCGATGTTTAATAAGAAAGCTGTATTTAACAGAAACCAATAAACGTAAATTTAACTGGAAAAAAATTAAAATTTTAAATTATCCCATAATTAATCGACAGCGTAAATTGCAGAGTTTAATGAAGATTTTCAATTTGTTATACGTCCATTCAAAATATATTTGCATGAAACCTATAAAATTTAACAGGTTTTTTCACACGTGTATTTAAATCAGATTTATCACTTTTCATTGTGAATCCGAACATTCGAAAATTCATTTCGAATAATTATGACAAAATTCCAAATCTTTTCGATATCAAACCACTGTCTTATCAACGATACGTACAATAACCAGGACAAAATAAATTATTCAAGTATACAAATTTTTTTTAATTTGTAAAAATTTTATAAATTTTTATTGAAAATCACGAAGCAGCTAGAAAAACATGATTGAAAAAATGTCAAGTATCTCTATAGGACGTGCTCCTGCATTCGCAGCAAGCTGCTGGAGCGGTGATAGGTATTATCATATTGCCAGGTATTCCCTGTCACTAATGCGGTCCATTAGTTAAGCATACTGATAAACTCCGTACTTTCACAGGATCGTCATACTCGCGAAGCTTCGTGTCTACAAAGTGCCAAACCATTCTGGATTTTCTGCCCCTGCGATACAGTGACACGCTTAAAACCGACCCTCATAATCCAGACGAATCGTCCAGGGTCCGATGGGCTCCAAGGACGTGCGAAAGGATCTCAAAGGGCTTCAAAAGCGTTCAAACGCTCAAATACTTTTACTGCTAAGGAGGTTTAATCGCTCAAGGAGTTTTGAACTATGGCGATGAATATAATGAGGGTGATAAATCCTTCGCCACATTGGAGTTTGGTATGATTTTCGATGCACCCTGTATACAAGGGACATAAAGCCTCAGCGGCTGGAGCTATAAACAGTATAAGTTCTTACTTGTAATTACTTTTCTGATGAATTGGAAAATTAATTAAAAGAGTCGTACCATCGGTGGTAACAACTGGGAGACGTGGTTTGAAGTGAATTTTCATTTTATCTTATCAATTATATTTTATTAATAATATCTTATACGTACTTTTATCAAAAATACGTTCATAAAAAATTCTTATCAGTTAACGCAAAAAATCAATGCCGAATAGGAATTTTATGAGGTTCACAGTTATTACCCTTTTTTTACTCTCTGTTTCCACTATACGATTAATCATGATTCGATATCGTGTCACAGTAATCGTAGATAAGATTTACGAGACCAATGTAATATTACAATAGTTCGTAATGGATGACTCCACTAACCTAATTACCGGAGTAATAAAAAAATTTTGTTCCGATCATCGATTCTTTTGACGTTTCATTTTTTTCGTCGATCTAGTTATTCGTGAGTGCAAGTCACAAATTTCAATTTGATAATGAACGCCATTATCAAAAGTTCATTCGTCCACAAAACGGTTGCAATCACTAAGGAATTGCCGAATGGAGTCATAGTGCAAGATGCATAAATGCATTGTAGAATACAAAGCAGGGACATTAATTAAACAGGTTAATCGGACAATAGCGGATCAAATGAGACAATGAAGTTGGTCAGATCAATGTTAAAATAATTTTGAGTCCGTAAAATTTTAATTGGTCGTCAACCATGGAAATTCAAAATACGTACAGTTTATTAATCGGGAGCACGGATCGCGAAATGATATAGAAATTTATTAATTCATTTAAATAGCATTAAAGGTATGTTGTACATAAAAAAAAGTTTTATCATATTTTAAGCTTCTGGAGGAAAATCAATAGTGACAGTCGCGTCACATCCGGTATTATAATCATATTAATTTTGAAATACTGATCTTATTTTATTATTATCAAAATACTTGATTTTTTTATTTAACACGAATTCAGTGTCAAACCGTAAAAATGGACTTTTCGTAAGATCTTCGAGTGTGAAGAACAGGATGAAAGTTTTGTTGAAAGCATCGAGCTTTTCTCGCACCACCCTCGCAGAGTGTCAAGAATTTTTGGAATTTTCGAAGAATTTCGTTAAACCCAGGGTAACCGTCTTCCTGCGAATTCGCGTGACGACGGAAGAGGGAAGCGCGAGGAAAAATAAGTTTTCGAACGAAACCACGGAAAGATTTACGAGCCTGGCGAAATGGTCACGTTACGCACAGTCAACGACAAACGAAAAAAAAAAAAAATGAATCAAATCTATCTAAATTATATATCCGACTGGTGCGAATGATCTCACACGTTCTTCATCATAACCCAAAATCTTTATTCTACTCCGAAGCTTTTCTAAGCGTGATAAATTTTTCTGGGCACAAATACAAATGACAGAATATAAGGTGTTGAAATTTAAAAAAAATGTGAAATTTATTTCGAAAAAAAAATAATTCGGATCAAAATCCAAAGCACGGGGCAGTATAAAAGTGAACGAAAATAAAATCTTTACTTAATAGTTTCGTCAGTCGAGTTAGGTCGAAGGAATGCAACGCTGGTATAATGAGAAAAGTTGAAGGTGGAATTCAGGTGGAAGTAAACGTTCAAAGCAAGTTTTGAGCCAGCTTGAGGATTACCGTAAATCAAGAATCGCGACAACGGGTATAAACGGTGGTTTAGAAGGATGCTGGGAAAAGAGAAAGAGCATCGAGAATGGTAAAGCTTTCGGATGTACATGCGCTTGCAAGCAACTTTGAGAAATTTCCAAAAAGCATTTATGCTTGTTTCTAGAAGATTCTAGCCGGTTCGCATTATGGGATTTGTCAGTGTACGCGGATGACAATTCCCGAAGGTGCCACAGGAGCCAACCGAGTCCATAAACGCAATCTTCCCTGGCACCACTGAGGCTCGTCACCGAAGAGAATGCATTGTCCGAAAGAAATTCCCAATGAGATCTCTAGCACTTTTGGGCAGACTGTGCAGCCCAAAATGGTTTACCAGATTGTTTTCCTCTGGAAAGTAGCCAAAGACCACGTGCTACGATCTTGGGATTGTGATTTTAATTAAGCGAAAATAATTTTAACCTCAACCAAAGACAGTTGTACAGAGTTTATGATTACGAATAAAAATCAGTGTCTTCGATTAATTAAAGTCTAACCTCATTTTCATGTGTGTCCCCGATTTTGCTTCATTCAAAGAAAAACTCTAGTCGATCCTTTTCTAAAAATTAACGAATCCGAATCGTCGTGAACGTCGTAATTCAGCATTAATTCGGCCGCTTCGTCAAAGACGATTCAATGGGCCATGTAGATACCAGGGCGACTTCAGTGCCACCTAGGTCAATGCAATGGAACGACGCTTCGAAGTAATTTTGTATCGTTCAAGAAAGCTAAGCCAGTATCTCCTAAGGCGATGTCGTCGGTTTAATGGCGCAGGAGACTACCTTTGTTCCATTTCTTTTGAAGACTAGCCGTCGAGTCCCAGCTACCCCAATTTAGCCACTTTTGGATCTCTCGGATTTCCCAAGCCCCCGACCGCTACCACCAGTAGCACTAAGGGAATATCGCTGCTTTTTGCTCAAGAAATTCTTCATGTCAAATCTCACCTCGTTACCCGACCAAATCTCTCCATACGTATACAAACGTATATCCAGTGTATCTTCGCATAAGTATTACATAAAATAATCCAATGAATTATTTAACATGGTTAAATTTCAAAATGCAGTTAAAATTAATTCGCTAACAAATTGCACTGCAAAATAAATATGCACAAAAGTGCCAATGCACTTGGAGCTGCACTTTAGGTATATGTTACAAACGACGACTTTTTCGATGGGATCCAAAAACGATCAAGATAATTACTAATGGTATTGCATCGTTAAAGGTGCTTCCACACGAAGATATTGTCAACTTAAAGTATATTACTGTACGAATCAAGACTGAATGGTCCTTTCGACTTAATGTCAAAATGGCAACCTGATGTCGCATCGGGACAATGGACCCAAGATTTAATAAGCGCACGATACATTATATTTTGTCTTCGCTAAATTTCTTGAGCACCGCTCGCCGAAGACGTATAAGTCGGTTTACAAAGTGAAATGATCTTGAGCGATCGGAACGATCAATCCTGAGAATCTTTCTCAAGTAGGAAGGCCGTTTCGTAAATTCAATTCCATTCGAAGGAAAAATCGCTAACTCAAGTTTTTTCCTTGCCCATGCAGAAAAGCATTTCTTTGAAAGTACTTCGAGGTAGCTTAAAGCTCGGAGCTAAAGTTTTCAGAAATTTTCAATTAATTCGTAGACGTCTGTGTTGTATGACATTTTTTTCAATAACAAATTTTAGATTAGGTTAACAAATATCAGCGTATGCCATTAGATATTCGCGTGGATGCTAAAATCGTAAGCTCTTAGGGATATATTCGAAATTACAAAAAAAAAAGAAAAAAAAAGTGAATTTTGCCACGGAGTAGTAGTAAAATGAAATTTTACTTTAACAACTCTCCACCTAATCGCACCTCTTATGGCCGTACCTTTTATTGTTTCCAATTTGATGCCTCACATTTCATTTCCTCCGCTTACATTTTTATACCCAACACGCTCGACCATTTTCAGCCCTTTCTTTTACAGCTGAGCGAACTTTTTTCTGCTTCAAAACCATTATACGCTATACGTATATCTGTGCCACATCAAATTTTTACGTCACCCTGTATACTTGAATTTAATAGTAAATATCCGAACCAGCCTGTTCTTTGATTCCAGTCCTTTTTCTTACTGTTTTTACATTTTATTTTTAAACGCTGCAATTTATCTACAATATCGTACACTAATTTGTATCGGAATAACATTGCAATTTAGAAGCCCAAAACACGTTTGGGTAGGAGAAATAAAAAGATGAATAAATAGTAATACTATTCGAAGATGCATGATGCACCGAGTACGTGAATATATCATCGTACGTATATAACTATATATATTATCTGTCATTCTATATATATAAATTATATTATATATCTCATTCAACGTTTCTTCTCGCAAGTCTCGCTACCAGCAGCATACGGGAAATTATTATTCGCGTCGACCGGATGACTAGATGGCTGCAGGACGTTTGAGGAAATTTCCACATTTGCATTGTCTGGTATCTGTCTGTAAAACGCCCGTGGGATCGGAACGAGCGTTATTGGCCTGGATAAAAAATTCCCAGGCGGACAACTTGAAAGCTCATGATTTTTCATTTCTCTTTGGAGAGAAGAATCTTGGGCTTCGAGCTGACGTCGTTGGCAATGCTGAATCACTTGGTCGTACTTAATTGACCTGTTGTTCACTTTCTGGCTAAAATACAGGCTGCTACTTTGATAAAAAGAGAAGATCAAGAGCCTTACTTTCTTGTGGGTCGAATGGGGAAAAAAGTGACTCGACATTTTTAAGAGACTTTGTGGCTGAGCGAAGTACTTTTGAATTTTTAATCAAAATTTTTTATTTTAAATAGCCTTTTGCATACTGACGTTTTAGCTCGGGTACAAACGAAACTCCAGTCTTCGAGATCTATACTGGATAGGGTAAGTGATTTTTTGAAAAAAAAAAATATATTCGATAAAAATTTATGGATCCTGGGAAATTATCATGTGTCACGTATGCGCATCAATAGTCATAAGTCATTTGGTTGATTATCCATATCTGCCCCGTACTTTGTGCTATGATAATATTTCTACGTACAGTGACAACGAGGCAGCCGAAATTAGAATCTCCACCTTCTTCCAAGGCATAAATCAAGAAATACCCTAGATATATTCTGCGATATCGAATTTCAAGGAGTTAGGACTCTTGGGATTGCGCTTATTCTGCAGGGTGACCTTTTGTATTACCCTTCCCTGGAGATGCTGCGCGGCGGAATGCCATCAGCGTCGGACCATTTATCTGCAGTGTGATTTCTGTATACGTCATTGACTCAGCCGTGAGGCTCGCACATGGTATTTTGTAGGTTCGTGTAAAAAATAAATACAGATAAAATTGATTCATCGATATTGGCTATTTCGATTTTTAAACTAGATATTCTTTCATTTAAAACTTATTTTTAAGTAGTTGCAAATTATTAACAATTTTATTCCTATACTTTCTCAGATATGGAAGAACAAGTTTAACATCGTAATTGCCATATTTATCACGTGCCCAATAGCATTGTAATTTCGAGCAATCCGACTGGGGTCAAAGTTCATTTTTTATCTACAAGATAGTATCTACTCGCGAATTACTTTTCTCTGTCGAATTTTTTCAAAAGATAATTTTCAAAGATTCGAACTTTGTACCATAATTCAGTTCTTATCTTTAATATATATATATATCGATGTAAAAATTACTTGGATTTATCTTTCTCTAATTTATTATTATCTACTTTTTTTTTTATTACTTTTTGGTAAATTCTCACTTTTATCGTGACATCCTACCAGGCCCGTTTACATTTCATTAATATTATTCCCCCCAAATATTCACCCACTAATACTTTTTGCTCTTCTGTCTGCATCCCCCAGCAATACATTTAAGATCATTTATTATATAGAGCAAAAAAATATATGTTGTTTGCTTGAATGTCAGACGGCTTTTTTAATCTTTCTTTTACTCTCTCAAGATTTCAGTCAACGTTGTAACGCCCCCTATATCGTTCATTAGCATGAGTCGAGCATCTTCAGATATTTTTTTGGACCAATTTAGTACTTAGGTATCAATCATTGAAATTAGGCATTCGCGAATTAATGTATTAATAACAATTTTTATATATACTTTTGGGCTTTGTGTTATAAAAATCCATAGCGTTCTCTTAATTTTTAAAAAGCTTTCTCTCGGTCTTCTTTAACGTTGCATTCTTATCGGACACACGAGGAGTCACGAAAATATTATGAAGATTATGTAAATAATCAACGAAATCGCGACGAAAGCTTCGTAGTTTTTTTCGCACGATGCATTTTGCAGCTTTCACGGGATACGGAGCAGACTATAGAAAGAGGCGGGAGAAATTGAGCTTTAAAAAGAGATTCTTCGATATTAACATAAGCGCCGGGGGACGGCGTCAGCGGGAGAATGATATTTTTCATAAATTTTGACAGGAGTTTATTTTCATCATCCTCAAATTTATATTTGAATTCAGACACTTAAAAAAAAAAAAAAAAAAAAAAAAAA